>NW_026000338.1:339179-394927 GCF_001458135.2 Marmota marmota marmota
CCCCCCCCCCCACACACACACACACAGACTGAAATACAGTTGTGGCTGAGTATTGTGGAGAATTGGTTCCAGGACACCCCACAAATACTGAAATCCATGGATTTTCAAGTCCCTTATATAAAATGACATAGTATTTGCTTTAATCTGTGTACATGTCCCATATACTTTAAATCGTCTCTAGATTATTCATAATGCCTAATATAAAGTAAATGTTGTATAAATAGTTGTTATACTGACAAGAAAATAAAAGGTTATACATGTTTAGTATAAATACAACCATCAATTGACCTAACTACGTTTTTGATCCACTGTTGGTTAAATCTATGGACATGAACACTAATATATGGAGGGCTAACGGCAAAGTTTTATTATGAAGTATGATCCATACCACATTACAGGATTATCTTTAGGTTTACTGAGAAACTGTGAGAGACTAGTTAAGCAGAAAGGCACTTTTAAAGTAACTGGGTATATTGGGGCAGATAGAATACCTGAACACAAAAAGAAAGTCACATTGACACAGTCATTTTTCCCACTACATCCTAATTTAAGCATGCCAATTTATTAACTATAATACATATATATTTCCTTTTGCTTCCATAATTTACCTGAGTTGTTTTTTTAACTATTTAAATTAGACCTTACACACAAAACCTCAGATGAATTCCATCTTACTATTCTGTTATGTGTATATACACTTCTAATTGATTTTGTAATATGTCCCTCTTTTTATATTTCAAATATCTTAAGATAGGTACAAAACCAGAAACATTTACTATAACCCCCCCACACACCGCAAAATGACTAAAAGTAAAATGACTCAGAAAGCAGAGAAAAGAACATAAACAATGTCATATGGTATGGAAAAATGCAGGCTTTGGGGAAATCACAATATCAAAGAGAGAAATTTGATATATAACTATTAGTAATGAGTGACTCTGAGAAGAAGAGCATCCAACATCACTGAGGGAAATAACTTCTAGTTATTAAAGTATTTTTTTTTAAAGAGAGAGGGAGACAGAGAGAGAGAATTTTTTTTTTTTAATATTTATTTTTCAGTTATCGGCGGACACAACATCTTTGTTTGTATGTGGTGCTGAGGATCGAACCCGGGCCGCACGCATACCAGGCGAGTGCGCTACCTCTTGAGCCACATCCCCAGCCCCTTATTAAAGTATTTTTAGCCAATCCCTAAACACAGATGGTAATCACCATCATTAATACCATCTCTAGGAGGAAGAACAATATTATGACTAAATCATTATCTCTGGTTTGGAAACAAACTGTAGAAGTTGAGTATAAAACATGGCACAAACAGTCTAACTGCTCAAAATCATTTCTTAAAGCTGATCACACCAGCATAAACATCATTTTTAAATTCCCCTAAAATAATTAGTCCTCACAATTTGGGGAAGGATTCTGGATTCTTAATGATTTACAACACAATAAAATTTAATTCTTTTGTGGATACAATTTTATCTGAATAATTCTGGGTCCTTGTGATAATCAAGGAAATAAAAATGAAAATCACAAATAAATATCACTTACCCCCATCAGCTAGATAAAAACATTAAGTTCGATGGCCAGATCATTCTTATTATTAGTGTGAATGAGTACAGTTATAGAAACTGGAAATATCTGGTGAAGGTGAAGAAATGACTATAGAACTTGACATTTTACTCCTCAGCATTTTACCCAAAACAATCTCACGTATGTGCTTAAGGAAACATGAAAAACGGTGTACTACTGACATTTAGTGGGTAGATGGCAAGGACATTGCTAAAAATCCTAAGATGGACCAGATAGCACCACACAACAAAGAACTATCTGACTCCCAAATGTCAATAGCACTAAGACTGAGAAACCCACCCTGAACAAGAGGCACGAGTAGCAACAAGGATAAATCCCACAAACATAGTTGAGGAAAAGAAGTTTCAGAAGTTGAAAAACATTAAAAATGCCTTATGTTGATTTTTGTATGCACACATATGTAGTAGCATTAGTGAAAATATAAAAATGTTAATAGGAATAATAAATTCCAAATTCAGGAGCTGGGAGAGGGAGAAGAGAATACAACTATTGAGGAGCATAAAAGGAAAATTGAACTACACTAGTGTTTAACTTTGGATGGTGGACACATGGATATGTTATAGGACTCCCTATGTTTTTATAGTTCTAAATTTTTCATTAAACTAAATTTTTTTAATATTTATTTTTTTTTTAGTTTTAGGTGGACACAATGTCTTTATTTTACATTTATGTGGTGCTGAGGATTGAACCCAGTGCCTTGTGCATGCTAGGCAAGCGCTCTACCACTGAGCCACAACCCCAGCCCTTAAACTAATCTTTTAAAAGAGAAAAATAAGTCATTCTAAGTGGAAATAAAGAAGAAAAATACAGAATATGCAGGAATTAAGAGAAAAGTCACCATCTGGGTGCAGTGGTGCATGCTTGTAAACAACCCGGTAACTTGGGAGCACTAACTGCAGCATTATAGGCAGCCCTTGCTTTACCTGAAGACTGTATCTAACAAATTTGAATTGGGCGGTTGTTTTGATGAGGAAAAAAAGCATTCCAAGCACCAAACTATCTTCTCAGAATCTAAGACTACTGTACAAAGTCTATATGTAACCCGTAACATGGTTGAAAAGCAGCTGACTTATTTATAATGTCAAATAGTTAAATCCTATTTACCTCTACCTTCCTGAGATAATGATAGCTACCTTGTCTGAAGCAAGAAAAAACTTTATGCACATCAAAAACATGCCCCCCACCCGTGGTCTATTATTGACATGGCAGTAACTGCTCAGGCACTCATGGAAAGGTACAAAGATACTTAAGGAATATTTCTTACTTTCTGGGAGAACTGTTCCTATCTGTGTTCTTCATAAGGTATCAATATTTTTCAAGCAGTCTCTCCACATTACTCCCACTTTTGCCTGGTTTTACTTTGTGGCTTTTGCAAACATTTCCCTTTAAGTTAATCCTTTTGAGGCTAGTGTTAGCTCTGTACTCATGCTTGAATTGGCTGCATGAGCATGGGCATGTCTGAGCTTTAACTTCCCTTATTTTAAAAGGAAGTCACCATACTATTTATATAGCAGGATTGTTGTAAGATTAATGTATATGAAAATTTTGTCAACTATGCAATGCTATAGGAATCTGAAGTATCTGTATTATCATAGCACAATTTTTTTGTAGAAATGCTGTTGACTAGCCTAGGAGTCACAGAAGTGGCTGATGAAGCCCATTGCCTTTTAAAATTTTAATGTTCCTGTTCTTTTTGACCTTATTACTATGTCTTGTTATTGACTCCTAATCTTTTAGGAATGGCCCAATGAAAAGAACAATTATGTTTTAAAACATACACCTGCCTGCTCCAGCTGTTTCATGTGGAATCTTAGTTATTTATTTAATAACAGTTGTCTAATGAAAGAAAGTAGACAGTGTTTTGAAAACAGATTAAGTAGTAGGATTAATTTCGTTTTAAAAGCTTACTCATGTTTTTTAAGGGTATATTATACAAAAAAAATATATAGAAGCTAATGCTTTCCTATTTGTTTTAATTTTAGAGGTGGTAGTGATTTTAGATAAAAGCAAATGGGTAGGAAAACTTAAATAGATTTGAAATTATTATGTAGATACCATTAAGGCAACTAGTTCTGTGTTTCTTGCATTGATGGAAATAATCCATATATTAAACAAAGCAGGCATGTTTTTATAGCCCTGGTATAAATATAAGTGGGTGACTTGGAATGTTTTATGTGTTTGATTTATCATCAGTCTCACTGAATTATTTCAGTTTTGGTAACTTACTTCCTCCCGGCCACCTCTGTTACACTGGGGATTGAACCCAAGACCTCATGTATGCTTGCCAAGTGTTTTACAATTGAGGTACACACCCAGCCCTTTTTGTTTTCTGGAATAAGGAAATGTGTTGGAATTAGATCATAGACATGATTACACAAGCTTGTGAATATATCAAAACTTGGTGAATTTGACACATTTGTGGTGCTGGGGATGAAGCCCAGGGCCTCAGGCACACTAGGCAAATGATCCACCACTGAGCAATATCACCAGTCCCAACTATAACTTTCTTTATAAGGAAAAATCCATCTATAATTTAGTTCAAAGACAAAAGAGTAACCAAAACCACTGATGCAAAAGCATTAAATATCAATGAAAACTAAAAACAACCATAAATATTTAAACATTTACATAGAGTAAGCTGAAAAATAAAACTTGCTTTAATTGTTTTATATTTTCTATAACTGGTTAAGAACTAGGCTGGAAATGACAACTTTGACCAAACATTTCATATATTTCATTGATTTATAAAAGCCATCACTACAATAATAATGATGCTAATTACTCAACATTAAAATGTCTTTAAAAGTTTTAATTATTGGGACTGGGGTTGTGGCTCAGTGGTAGAGGGCTAGGTTTGATCCTCAGCACCACATATAAATAAATAAAATAAAAGGTATTGTGTCAACTACAACTAAAAAATATTTTTTAAAAGTTTTAATTATTAAAAAGTCTTATAGAGACTGGGGTACAACCCAGTGGCTCAGTGATGGAGCACTTACCTAGTACATGTGAGGCACTGGGCTTGAGCCTCAGCACCACATAAAAATAAATAAATAAAATAAAGGTATTATGTCCATTTACAACTGAAAATATTTTTTTAAAAAAGTCTTGTACTGCCAGGTGCAGTGGCACATGCCTGTAATCCCAGCAGCTCAGGAGGCTGAGGCAAGGTCATGAGTTCAAAGCCAGCCTCAGCAACTTAACAAGGCCCTAAGCAACTTTGTGAGACCCTGTCTCAAAATAGAAAAAAAAAAGGGGGACTGGGGATGTGGCTCAGTAGTTAAGTGCCCCTGGGTTCAATGCCTGGTACCAAAAAAAAAAAAGTTTTATACTTAGAAAACAAACAACTTGATTCATAAATGGACCAATGACCTTACCAGACACCTCAATGAACAAAATACTTGGATGGTAAATTGGCATATGAAAAGATGCCCCAAATCATAGGAAATGCAAATTAAAACAAGAATGAGATACCATTACACCTATTAGAATGGAACAAATTCAGAGGAATGACAACATCAAATACTGGAGAGGACATGGAGCAACAGAACTCATTTGTTGCTGCTGGGAATGCAAAATGGTACAGCCACTGTGGAAGACAGCTGGGTAGTTTCTTATAAAACTAAACATACTCTTAATATACAATCCAGCAATCTTATAGTATTTACCCAGTGGAGTTGAAAACTTATGTCCACACCAAAACCAGCACACAGATGTTTACAGCAGTTGTATTTCCAATTGCTAAAAACTAGAAATAATCAAGATGCCCTTCAGTAGGTGAACTGATAAACTATGGTACAGCCAGACAGCAGAATATTATTCAGCACTAAAATGAATGGGCTATCAAACCATGAACAGACATGAAATAAATGTAAATGAAGCAAGGAATGATGGTGCATACCTGTAATAACAGCCATTTGGGAGGCTGAGGCAGGAGGATCTCAAATTTGAGGCCTTGGGAATTTAGTGAGACCCTATCTCAATAAATAAATAAGGCAAGGATTTAGTGATAAAGTGTCCTTGAATTTAGTACCAAGGGAAAAAAAAGAAAAAAACATCGGAAATGCAATTACTTGCCGGGTTTCTGTTCTCACGACTAAAAGGCTCAGGGGTCACTCTAGTTAAACTGGGCTAACTGGGCTGCAAGAAATAACCACACAAGAGAAACAAATACCTTTTTCTTTGGGGTTGCTGTGACGGCTCCTCTGACCTTAAGGGTCCACAGAAAGAGAGAGAGAGAGAGAGAGCACACACACGCGCTGACCCCTTTTATTGAGGAGAAGCTATTCAAATGAGGCAAGGGGTCAGGTTTCAGGGGGCTGAGTCTATCTTCATGATGTCCACCGTCAGCAGGTTGACTGACACCTGGGTAGGCCACACCCAAGGGCACAGTAAGAGGAGGGGACACACACAAGGCACTTCCATGGAAGATTCTATCCTAAACAGGGCAAGGGGTTATATTACAAAGGAACAGGTGAGCATAGCTTCACCCATAGGGCTGTAGCAAGACACACCCATTTCTGTGACTGAGCGCCTCAGCACCCAGCTGGGGAGTGTAACTCAGTCACCCATAAGGTTGGCCTCCCACAATTACTAAGTGAAAGAAGCCAACCTACAAAGGCTACATACTGTATAATTTCATCTCTATGATATTCTGAAAACGACAAAACTATGTAGAACAGTAAAAAAGATGAATGGTTGTCAGAGATTGGAGGAGAGGAAGAATAGGCAGAGCACAGAAGATACGTGGGGCAGTAAAACTACTCTGTACATACTGCAATGATGTATACATATTGTTATAAACTTGCCCAAACCCATAGAATGCATAAAATCAAAAGTGGACTCTAATATAAAGTATACTAACATGTGTGGGGAAGAGAGACTATGGGAAATTTCTGTACCTTCTGGTTAATTTTGTTGTGAACTTAAAATTCTTCTAAAATTAAGTCTAGGCTGTAACTCAATGTTAAAGCATTTGCCTAGCATGTGAGAGGCTCTGGGTTTGATCTCCAGAACCATCAAAAAGTAGTCTACTTAAAAAAAAAAAAAAGTCTTGTACTGATGTCAGAATAGACAGAAATATTCTTACAATAGAACAGGAAGTTCTAAAAACAGGCATATGTGTATATGTAAGAATTTAGTACATAACAAGGACAAAATTTCAAATATATTTGGGAAATCAGTAAGTGGTACTGGGATAATATGTTAATCATTTGAGGTGACATCAGGATCTAAAATTTCAACTGAGTTAATGCCCAAAACTTAAAAAAAAATAAGATAGAATACACTACAAAGATACAAAAGTGAATACTTATTAACCAAACAGTGTCGGAAGGCCTTCCTAAGCATAAACAAACTAGAAATCATAAAAGATCTTAAAATTTAATTACGTGAAATTTAAATTTTTCATAGAAAAAACTACCATGTAAACACACTTCAAAAATATACATGCAGGGCTGGGGTTGTGGCTCAGAGGTAGAGTGCTTGCCTAGCATGTGTGGGGCACTGGGTTCAATCCTTAGCACCACAGAAAGTAAAATAAAGACATTGAGTCCACCTATAAGTAAAAACTAAATATTAAAAAAATACATGCATGGTTTTTTTTCTGGATTAAGGAAAATATGTTGGAATGAGATTATGGTAATGATTACACAAGCCTGTGAATATATCAAAATTTGATGAATTTAATTCTTTTTTTTTTTTTAATTTTTTGGTACCCAGGAATTGAACTCAGAGGTGCTTAACCTCTGAGCCACAACCCCAGCCCTTTTTATATTTTATTTAGTGACAGGGTCCTCGCTAATTTGCTTAGGGCCTCACTAAATTGCTGAGGCTGGCTTTGACTGCACAATCCTTCTGCCTCAGCCTCCCGAGCCGCTGGGATTACAGATGTGTGCCACTGCACCTAGCCAATTTGATTCTTTAAAAAGATGAATTTTATGGTATGTATATAAATTATATCTTAAGTAAAATAAATATATGTGTGTGTATATGCATATATGTACATATCAGAAAATTGACAAAATAAGATCCAAATGTCAATAAACACATAAAAATAATTTTTAAAATGTAAATTAACTAAGATACATTATTTTCCCCCTACTAGGCTTGTAAAATGTGACAATTACTATGGGGCTTAAAACAAAGCAAAATCAGAAACAACCTAAATTTTCAATAATTAGTTAAATAATCTCTAGTGCCACCTACACTATAATAGATAATTGTCATATTTTTGGCTAGACAACATCCAAACACATTTAAGGAAATGTACCCCTTTGAGAATCTTGGAAATGGGCAGTAGGATTCTGGTTCCCATTACTGAAGCCAAAGCATATGTGTTGTACTGAAAGGAAAGAAGAGAGGAGATATTTCTCTTCCCCATACCCTTGAAACTACGATGTTGTTAAGTGATTTCTAGACTTGATGCCAGGGCAAGGAGGTAATGTGTTTTGTCCAATGACAGCTGGCTGGACAAGTAACATGAATCTTTTTCACAGTGCCCTCAGTTCCACATCTGTCCTCACTTGGAGAGGGGTTTTCAAGTTAGGCTATAGACGCAATGACACCATCAGCATTAGCTTGTTTAGTTTGCTTGGATCACAAGGAGCAACTGCTCTGGTGTACATGTAAGAAAGTAGCTTTTGACACATAACACTAACTTTTTATAGTTTTTAGTGCGAAAAAGAAAAAGCTGTTGGCTTTTAAGATTATTTTTTTTCTGGGGCTGGGGATATAGCTCAGTTGGTAGAGTGTTTGCCTTGCATGCACAAGGCCCTGGGTTCAATTCCCAGCACCATAAAAAAAATTTATTTGTGTCTGGACTTTTCAGCCCAGTCTTGCTCTTACTACCCCCTTAACTTGATGAGGTTTATGGGAACAGAAAGCGGGTATTGAGGGACATGATATCTTGCTATCCCCTTTTACTTTAAGGATAATATACTGCATCCCCATGTGTCTAGATATCCTCACAACCTTATTGTGTCCATCTTTCACACTGTCCACAACAGCAATACAAAGAGCAGCAGAATATATTAAACCTTGCCACAATGGATTGTTACTCAGTATTAAAAGATAATAAAATCATGGCATATGTAGGTAAATGGATGGAGCTGGAGAATATCATGCTAAGTGAAGTAAGCCAATCCCCAAAAACCAAAGGTTGAATGTTTTCTCTGGTAAGTGGATGCTGACCCATAATGGGAGGTGAGGGCATGGGAGGAATGGAGGAACTTTGGATAGGGTAAAGGGGAGGGAGGGAAAGGGAGGGGGCACTAGGGTAGGAAAGATGGTGGAATAAGATGGACATTATTACCCTAGGTACATGTATGAAGACACGAATGGTGTGACTCTACTTTGTGTACAACCAGAGATATGAAAAATTGTGCTCCATCTGTATACTCTGGATCAAAATGCATTCTGTTGTCATGTATAATACATTAGAATAAATAAATAAATTTTTTGAAAAGAATATAATAAACCTTGCTATTAGAGCAAGTAGATAATACAACATATCACCAGATATCATAAAGAGATTGTAATCAAGTAGAAAGAGGCTTGATATAAAGTTGACCTATAGTTATAATATGGTTTTGCAACTTAAGTAAGCCAAAAACACATTAAGATGATCATCAGGGATACATACACAACATTTGCTTTAATAAGGGCATAGGTACCTCCCTGTACTATAGTTAGCATATCTAGCACCATTTTGCTCTGAAGTACTACCATTTACATTTGAGTAGTTTTTTTTAAATTAAGTTCTGGCTCTATGAATATTATTTAAAGCAGCAGCAGTGTGCTTAGTTAAAATCTTACCTTGCCACTCAATGTCAACTTTGTTGTTTCAGGAAGAAGTATAGCAAGTGTGTCAAGCCACCTGGCAGCATGGGTCACTCTATGCCATCTTTTGTAAGGTCCCAATTAGTAGGGATTGTAGACAAAGTGGGAAGTATGTCATCTGGTATATAAAATCATTTTCAAGTATATTAGCAAATCCAATTATGAGTAAGGTAGAGCCACCTAAAGGTGCCACATGTCTATAACTGCCTCCAAGGGGAGGGATATATTGTTATATATGTTGTTTGACTTTGTCATTTTAAGCAGTCACACAGTGGTTAAATTACACTGATTGCCAGGGGTCCAAACTATACTTACAGAGGGTTGGGAGGTGTTCCTACCTTTGTTTTTTATACAAAGGGGAACTTTTTAGGTTTACCTATATTGCAGTGAGTGACCCCAAGCCATCAAACACAATATACCTTAGCAAAGGCTTAGCCATAGTCAATTGCTTTCACACCAAATGTGAGACACAATACTTGGTATCCTTAAAAGCAAATACACTTATATTTAAGTCCATAGAGCAACTGTCTATGAGCTATGAGTTTTGCTCCAGTTTAACATTTGCTTTCATTATACTAAGGTGGCTAGCTGTAGTTGCTCCAGGAGAACAGTGGAGAATGATAGAGGAAGTTCACTGTATACGCTGCAATTTATTTTATTTTATTTTATACCTCTATAATGGTATTTGTCCATTTTGTAAAAAGATTAGCTCTAAGGATGAAATGTAACAGGTATTAATATAGGCCAATCTCTATTATTTAACAATACATAAGTAACCTGATCATCCCAAAATGAGAATAATACTGTAGTATCCCATCCTCAGGTTTATAACACCATAATTTATATCCCGATGGTACCTGAGGTTTTGACAAAGAAAAGTGTAACAACAGTAGAGTTCTTGCAGATCATAATGAAATGACATGCTTTTTTCTTAAAGATTAAAAACCTTGGGTTAATAATCTTTTTTTTAATATGTATGTCCTATTTGAGTCTTTTGGCCCATGAGCCTAGGAACCCACATCATCGAAAACCATTTGCTATTCCCATACCCAATAGACTATATGGATCCCCTGTGGCAGCAGCAACAGCAAATTATCCCTGTGTTTCCATTTATGAAGTGCAGATGTGCTTTTTAAGCATCATCATTTGAATCTAAATAATGTCGGGGTTTTTTGTCAACATCAGGCAGGTGTTGGGGCATGTATTTTAGTCATGATTATTGAAGGTCCTGATGGCCATCCATAATCATTTGGTCTACACTGCCAAGGATCCAACCTCCATGTTTGGTTGTTGTTTAGGTGGGACATTTATTTGTGTAACCCTGCTGCAGCTGGATTGTAAGGCAAGTGGAAATGTCAATGTATGTCCAAATTTTTAGCCCATTTTTGCACCCTGTGGCCGTTAGGTGTGTTCTTTTTTTACTATGTCTGCAGGGGAGCCACACATGGTGCCAGGCAACTGAAGTCCATGTATGGTTACCCTTCAGCCTTCTGCAAGCATGTACCTATAGCAGTCCAATGTACTTGTGTGCACATGATTGGGCAAACTTGTAACCTTCTGATAAGGGAAAGGGTTTGATGAAGTCAACCTGCCACTGTTGTACAGGCTCCCTTTTCTCAAGTTATCCATCCCATTACATGAAGCACTGGCCATGGCTGCTTCATGGAGCAGGCAGAGAAAATAACATACACATACAATGTCTGAGTATCTTGGTGGGAGCTCTCCACTTCTTCGTTGTGGGCCAGAGAGACTTTCTCTTGTGGACTACTTTTTTGGGGGGTGGAGGGTGGGGCACCAGGGATTCAATTCTGGGGCACTCGACCACTGAGCCACATCCCCAGCCCTATTTTGTATTTTATTTAGCTACAGAGTCTCACTGAGTTGCTTAGTGCCCTGCTGTTGCTGAGGCTGGCTTTGAACTTACGATCCTAATCCTCCTGCCTCAGCTTCCCAAGCCACGTGTGCTACTGCACCCAGCAGGACTGTCTTTTTTTTTCAAATTTTTTTAGATATAGTTGGACACAATACCTTTACTTTATTTATTTATTTTTATATGGTGCTGATGATCGAACCCAGTTCCTCACACATACTAGGCAAACACTCCACCACTGAGCCACAACCGCAGCCCAGAATTGTCTTTTTATATAGCCAAACAACCACACATTTTAGCTGGAACATCTTCCAACCACCTAACTTCACTTAGGTTGTCTGCTTTTTGAATGCATGACCAAGAAGCATGACTGTGCTGCCATATAACACACAGTCACATGGCAGTTGTTTTTAAATGGCTTTTCACTTTTTGTATCCTTTCATGTCTGTGACCAAAATCCTAAGGGAAAATTCATTTATTGTACTTCTGCTGCCACAGGAAACACTCAAACCCATCAGGGCAGCTAAAAACATCCACTTTATGGGGCTCTTTTTTTGGACTAAAATGTTCAAGTCTTATAATCACTCTATAATAATTTTTGCTTGAAAAAAGGCCTTGAGGTGTTCCAGTTCCAAGTCACATTTGGCCTTTCTTTTTATTAAATCATACAATGGATTTAACATTTGTGATATTTACAGAATGAGGGGATGCCTACATTTCAACACTCCCAAAAGTTCTGTGACCTTTTGGGAGTAGGGAAAACAGCAGTGCCTAACCAGATAACCCCCAAGTACTTGGCAGGCAGCCCATGTTCTTGCAATTTGGAGGAGTTGACTGCCCATCCTCTCTATTGGAGATGTGCCAACACTGTTTGAACTGCCTCCTCTAGGTGGGAAAAAGACTCAGAAATTAACATCACATCATCAATATAAGTAAACATCAATTCTGTATCAGGTTTTGTCCACCATCCCATGACATATGGTTGGGCTGTGTAAATACCCTTGGGGAAAAACAATGAAAAGTCCATTGTTGTCCTTTCCAGAAGAAAGCACATTGCTTCTGGCTTTTTTTATTGGCCCCTTGTGTTTCCTTTGTCCTCTCTTCCTTCCACCTTTTGATCCATACTCCACATCCCTTGCTTTCTAATCTTTTTAGTTTCCCAAGTATCAGCTACAGCCTATGCTGCCTGAGAAACAAGAAGGCCCAAAACAGGGCTAAGGATTGATACCAGAGCCTTATAATATTGCCTCAAAGCCATTTCGAGAATGGTCCTTCATTGTTGCTGTGAATGTTTTGTTATCAGGACCAGTGTAGTTTGCTACATAAACAACCTGCATCATCCCTAACCCTTAGGAGGTCTTGAAGATCTTTCATGGATTGCCATCTTAGAGGTGCCACAGGAACACCCCCCATATTAAGCCAAACATTTTTATAGGCAGCTATAAACCAGGACAATAAAGAGATGGCATGGCTCTCATTAACTGCTGAATATAAATTTTGCAGCAGTGTGTGGTGACTCAGGTAATTTTATGCATCTTACTTCCTGATAGGAATATGCCTTTAGCACCAGGAACCCAAAGCTGCAGCATCCATCCTGATACATTTTTTTTTTCTATCTGTCTAAACTCATTCCTCAGTCTTACCAATTTAGCAGCACTATAATCTTTTGTGAAGATATACATGTGCTGGTGAGAGGAGGCAGATCCTCAATACCTACTCCCACTGGCTGTGGCTGATCTGTCTTCACCTTTTGAGTTATGACTGGTCTGGCCCCTAGCACTAGCACCTCAAACAGATCACCCAGCCCTCATCCTCCTCTTCTGAGGTGTTAGATTTACAGGGGTCCCATTTATGCTGGTCCCAGTCCTTTTAAATAACCACATTCCTTACTCTAGTTTATGGTAAACATTTACCTTTTAGTTTAGCAATGCAGCAGGCTAGAGTTTCCAAATTTTTATCAGCACTCTTCAGACAAGCAAGTAACTTCTCAGGAGTCCCTGCTTGAGTTAAATGTGCTTGTGCTCCAGCTTTAACTCCTCCTGCAACTGCTTACTCTGCCTCCCTTACTATGTACAATGCCAGGAGAAGGGGCCACCCCACAGCTGCTGCAATCATATATAGCTCTTTCTTTTTCTATAGACCCTAGTGCTTGCCCATGAGAAACATTTCCCCCAATCCTTAGAATGTCTTGGGGGCATCACCATACATACACGGTAGCCCTCAGGCATAATATCTGCCACCCCTCCCTACACAGAGGTAGAAGTTCCTCCTGGGAGTCGCCCCAACATATTTCCCCTTCTAACTGCCACAGTCAATCTGCTCATGGGGGTTTCTTTGGCCACCTGCCTGACTTGCCAATTGTCTCACCCATAGCCCAGTTGTGCCAGGGCAGTGGAATATGTTGCAGACAGGCCAAAGAAAGTGCCCAGAGATAGCATGGGAGATATGCAGTTTATTGGGGAAAGCTTACAAGAGATCAGTGACTGTTCCAAGAAGAGTTCAGTGGCGACAGGCTGATAGATAGCACCTCTGTCCATCACAATGCTTTGTCAAGCATTGCCTTCTCTCCCTCACAGTGTTTTGTCCTGTGGCAGCTGGATAGATAAGTGATGCGTATCCTTTCCACAGTGCCCTCAGTTCTGCTCCTCTCCCCAAAGAGGGGTTTTATATGTTAGGCTACAGAAGCTGTGACATCATCAGCATTAGCATACTAACTCTGTTTGGCCAGCATCCCAAGGAGCACTGCCCTGGTGTACATGCAAGAAAGCAGCTTTCTAAATGTAACATTAACATGCCCTATAGTTCTCAGTGTGCCTAAGAGAAAGCCATTGTCTTTTAAGATAATATGTATCATGTCTTTCCAGCCCAGACATGTTCTCATTGTTCCCTTAACTTGGAGAAGTTTGGGGGAACAAAAAGGGGCATTCAGGAACATGGTGTCTTACTGCACTCCTTTTACTTTAGGGGATGATATACTAGAATCATCTGATGCTTCTGCCTAAGATTTTGAACCCTAAGGAAGTGACCCAAATACACAGGGACATATCATAAGAATTCATGGCTAGGATGTAGCTCAGTGGCAAAGCACTTGGTTTGATCTCCAGTTCCACAAAAGAAAAAACAACAAAAGAATTCATGGCACAGGCAGCAGCAGGCATACAATGCCAGCAGCAGCAATAGCCAAAGTCCTAAGAAAGCTAATATCAGTGAACAAGTCCTTACTAAACTGTTCCTAGGGTATAACTTTGGTCCAATTTAGCTTCAATGGATTCCTACCCATTTTCCAAGCCTGGCTGACCATTCTTCCTATTGACTCTATAAACAATCTAATAGCCTACAAATAAATTCCTTTTATGGTTAGGTGAGTCAGAGCTGCTTTATGTTGTTTGCAAGCAAGAACCCAACCTAATACATGTAAAATAATTACCATGTGGCCATTAAAAACAATGACGTATATCTCCATTTTTAGACAGGAAAAATGTTCAGGATATAATAAGTAAGAAAAAAAGCAAATTTTATGCTGCAAATATTTATCTTAAACAACCTGAAGTGGGTTAACTGATAGTCTCCTCTTTATCACTAAAATATTCAGATTCCCACAGCATGCTTGCTACTTGTGGCTGATACTTAAATGCATGCTCTTATTACCACTAGTAGAATTATTGGCATACTGAGATTCCATTGTGTTTGCCCCCAAGCTATTTGTGCCCACTGAACTTCTCATAATAATGCAACCTAATTAAATATTATAAAATCTGATTAAATAATAACATAAAAGAGGGCTGGGGATGTGGCTCAAGCGGTAGCATGCTCGCCTGGCATGCGTGCGGTCTGGGTTCGATCCTCAGCACCACATACAAACAAAGATGTTGTGTCCGCCGAGAACTGAAAAATAAATATTTAAAAATTCTCTCTCTCTCTCTCTCTTTAAAAAAAAAATAAAAAAAATCTTTAAAAAAAGAACATAAAAGAGAGCTATTCTTTCTATGAAAATAAAAGTGAACACTTTAGAAATGGCTGATAAAGGTAAATAGTAGTAAAATTACTGCTAAAATAGCTGTACATGAAGCAACTTTAAAGAGACTAGAATGGACAGAGTGGAGGCATCCCTGTGATCCCAGCTACTCAGAAGGCCGACACAAGAGAATCACAAGTTCAAGGTCAGCCTGGGCAACTTAGCAAACTCTGTTTCAGAACAAAATATAAAAAGTACTGGGGATGTAACTTTGTGGAAATGTGTCCCAGGGTTCAATCCCAAGTACTGCCAAGAGGGACTGGGGATACTCATTTAAAAAATCTCTGTTTTAAATAAAAGGAAACCAAAAACTAAAAATATGGACTGAAACAATATGGGTATGGTTTATACAAGAAAAAAATGGAGTAATTCTAAAGGATCCACATGAAAAGAAATGGCCTTGGCCCTACATATAAATATTGGAGAATGAAGGAACATGTCTTAGATTTTTTAAAAATGACTAGGTTATATATTCATAATTTTTATGTTTTTTTTTCTTTAACTGACCACTGAATGGGTAAGAGAGTTTTTACCATGTTTCCATCTTCTGTAGGGGAAGGTTTTGAAATATATCAAAGAAAAAAGGAGAAGGAATATTTGACTTCAATTTTGTTCTTCACACCATTGAATTTCCCATGTTTGTCCTATAAAACCATGAACTGAAACTGTCTACTATAAATGGATATATCCAATATATTATGCTACTATTTTAAGTTATTACCATACATAAAAGTCAGTAGAAATCAGAAGTGATTTTCCTCACACATGGTTTTATATGATATTCGTTTTTGAAACAAATTTACTGAGAAAGGCAGACTCTTTCTTTAACTTTTAAAAATAGTGATAAAAGGGCTGGTGTTGTGGCTCAGTGGTAGAGCACTCGCCTCAAATGTGTGAGACTCTGGGTTCGATCCTTAGCACCACATAAAAATAAATAAACAAAATAAAGATATTGTGTCCATGCAAAACTAAAAAAAATATTTTTAAAAAATATAAAATATTTTAAGTATAAAAATATAAAATATGGAGGGATATTTTATCTGTGATAAAACACAGATAATGTAAAATTTACCATTTTAAAGCCCCCCCCTTGAAGTACTAAGGATTGAACCAATGGCTTTGCAAATGCTAAGTAAGTGCTCTACCAGCATGTAACACCCCCAACTCCCTTTTTTTTTAAATTTTATTTTGAGACAAGATCTTACTAAATTGCTCAAACTGCCCTCAAATTTGAGATTTTCCTGCCTCAGCATCCACAGTAGCTGGAATTACAGATGCGCACCACCATTTCTGGTTCATTTTAAGCCTTTTAAGTATACAATTCAGCGGCATTAAGTAGGTTCACACTGTTGTGCAATGATCAGCACTATCCATCTCCAAAACTTTTCATCATCCCAAACTAAAACTCTTTACCCATTAAACAATAAGTCAGGGCTGGATATGTGGCTCAATGGTAGGGTGCTTACCTAGCATGCATTAGGCCCATGGTTCAATCCCCAGCACTGAAAAATAAATTAATTAATAATAATAATAATAAAGGTTACTCTGTAGCCAGGTGTGGGTGGCTTACCACAATAATCACAGAGACTCAGGAGGCTAAGGCAGGAGGATTGCAAGTTCAAGGCCAGCCTCAGTTATTCAGCAAGACCCTTGGGCTGGGGCTGTAGCTCAGTGGTAGAGTGCCTGCCTCACACGTGTGAGGCACTGGGTTTGATCCTCAGCACCACATTAAAATAAATAAAGATATTGTGTCCAACTACAACTAAAAAATATTGAAAAAAAAACCCTAAGCAACTTGGTGAGATCCTGTCTCAAAACAAAAATTAAAAAAGGGCTGGGAATGTGGCTCAGTTTACCTAGGGTAAGCACCCCTGGGTTCAATCCCTGGCACAAAAAAAACAGAAAACAAAAAAACAACAACAGTAAATCCCCATTCCTCCTCCCTCTAGACCCTGGTAAACCACACTATTCTACTTTATATCTCTACAATTTTAACTACTGTAGGTATTATATATTAAGTAGAATCCTATGATATCTGTCCTTTTGTGGCTGCTTCTTTCACTTAAAGTCTTGAAGGTTTGTCCATGTGGTAATGTGTCAGGATTCCATTCCTTTTTTTAAATATTTATTTTTTTAGTTGTAGTTGGACACAATACCTTTATTTTATTTATTTATTTTTATGTGGTGCTGAAGATTGAACCCAGGGCTTCACACATGCTAGGCAAGCACTCTATTGCTAAACCACAACCCCAGCCCCTCCATTCCTTTTCTTAAAAAAATATTTTTAGTTGTAGATGGACACAATACCTTGATTTTATTTATTTACTTCTATGTGGTGCTGAGGATCAAACCCAATGCCTCACACTGGCTAGGCAAGCACTCTACTACTGAGCCACACCCCACCATGAATTCCATTCCTTTTTAAGGCTGAATAATGTTCTATTGCATATATAGACCAAAATTTTTTTATCCATTTATCTGTTGATGGACATTTGGGCTACTTTCACCTTTGGGCTACTGTGAATAATACTGCAGTGAACAATGTGGGGTACAAATACCTGTTCAAGTCCCTGCTTTAAATTCTCTTGGGTATATACGCAGAAGTAGAATTGTTGGATTGTGTAGTAATTCTATGTTTAATTTTTTTAGGAACCACCATACTATTTTCCACCAGGACTGGACATTTCACCAGCAATGCACAAGGGTTCCAGTTTCTCTATATCTTCGCCAACTCTTGATATTTTCTGTTTATTTAATAGCAGTCATCCTAATGGGTGTGAAGTGGTAACATCCTTTTTTCTATATCTCAGAAATTTCAATGAAGAATTGGAAAATCAAAACTAAAATATAAAATAAGTATAAAGATACAACCTTTCATTATCAGTTATTCCCTTATTATTTCATTTTATTGATTATTGAAATATTATTATTGATATTAATATTCTTAAATTTTTTCTTGCACTTTCCCATATTTTGATTTTCTAACAAAAACTAGTATATATATTTTAAATAAGGGTAATAGTTTACTTTGAAATCAAAATTTTATATTTAGTGTATAATTTACATGTCATTAAAAAACCTACTGCTCATGCAACAACAAAACACAAATCAATGTCATGTTATACTGTATTATAATTTTTAGGCTATAAAGTATTTTCCTGTATAATATATATATTTTAAATGAAATATTATTTTGAATTCTATTTTACAAATGATTAGTTTATGAATGATTAACTTAGACAAGCTTATGAAGGGTTAGCACAATAATTTGGAATGAGTTCAAAGAGATCAGGATAAGAAGATATAGCTGGTCATTACAGAGTGTTCTAGACTCACTGAGTGCTTATTTTTTAGAGTGGATATAAAAAATGAAATGGTGTGAATTTCCTGTATACTAGTTCTTCAAAAACCTAGCACTCACATTTAAACATATTTCTCTAATTTTCTCCTAAAAGTAATAAGAATATACTAAAGGGGTAAATACAATATTGTGCTTTAGTACTATAATTTCATAGCCAAGTAATAATAAAGTAATACTAGTCACAAGTACTACAGCAAAGTAAACTGAGTAGTTATGATAATGGGAGCAATATCTAGAATCTATGAACATATTGTTCTATCATCCTGAACAACTAGTTTTTCGGTCTTTTAAAAGATAATACAAGTGGAATTGAACTCTAATAGTTACTTATCTGAATATTTGCCCTCAACCCACTCAAGCATTTTTAATAAATGCTCCCCACACAAGAATGAAATAATTGATAATATATTTCAGACCAATGAAATTAAAGGAAAACTTAAGTAGGATCCTATGCCCATTATTAACTAAGTAAATATATAAAAACGGCACCTAGTGCTAGTTATTGCTAGATGTTACTTATAAATATACAATACATACTATTACTATAACTGGTAAAATGCAGAAATTAATGTCATGAGCCCAAAACAACATATACTTGGTCAAACACAGACCCCAAAATAATCAGTTTGGCTTCTCAATAAGGAACCCCAACTGGTGCCAGAGAACCAGAAAGGCTGCAGCACAGATATGTACCTCTACTTTTTACCTACTCACTGAGATGAAAGTCATCTACTCTAAACCTTCCAAGTCTTAACTAGGGGAGTAAACCAGGTTGGAAAGACAGGGAGAAGGGAAGGTGGAAAGGGAGAGAAACACCCAAAGCAGATGTTCAATTAATATTTTTCTGTTGGGTGGATGGTCAATTAAATGGATGAATAAGGCAACCTCTGAATTCTCCTATGAGATGAGAAAACTGAAAAGAAGAAAATAATTTATTTTTTGTCTGAAGACTAGAAATGGTAAGAAACCATTAACATCTGATATATTTGCTAGGTACTATTTAATTTTCCATTGACTACAAGATGGAAACTCAAGGGAGCGAAGTCCATCTTAACTCACTGATCAATATTAGTATCACCATTTGTGAGACAACTAGGCATTATGTACCACCTATGTACCACCTATGAAGTTTTTGCTCCAAAAAATTTAAACTGAATCTAATTAAACCTTTAGAACTAATTTCTAATTCACAGGAAATGAAAAGAAATAAAGGATAAAGTTAGAATATGAGGAAACAATCAGAAAAAAAAAACAAAGGTGCAGTAAGAAAACTGAGATGGAAATGCTCTATCTCCATATGGTCCAATACAGTAGACACTAACCATGTGTTGGTACTGAGCATTCAATGTGCCTTGTTCAAAATGAGATGTGCTGGAAGTGAGAAACATAGTAGATTTCAACGAGAGAAGAAAAAAGGATGTAAAGTATTTTGTTAATAATCTTATATTGAGAGGATGGGGTTATAACTCAGTGGTAGAGCACTCGCCAACCGCTCAAGGTGCTGGGTTCAATCCTCAGCACCACATAAAAATAAATAAAATAAAGGTATTGTGTCCAACTACAACTAAAAAATGTTTTAAAAATAATAATTTTATATTGACTAGATATTGAATGATAACATCTCTATATTGGGTTACATAAAATACATTATTAAAATTAATTTCACATTTCTTCTTACTTTTTATTGTGGCTATTAGAAAATTTTAAATTGCATATATGGCTCACATTATTCTGTTGAATAGTGCCATTCTAGAATTATTATTATTTTACCTTTTATGGTTTAAGTCTATGATCCTCTGGAAATGCTTTCTGTGTGTAGTATGAGATAGTAGTAAAAGTTCATTTTTTTCCCCATATGGACACTGAACTTATGTTACCATTATTATATACTGAAATGGATTTTTCTTGCAAAATTTTGGTACTAACATGACACTGACTTCATAAAAAAAAAAAAAGAAGCATTCATTATTTTTCAGGTTTCTAGAAAAGTTTGCCCTAGATTGTTTCTGTTTCTTCAGTAAATGGAAGAATTCATGAGGAAAGCCAGGGCATTCAGTTTCCTTATAGAAAGATTGTCCTGTCCATTATAGGAAGAATGATACTAAAATCTCCACCAATTAATGTGGACCTATTCCCTCTTTCAATTCTGCCCATTTTTGTTTCACATAGTTTAAGCCTATGCTATTAGGTTCACAGACATTTAGGAACATTTTTTTTTGTTGTTGTTGTTATCTATTGAATTAACCTTTCATTGTGAAGAGTTCTCCTTCTCTCTAGTAATACTTTTTGATTAAAAGACTACCTTGATAATCGTACAGCCATACTAGTTACCTTTTTTAAATTTGTTTAAATTAGTTATACATTACAGTAGAATGCATTTTGACACACTGTACACAAATGGAGCACAAATATTTTGGATATTTCCAAAACGTAGTCATTATTTCCATAATATATTTTTTGATCCTCCTACCTTTAACCTTTATATTGAAAATGTGTCTCTTTTGAATAGCACAGAGTTGTTTAGTATTTCTTTACAACTTTGGTGTGAGGCTGGGGAGTGTAGTACAGTAAGTGTTTAGCATATGTAAAGCACTAGGTTCAATCCTTAGAGCCACAAAATAAATAACCTTTCTTACAGTTCTGTTCTAAACTGTAGTATGTGCTCCATTTACATTTAATGAAACTACTGATATAACTGGATTTATATATCTATCATTTTCCTATCTGTTTTCTGTTTATTCCAAGTTTTCTTTGATACTTTTCCCCTCCTATTTGGCCTTCTTGTGGACTAATCAATTTCCTTCTTCATCCTCTCTTAGCTGTGTAAGAGTTTGCTAGTTATACATTTTAAAACAATATTCTTTAGTCAAAGCAATCTTAATCAAAAAGAAACATCACCAACCCCGATCGTAAGATATAAAATAGGGCTATAATAACCACAATAGCATGTTACTGG
The DNA here is from genome assembly GCF_001458135.2 of Marmota marmota marmota. Lineage (NCBI taxonomy): Eukaryota > Metazoa > Chordata > Mammalia > Rodentia > Sciuridae > Marmota > Marmota marmota. The sequence goes on from NW_026000338.1 coordinate 360,811, forward strand.
AATAAAAACCAACACATAGACTACTGAACAAATAGAGATCCTGGAAATAAATTCCATCGAATCTCAACAAAGGCACCAAAAACAATGAGGAAAGACAGCTTCTTCCATAAACAGTGCTGGGAAAAACTGGATGCCTATGTGAAGAAGAATGAAACGAGTTGCAAAAATCAATTCAAAATGGATCAAATAAATAAATAAATAAATAAAATTAAAAAAAAAAAAAAGGATCAAAGACCTAAACCTAAGATATGAAACTATTAGAAGAAAACACTAGGGAAACACTTCAAGACATTAGTATAGGCAATGTTTTTTTGTTGTTGTTGTTGTTGTTATTGTTTTTTGTTTTTATTTTGGTACCAGGGATTGAACTCGGGGCACTTGACCACTGAGTCACATCCCCAGTTCTATTTTGTATTTTATTTAGAGACAGGATCTCACTGAGTTGCTTAGAGCCCCACTTTTGCTGAGGCTGGCTTTGAACTCGCAATCCTCCTGACTCAGCCTCCCAAGCCACTGGGATTATAGGCGAGAGCCATCGTGCCCGGTGCCAATGATTTTTTGGATAAGACTCCAAGAGCATAAGAAAACATAGACAAATGAGATTATATCAAACTAAGAAGTTTCTGCACAACAAAGGAAAACAATCAACAGAGTGAAGAAGCAACCTATGTTACAGAAGATAATATATAAAAACTCTTCATCTGACAAGGAGTTAATATCCAGACTATATTAGGAACTTAAAAACTCAAAAATTCAACAACAACAACAAAAAAAAAACAATTAAAAAAAAAAAAAAAGGGCTGGGGATATGGATCAGTGGTTGAGTCCCCCTGAGTTCAATCCCAGTACTCCTCCAATAAAACACCAAGGAGATATCACTTCATACCTATGAGGATGACTATAATTAATTAAAAAATAAACCAATAAAATAAACCAACATACTTGTTGACAAGTATGCGGAGAGATTGGAATCCTTGTGCCCTGTTAGTGGTAATGTTAAACAGAATCACAGTATTACCCAGTTGGTCTACTTCTAACTATACCTAAAAGAATTGAAAGCAAAAAATAATAAGAAGAGAATTGAAGCAAGGAATGAAACAGACACTTATATATTCAAGTATCAAGTATTCTTTTTAATATCTCTCTCTCTCGCTCTCTTTTTTTTTTCAGTATGTGGGATTGAACATAGGCCTTGTGCATGCTAGGCCTGCACTCTATGACTAAGCCACATCCCTAGCCCACGTTTTAATCTTTAACAGTATGATTAATAAAAAACATCTAATTCTTCATGTGCTTTTTATATTATTAATGAAGTTGACAATCTTTTTCTGCCCATACTTTTTTTTTTTCAGCACTGGCAATTAAACCCAGGATTGTGCATGGCAGGCAAACACTCTTTTATCACTGAGTTACCTCCCCAGTCCTGAAATGCAAAACTCTAATGGAAAAATGTTTTTTAAATGTACATATAAAATGAATGCAGGAGTTGCAACTAACCATTACATATCTTGAGGCTAAATGACTATAACTATTTTACTATACCTGTCAACGTAAGTCACACCTTTTGATAGACAGTAAGTCAGAATTAAATCTATATTTGTACTTTAAAAAAAGTAAAATTTGCAGCCTTATAAATATAAAAATATAAACTCAACATATTAGTAAGTCACCAAATAAAATCCCTCATTTAAAGGCAGTATGGCACTGAAACCACTGAAGGGAAGAAAAATCTGCTCAGTTTTTGGAGTTTTCATTGAGGATAACATCCTAGTAACTTACAACTTATCATTTCAGTGTTAACCTACTGAGATAAATTTGACAAATTACGTTTCTGCTACTATTTAGCTCTGTGATTTTATTGTGTAATTCTGGTCAATTTAGTACATTTGCCTACAGGGACTATGGCCTATAAACACAAAATTAAGAGCTGTCATGGCAAATTCATGCTAAATAGAAGTGAGCTGAAACAGTTATCTAAAATACAGGTTATAAAAGACTTATAAAGTGAAAAACAAAACAGCCTACTTTCAGGAATGACATAATTGTCCAAAAAGCTAAATCATTCTCAATGGCAAAGTTGGGGTGAAGCCTGTTCAGCTAGAAAACAAGTGAGAGATCATACTAGGAAATAGCCACTTGGCCCATCATCTCAACATACTGAAAATGAACCTGAAAATATTTTCAATTTGTACATTGTTTGTTTATTCCAAGCATATGCAAGAAAAGAGGAATAAACGATTACACGCTTGCTCTAATGAGTACATTTTTTCTTGCTGAAACCTTATAGTATACACAGTAATTTACAAACATTTTTTGACATAATTTAGTTCCTAAATGAAAAGATGCTCAACTAAATCAGTTAAAAATACAAATGAGGGAGATTAAAAAAATACAAACTAAATAAGGACATCATGTTTTTTGCTTATCATGTTGGCAAAAATGTGAAAGGTTGATGTGTCTAGCTATATTAATATGGTCAAAGGTATAGAAAAACATTTATCAGCTGGGTGTGGCAGTACACACCCATAATCCCAGTTACTAAAGAGGCTGAGGCAGGAGGATCACAAGTACAAGGCTAGCCTTGGCAACTTAGCATGACTCTATCTCAAAATAAAAAATAAATAAGGCTGTGGGTAGAGCTCAGTAGTAGAATGCTCCTGGGTTCAATCCTCAGCACTGAAAAAAAAATACTTACATAGATGTATATAAGTCTATAAGTGAATACATATTTAAAATAGATATGGGGCTGGGATGTGGCTCAAGCGGTAGCGCGCTCGCCTGGCATGCGTGCGGCCCGGGTTCGATCCTCAGCACCACATACAAACAAAGATGTTGTGTCCGCCAAATACTAAAAAGAAAAATAAATATTAAAAAAAAAATTCTCTCTCTCTCTACCTCTATCTCTCTCACTCTCTCTTTAAAAATAAATAAATAAATAAATAAATAAAATAGATAAAACTTGCAGATGCTCTAAATATTTATCAAAAAGGAAATAAATTGTGATGCATTCATACTATAGAACACTACACAGCTGCTAAGGACAATGAGCTAAATCTGTTCATGACATGAAAGCACATGTGTAAACAGAAAAGAGTCTAGAATAAAACTATTAACAGTGATTACCTTCTGACAAGTGACTTTCTCTTTTTACTTTATATACTTCTCTATTGCTACAGTTCCATTAAAGTAAGCATGTCTTACTTTAGTATTCAGAAAAAAATTATAAAGTAAAAGGTAAAATTGGCCATTTTCTTTTCTTGAATTGGATGCATTTTTTTTTAGACATTTGCCAATAGATTTTTTTCCAAATACAAGAAAGAGTAAACAGGTCACATACAGTTCCTGATTTAAAAAAAAAAAAAAAAAAAAAAAAAACAGGAACCAGGAAAGAGCAAAGTTTAAAAGTGACAAAGAAAGAGGATATTGTAGAAAATAAAGGAAGTAAAGAAAAAGAAGAATAAGAGAGGACCAATAGAGAATGTACCAGAAATGTACCATTATTTTACCCAGCACTAAAATAATGAACAAAATGTCATTGTTTAATCTTTAAATTTGTAAGTTTCTAATTTCATTTTAAATTTGTAAGAGAAGAAGGAAAAACTGAGAAATAGATTTGTTCAATTACAGGAGAATTTTAAATAAGCAGCAGCAACAACAAATCTTACCTATACTGAGTTTTAAAAGAAAACTAAGAAAATCCAACTGTGATTTAGAAATAATAATCTCAGAGAAAAAGGAACAAACCAGTTCTCAAACTTTCTGGTTGAGGATCTTCAGAATGATAAAACACACACACACACACACACACACACACACACACACCCTAATCTGATTTTGGTGATGAATTTGAGACAAAAGAATTTATAATATTTCCATAACCAAACTGAGTTGTCTTCTCTAAAACTAGTAATATATAAAATCTATCAAAGTAGGAATAAGACATAGATAAATTATATTAAAACCCTGCATATGAGTAATTACTGAGGTTTATATGTTAAATGAAGATTCTGACATTAGAATATGCTGGAGATAAGAGAATATTTTTTTTTACTCAAATTCAGCAACAACAAAAATATCAATAAATCTTTCTTGGGCAAATAACTTCAGAGGTCATACTGCCTTGATAAGTAAGATATTATGATTATTCCAACCTGCCTAAAAATGATAAAACAGATCACCTTTATGACCATTTTTTCTACTAAGAAGACTAAAATAACTGGATCCGTACACTCTGTCATTTCCTTCTGAGTCCTATGGCATGACATTGTTTCCAGAAAACAATTTTTAATTTTTTTTTTTAGTTGTAGATGGACACAGTACTTTTATTTATTTATTTTTATGTGGTGCTGAGGATCGAACCCAGTGCCTCACATGTGCTATGCAAGCACTCTACCACTGAACTACAACCTCAGTTCCAGAAAACAAATTTTGTTCCTACAATATCCTTAATTCTTAAGCAAAGAAATACAGTGATTTTATTCATAAATTCTTATAACCTTTAAAGTATTCAATACAAAGATACTTTATACTTAGACTATATAGCACGTAACATCATTTCGCAGAGCCAGTTAACAAAGCTTTTAAGGTGACTGGAAAAAAAGTGAAACAAATTCATTTCTAAATTATATTCTAAAGATACAAATGAGTTGGGTGTGATGGTCCCATCTGTAATCCCAGCGACTCAGGATGCTATGGCAGGAGAATCAAAACTTTGAGGCCAGCCTCAGCAACTTAGTAAGACCCCATTTCAAAATAAGAAAAAAGCTGGGTGTTTAGCTCAATTGTAGAGTACCCCTGGGTTCAATACCATGCACCATACACACACACACACACACACACACACACACACACACACACGAGATACAAATGAAAACTTCATTATTTCCAGTGCATTTGGGGGAGGATGATGGGGAATGAACTTAGAGGTGCTTTACCACTGAGCTACAACCCATTTTATTTTTTAAGACAGGGTCTCACTAAGTTGCTTAGGGCCTTGCTAAATTGCTGAGGCTGGCCTCAAACTTGTGATACTCCACAGATGGAACCATATTACATGTAAAATTTTGCTCTATGTATTCTTAGCATATCTTATACATCATGTATCAAGACATAAACTTCCACCAAACAAAACAAAACTATGCTGGGAATGTAGCTCAGTGCTAGCGCATTTGCCTAGTATGCCTGAGGTCCTGGGTTCAGTGCCCAGCATTGTAAAACAAAACATCTATTCCAAGAGAAGATATAGAGCTACCATTTTATAAAATTATTATGATATTCTCCATTGTGTGGACATGCCATATGTTATTTCATTAGTTCCTTTTGGATTAATATTTAGGTTGCATTAATTTGGTTTCTACTGAGGATTTTACTCAGGGGCACTTAGCCACTGAGCTATGCCCCCAACTATTTTTATTTATTTATTTTTATTTTGGGAGAGAGTCTTGCTAAATTGTTGAGGTTGGCCTTGAACTTGTGATGCTCCTAACTCAGCCTCATGAGTAGTCGATTTCAGTTTTGTGCTATTGGAAATACTGCTTCCATGAATATTTTACATAAAATTCCTAGAAGTGGGATTGTTAGATCAAAGGGCATGGAATGTACAAACTAAACTTTTTTTTTCTTTTTTTTTTTTTTTTTTTGGTACCAGGGATCAAACCCAGGGGTGCTTAACCACTGCGCCACATCCCCAGTCCTTTTTTATATTTTATTTAGAGACAGGGTCTCGCTGAGTTGCTAAGTGCCTCACTAATCTTCTGAGGCTGGCTTTGAACTTGAGATCCTCCTGCCTCAGCCTCCAGAGTTGCTAGGATTACAGGTGTGGGCCACTGCCCCAGGCTACTCCCTAAACTTGGATAAACAGTGCCCAATTGCCCTCCAGAAATGTATCAATTAATACTCTTAGTAACAGCTTATAAAAGTAGCTGGGCGCAGTGGCACACACCTGAAATCCCAGTGGCTTGGGAGGCTGAGGCAGGAGAATGGAGAGTTCAAAGCCAGCCTCGGCAATGGTGAGGCACTAAGCAACTCAGTGAAACCCTGTCTCTATATAAAATACAAAATAGTGCTAGGGATGTGGCTCAGTGGTTGACTGTCCCTGGGTTCATTCAATCCTCAGTACCCGCCCCCCCAAAAAATCATTTTTCTTTCTTTAAGACTTTTTAAGAAGAAATGATGTGAATGCTTCTCAAATTATTCCATGAAATAGAAAGGGATGGAACACCTCCAAATTCATTAAAAGAAGACAGTATCACACTCATTCCAAAACCAGATAAGGACACATGAAGAAAACTACAGATCAATAGCGCTGATAAATTTAGATACAAAAATCCTTAATAAAATATTAGCAAATCACATTCAACAACATATTAAGAAGATTGTACACCACAACCAAGTTGATTTCATTGCAGGGGTGCAAGAATGGTTAAACATGCAAATCAATAAATGTATTTCATCACATAAATAGAATTAAGGACAAAGATCACTTAGACATCTTGATAGATGCAGAGAAGCTTTCGACAAAATTCAGTACTCATTCATGATAAAAACACTGAAGAAACTAGGGATAGAAGGAACCTACTTTGACATCATAAAAATGAATGGTTTATGAAAACCCAAAGCCAACATCATACTGAATGGGGAAAAACTGAAAGCATTTTCTTTAAAATTTAGAACAAGACAATGATGTCCACTCTCACCACTTGTACCTAATATAATCCCATTCATAATATCCTTAAAAATATTTAGAAATAAATCTAACCAAGGATCATCAAAATACCAATGACATTCTTCACAGAACTAGAAAACAGCAGTCTAAAAATTCATATGAATAAGCATCCTGGAAACTATAATGAATCGTCATATATATCTAATTGCAGCTTAGTGATTTAAAAAATAGAGATTAAAGAGGATGGCTACTCAAATAGAGTTTTTAAAATTGTTGCAAGACACCAATCTCCAGAGTCAAAAATCCAAAGGAAGCACAGTGGACTTGTATTATATCCATGTTGTTCTCTGCTAAAAGTTAATAATGTTCACTATTCAGTTCTATGTGTCAGGCATTGTAACAGCATTACAGAATTTTATATATGGGGTGACTTCACAGTGACAGATTGGTATGCAAAAAAAAAAAGGCCCTTATCTTTGTAAAACTCAGTACAATAAAATTCTGCTTCCTAAGCCCTAAAAAAAAAAAAATAAAAAAAAATAAAAATTCATATGAAAGATAAAAGCCCCAGAATAGTCAAAAAAAAATTTAAGCCAAAAAAGCAAAGCTGGAGACATCATATCTGACTTGAAATTATATTACAGAATTATAGTAACAAAAACTGCATGATACTGGCATAAAAACAGACACATAGATCACTGGCACAGAACAGAAGACAGACAAACCCACACATCTACAGACATCTGATCCTTGACAAAGGTCCCAAAAACACATTGGAAAAAAGACAGCCTTTTAACAAATGTTGCTGGGAAAACTAGTTATCCATACATAGAAGAATGAGACTAGATCTTTATCCATCACCCTGCATAAAAAAAATCAACTCAAAATAGATCAAAGACCTTGTAATTAGACTAGAAACTATGCAACTTCTAGTAGAAAATGTACGGTCAACACTCCAACATAGAGGCGCAGGCAAGGACTTTCTCAATAGAATCCTTAAAGTTCAAGAAATAATGGCAAGAACTAATAAATTGGTGACATCAAATTTAAAAGTTTCTGCACGGCAAAGGAAACAATTAAGAATATGAAAAGAGAACCTACAGAATAAGAGAAAATCTTTGCTAGCAACTCTTGTGACAGAGGATTAATATCCAAAATATTTAAAGGACTCAAAAAACTTAATACCAAAAAAAAAAACACCCAATTAATAAATGGGCAAATGAACTAAATAGACATTTCTCAAAAGAAAAACATATACATAAATGACCAACAAATATATGAAAAAAAAGTTCAACATTGTTAGCAATAAGGGAAATACAAATCAAAACTACACTGAGATTTCGTCTCACTCCAGCTAGAATAACAAGCATCAAGAATACAAACACTCTCCCCTTTTTTAAATGGAGTGTGCTGGTTGTGTCTATGATTCTGTTGAGATGACTGAAGAACCTGGAAACGCTGTTGCTGCTGCTGATGCAGAACATACTACTATTATTGGTCTTTTTATATAAATATATACATAAATACACACACACACATATAGATAATTTGAATTTTTGGAAACTTTAGCTGTGCTGTCAACTTTGGAAAAAGTATCCCAGTTTACCGTGTTGAGTTGGCATTGTACAGAAATTAACAGCCATATTGGTCTAGAAACGTTAAACTTAATTTTTTTTTTCCATTTGTACAGGGGTAACGCACTGTATTGAATATGTAAGGTCTTATCTATGTGGGTTTGATTACAGAAACTAAGTATTCTCTAAATAATGAAAAAAAAAGAATTCAAACACTGGGCTGGCATTGTGGCTCAACGGTAGAGAGCTCGCCTAGCACATACAAGGTGCTGGGTTCGATTGTCAGCACCACATAAAAATAAATAAATAAAATAAAGGTATTGTGTCCAACTACAACTGAAAAAAATTAATAAACAAAAGAATACAAACACGTGGGACTGGAGTTGTAGCTCAGTGGTACAGCACTTGCCTCGCATGTATAAGGTCCTGGGTTCAATCCTGAGTACCACATAAATAAATAAATAAATAGATAGATAGGTAGGTAGGTAGGTGGATAGATAAATAAATAAATAAATGTATTATGTCCATCTACAACTAAAAATATTTTTTTAAAAAAAGAATACAAACACAACTGTGATCCCAGTAATTTTGGAGGCTGAGGCAGGAGAATCACCAGTTCGTGGCCAACTTATGGAGGACCTAAGCAACTTAATGAAACCTTATCTCAGAAAAATAAAAATACAAAGGGCTGAGGATATGGCTCACAGGTAAAACATCTCTGGGTTCAATCCTCAGTATAAAAAAAAAGAACACAAAAAATAACAAATGCTGGAGAGGATGTAGATAAAAAGGAACACTTTAACAATTTTGGTAAACTGTAAATTAGTACATTCACTATGGAAATCAATATGAGTGTTCTTCAAAAGAGTGGGAATGGGATCATACTATGACCTAGCTACACCACTCCTCAGTATTTACCCTAAAAATCTAAAGTTGGGCTGCTGGAGTAGTGGCTCCATGGTAGAGCATTTGCCTGGCATATGTAAGGCACTGGGTTTGATTCTCAGCACCACATATAAATAAATAAAATAAACATCCATTGACAACTAAAAAACATAACAGCCACACTATGGAAACAGCCTAATCTGTCAATAGATGGATAAAGAAAATGAATATATACACAAGGAGTTTTAATTCAACTATAAAGAAGAATGGAAATTATGTCATTTACAGGAAAATGGTTGGAACCTGAGTATGTTAAGTGAAATAAGCCAAACTCAGAAAGTCAAGGGTCATATGTTTGCTCTCATATGTGGAAGCCAAAGGGGAAAAAGGAGAAGAAAGATGGTAGATGATCTCATGAAAAACAAAGAGAGGGCTGGGGATATAGTTGGTAGAGTGCTTGCCTTGCATGCACAAGGCCCTGGGTTCAATCCCCAGCACCNTTTTTTTTTTTTTTGCAGTACCGGGGATTTAACTCAGAGCTTCATGCATGCTAGGCAAATGTCCCACCCTCAAGCTACACCCCCAGCCCTTTTTATTTTGAGACAAGGTCATGCTAAGCTGCACAGGCTGGCCTTAAACTTGCAATTCTTCTGCCTCAGGCATGTGCCACCACATAATCTTACATGCATATGTATATTTGCATAGGAAAGTTTGGAAGACTAAATAGTTATATTGATATTAGTAGCACTATTATAATATTTTGCTGTATTTTGTTTTCTCCAATAAACGTACATTACTTAATGAAATAAATAAAAGAGGTGATGTGAAAATTTCTACTAACCTATCTAACATATTCTTTCTCCCCCTTGGATAAAAAACTGATTCAGATCTAGTTGGAAAATCCACAAAGGAACCCCTACATCGTTAGTATTCAGGTTTAATAAAATAAATTAAGACGGTAATAACTCATGTGGTGTCCAACTCATAAAAACTCACAATCCACATATATTCCTCAAAGAAGTTCAAATACCAGGTTGGTTAATCCAGTTCTGTAAGAATCCTGGGTCATGCCTAGTTCTAGCAGGCTGTTTTATAAGGATCATATGACACCTAATGTTTATAAGGCAATTTAAATTTTTAAGGAAAATAAAGGTACTAAAACTGAGTCTTCTTGAAAATTTATGTGAAAATTTTGTTCTCTATATCATTTAAATTTTTAGGATACTTATAAAAGGAAAGCAATTACCTCCCATCCTGAGCTACCCAGACTATAAGATACATCTTTTCCTATTAACAGTCCAAGGAGTGTAAGTATTACACTCAGAAAATTTATCATTAACTTATATAAATTGTCTACTGAAAGTTCAAGCAGTAGTAAGTTTTATCTGGTATATTCATCAAATTTCAGTGAAATGAGAAGTTAAATATGTAAGTATATATACACCACACACATATATGAGTCCCCATTTTTAAACTGAATAACACATTTAGATGACTGTCTATATGACATAATGGTTAACAAAGTCCTATTTGATTTCTTTAATTGAACTTTCCTTTTTTTTCTCTATATACACATTTATTTGCTACTGAAAATTAAAACAGCACATCAAAATTTCTTTTTATTGCAACTCAAATTTTTGAAAACCAGAAAATCTAATTATCTACTCTAATTATTACACTCTAATCAAACTATCCAATATTCTCTTTACATCTCTTCCAGTTCCTGAGTTTTATTTCAGATTTCAGGCTTTTAAAATCTCCGGGAAGACTTGAGACCTATTGGTACTTCTTTGAGTCAAACAGAAAAGAAAAACTAAAGTATATTGAAATCATTTATGCACATTTTAACTGCTCAGATTCCTTATAAATTACTGGCATTAAGGCATGAAGGGATCCCTAACACCAAAAAAAAAAAAAAGGATGCAAAAGAATAAAGACATCGCAGAACTCATACATAAGCTATTCAAAATCATTGGTATGCAGTCTAAGCATAGAAAAGTGTGCCTAAAATTACCATCATGGAGAACAAGTACAATTTACGCCTATATTGACTCTGTGTCCTAACCATACCCTATTCTAGCATTCTCAGAAGGATCCCATCCATGATATACGTAAAAACTGCAGGTACATTTGAATGGTACACTTCATGATTCACTCTGAACTTCCTTAAGATTGTTGTCTCTTTCTTGTTTTTGAAGACTTAGGAGATATCTCCATCTTTCCACGCGGTCTTTCCGTGCAGATAACAATGTCCGGACTCCTCGCTGCCTGTTGGGAAAGCCCTTTCTGACCTCCCGTAAGACCCTCTCACTCCTGTCCAGTGGTTGGGGTGGACCTTCTGGCAGAGAGGATGGGCATTTAGCACAAGGATTCAGAGTCAAGTCATGAAGTTTCTTTACTAGCATTTCTGAACTGACTGGATGAGAGTCCACTGAATTTTCTTCATTTTCAGACATCAGAAAAGACTCCTGGGTCGAGGTTGGGTTAAATTTTTGCAATGGGTCCATTGGGAGGTGAGCAAACCCTCAAAAAAGTTGCTCCCACTGTTGCTTGGGAGGAAAAAAAACTGTAGCCCTGAGACTAAAACCTCAAACTTCACCAGCTGGTGAGACGAGGAGAGCCCGAACTTTCCTTTTTTTAAAGTGTTGGGGATCAAAACTCAAGGCCCTGTATATACATATGCTAGGCAAGCACACTGCCACTGAGCCATACCCCTAGTCCATTGAATTACACTTTAAATGCTACCAAGAGTTCCCTTAAACAAACCACTTTAATCTACAAAAGGGTTAAGTATTTAATGAAATAAATAAAAGAGGTGATGTGAAAATTTCTACTAACCTATCTAACATATTCTTTCTCCCCCTTGGATAGAACTCTGGAACAGGCTATATTGGTTCCAATCCTGGCTTTGCCACTTGGTCTCTTTAAGTTTTAACTTTCCCTGGCTAAAAAATAAGAATAGGTATAGCATTGCTATAAGTGAAATAGTCTATGCAAATTGCTTAGTATAGTTTCCTCAAACACAGTCAACTATCAATGCATAAGAACTGTTTCCTGTTTTTTATTAGAAATATTACAATGTGTTGGTAGCATTAAGAGTCAAATCATGACTGCAGTGCCCAGCATTAAGGGTTGTCATTTACTTGATTAAGAACCTGTAGAGTGAAATTGTATTGAGTGATCTGAATGAATAAAGCACTGAGCAGGGAAAAAAAAGAGTCAAATCATGGAAAGGATATTTTGCAAGTCTGCAAAAACAAGCAATTCAGGATGGGGTTGTGGCTCAGTGATAGCCACTTAGCACATGCGAGGCCCTGGGTTTGATCCTCAGTAACACATAAAAATAAATAAATAAATGAATAAATAAAAGTATTGTGTCCAACTACAACTAAAAAACAAATATTAAAAAAAACCAAGCAATTCTTTTATGATAATTCTTTAAAAATATCCCACTTGATGTTCATAAATATGGACAACCTACCTAAAGCTATCTTCTGCCAGTCCCCCTATCACAATCTCTTTTTTTTTTTCCTTTTTGGTACTAGTGATTGAACCAGGCCTTGTGCATACTAGGCAATCATGCTACCACTGAGCTATACCCTCAGACCTTTTTAGTTTATTCTGAGACAGGGTCTTGTTAGTTGCCCAAACTGGCCTTGAACTTTTAATCCTCCTGACCCAACTTCTGAAGTAGCTGGGATTAGAGGTGTGCACCATCATGTCCATCTAAAACATTTTGTGTTATATTTCATCACAACACCCATCACTACTTGATATCTATTTCCTTTGTTTAGTTAATGTCAGTCTCCCCTTTCCACAACATAAACTCCATGAAAGTAGAAAAGCATAATGGTTAAAAACACAGACTCAGAAGCCAGACTGAGCTGGGTGCAGTGACACACTCCTGTAATCCCAGCAACTCTGGAGGCTGAAGCAGGAGGATCACAAATTCAAGGCCAGCCTCAACAACTTAGCAAGGCCCTTTCTCAAAATAAAAAGAACTGGGAATGTAACTCAGTGGTACAGTACCCCTGGGTTCCATCGCCAATACTGGGTGGGGGTCAGACAGCCTGGGTTTGATTCTTATCTGATGTTTATTAGCTGTGTGACTGGAAAATTCACCTAACCTCTATGTCTCAGTTTCCTTATCTGTAAAATAGGGATAATAACTTCATCTGTTTCAGAGGGTTGTTTTGAGAATTAAACAATATATGTAAAGTACTCAGGGGGCTGGGGATGTGGCTCAAGCGGTAGCACGCTCGCCTGGCATGCGTGCGGCCCGGGTTCAATCATCAGCACCACATACAAACAAGATGTTGTGTCCGTCGAAAACTAAAATAAATAAATAAATATTAAAATTCTCTCTCCCCCTCTCTCTCTCTCCCTCTCTTCTCTCACTCTCTCTTTAAAAAAAAGAAAAGAAAAAAATAAAGTACTCAGAAAAGAACCAAGTGTTTAGTAAAAAACTCAATAAATGTTAGTTTTTATTATTGAGCTGGTTCACTGCTGTCATTCCTGCAGATTAAACTGGCACTTAATAAACATTTATTAGATAAATGAATAGTAAGATCGTAATGTTCCAGTCAGTCTTAAAGTTCAGCAAAGTTCTTAAAAGATGGAGTTGGGAAAAAGACTGGGAAAAGGTGCTTTCAGTGGGATCAAAGTCTCAGTTCACATTCAATCTACCACCCTAAGTGGAAAGTGTTACTGGTCACCATTGGGGAATGATCTAAATTCCTTTGGCAGCTAGGAAAATCCCTAGGTAATCTCTTTTCTACTATCAACAGTGCTTTGTAGGTACTAACTGATTTAACCCTCACAACAACTTTGAGCTAAGCAATACAAATATCCCCCTCTCAACAAATGGGAACACAGAGGCACAAATAGTTTTAAGTTGCTAAGTCTAAACTCAAACCCAAGAAGCCATGCAAGGCCCCAGGTTCAATTCCAGTGTAGGGAAAAAAATGTTTATTTCTAGAACCCATGCTTTTAACTACTATGTATTTCAGTAGAATAAATGGCAGCTAGCTATCTTTTTTCTTGTGGAACCCTGTCATGTCTACTCTGGGGAATTATTTTCTCTGGGATCATTCAGTTTTCAAAAGAAATATTCTCTAACCTCCTACCTGAGGACTAAGTTATATTTGCTGATATATTTGGGAGCAAGGTGAGAGGAAGAGGCTGTCTATTCAGTATGCAACTCCCACTGAATCTCCCTGCTTCAGTGCCCTGCACTTTGCCCCCCGCCTTTCAGATTCACTTAGTCCAGGGACTACTTCTGGTCTCTTTCCTTGGAGGGCAAGACAGGGGATGTACAGCAGGAATGGGAAGAGACCTAAGCAGTCCAAGTCCTTTGTTCAGTTTTTAAAACCTTTCCCTTATTTTCAGTCTTTGGTCTCCTCTTTGCCTTTCAGGAAGAACCATTTAGCTTCAAGTGCCAAGCCTCTCCCGGGTGATGTGATATTAAAGAATTCAGTACTTATTGATATCTCCCTCTGCAGAAAGCTTCCCCCTCTTACCAGCTTCCAGTAATGTGTTAAAATTATTCCTAATCTGGGGCTGGAGTTGTAGCTCAGCAGTAGAGCACTCACCTAGCATGTGAGAGGCCCTAGGTTCGATCCTCAGCACTACTTAAAAATAAATTAATTAATTAATTAAATAAAACTATAACTAAAAAATAAATATTAAAAAAATATTCCTAATCTGATGTTCCTCTCTTGTTCTCTCTTTGTCCTTGCAAGTTTAAGTCTACATGCATGTGGGGGTGGGGGGGCGGTTACAGGAGATAAAAACCAGAGCCTTGAGCGTGCTTAGATAAGCATTCTAGCATTGATCTCAAAACCCAGTACCCACCATCCTTTTTGAGATAGGGTCTTGCTAAATTACCCAGGCTGGCCTCCAGCTTGCAACTCTCCTGCTTCAGCCCTAGGAGTAGCTGGGATTACAAATGTGAGCCATTTGTAATCACACCAGGATAGGATTAAGCCTTTTAAAGTTTCAGTCATGGTGGCACTAAAATAGGAAGATCACAAATTCAAGCCAGTCTCAGCAACTTATTGAGACCCTCAGCAACTTATCAAGACCCCATCTCAAAACAAAACAAAAAAAAATATTTCAAAAGGGCTAAGAGTCTAGCTTTGTGGTGTAGCACCCTAGATTCAATCCCCAGTACCAAATAAATTGAGTTTCACTACCTGGACTGGATATCTTGGCATATACCTATTATTTCGGCCACTCTGGAGGCTGAGGCAGGCAGATCACAAGTTTGAGGCCAGCTCAGCATCTTAGCAAGCCTCTGTCTCAAAATAAACAATAAAAAAATACAACTCAGTGTTAAGAGTGCCTCTGGGTTCAAGCCCCAGGAAAGAAAGAAAAGAAAAGAAAAAGAAAGAAAGAGAAGGGAAAAGAAGGGAAGAAAAAGGAAAAGAAAAGAAAGATAGTTTCGGGTTGGGGATGTGGGTCAAGCAGTAGCGTGCTCGCCTGGCATGCGTGCGGCCCGGGTTCGATCCTCAGCACCACATACTAACAAAGATGTTGTGTCTGCCGAAAACTAAAAAATAAATAAAAATTTAAAAAAAAGAAGAGACATCTAGAAAAAAAAAAAAAAGAAAGATAGTTTCATTCCTGTCACTCATGGTGGCATGCACCTGTGTGTAGTCCCAGCTACTTGGGAGGCAGTGGTGGGTGGATCACTTGAGCCAAGGAGTTCAAGGCCAGCCTGGGCAACACAGCAAGATGCAATCTCAAAACAGCAATAAACCTTCTTTACTGTCATAACAGTAGTTTTGAGGAGGACAAGAGTTAAACATTTGTGGTCAAGTGGCCATGTTTAACCCCATATGCTACTTTTATAGATTTCTTTTTAGCCAGAGGTAGTAGTGCACACCTGTAATCCCAGTGACTTGGGAGGCTGAGATAGGAGGATTGCAAGGTAGAGGCCAGTCTCAGCAATGCAACTTAGCAAGACCCTGTCTCAAAATAAAAATAAATACTGTGGGGCTGGGGCTGTAGCTCAGTGGCAGAGCGCTTGCCTGGCATGTGTGAGACACAGGGTTCGATCCTCAGCACCACATAAAAATAAACAAGTAAAATAAAGGCATTCTGTCCATCTACAACTACAAAAACACTTAAAAAAAATAAAAAATAAATACTGTGTGTAGAAATATATTAAATTTGAATAATTTAGTGACCATGGCAATAGTGAAGTCTATTAAACTGACAATGTATCATAATTGTGCTGTTATCAGAATTATCAGGCATTTCCTTACACCAGATTGTTGTATTTCTCATAGTTTTGACATATTACATGTTGGTGAGCTGTTCTCTCAGACTCTGAAAGCTATTTGTGACATTTTTGTGATTTCAGTGACTTTCATCAAAGCATTTCATGAACTTCACCTATAATATCGAAGTAAATAAATACATTTGACATGTTCTAATCTACCTAAAATAAATAAATAAAAATTAAAATTAAATTGGAGTATAGCTCAGTGATAGAGTACCCTTAGGTTAAATCTTTAGTACCAGAAAAAATGTTACTTTTTCAAATGCAGATTTTAAAAATAGAAGATAAGGGCTGGAGGTATAGCTCAATGGTAGAGCCTCTGCTTAGGATGGGTGAAGCCATGAGTTCAATCTTCAGAACCACAATAAAAATAAAACAGAAAATGACTGTGGCTATGAGTGAAAATATGGGTGAAGGGAAGGAGAATTAAAGGAATTAAGACATACTTAGTTCCTATCATATACCAGGCATTTAAAACATTTTAATGCTGGCTAGGCATGGTGAGGCATACCTATAATCCCAGTTACTGTGGAAGCTGAGGCAGGAGGATCACAAGTTCAAGGTCAGCCTGGGTAATCTTGTGAGACCCTGTCTCAAAAAAAAAAAAAAAAACTTTAATTGTAATAATCACATGAAACTGTCCTTTTTAGAAAAGCTGAAATTCAAGTTCAGAGAAGTAATGAGGGCTCCTTTGCCTAATGTCAAGAATTTAATGAATGGTAAAATCTGACTCTTAACATAGATCTATGAGACTCCAAAAGGTATGCTCTTTCCCCTACTTTTGATGTTGTCTGGAAAGAACAGTTCAGGCAAAAGATGACATGCTTAACTCAAGTAGTGATCAGCTCCCCTGGAATTAGGAAGGGGGGAGGGTAGAGCTGGAATTAGGAAGGGGGTAGGTTCAAGAGATTATCTGGATATACAGCAGCAGCATTATGGTACTGTTCTCAAGCATAGAGAGAACACTCAAAGGTCAGCTTTGTACAGATATAGGCAAAGATTAATACATCAATACATGGCACTGTAGTGACAGACACATTCATTCTCACTCATCCTGGGAAGACAAACAATATCCTCTTTTCCCCTTAATCTAAAACAAACATATACTTTTCAACTCTCCCACTTCCTTACCATTTTCTACATTTATATCCTCTACCACTTCTGGGCAGCTAGTCATTCAATCCTGCCCCCTCAAGTTCTATAGAATCCCCCAGTCCTTTGCCTAGCATAAAGAAACACATTCCAGAAATATTTCCTCCCTGGGTTACAAATGCAACCGGTTGTCCTGCCCTGACTAAAAATAATATGTAAAGGTTAGGGGTATCTTGACCCTACATTATAGAAAAAAATATACTGCATCACTAGCACATCTCTCTGCACACACATTGTGTTTGTCAGCTTTCCATCATTGTAACAATATACCTGAGATTAGTAACCTATACGGAAGAAAAGTTTATTGTGAGCTCACAGATTCAGAGGTTTCAGTCCAAGGTTACTTGGCCCAGTCACCTTTGGGCCTGTGGCCAGGCAGCATCAGGGTAGGGAATATGTAGTGGAGGAGGCTGCTCCCCTTATGGCAGCTGGGAAACAAAGAGAGAAATGGGCCAGGATCCCAATATACCCTTCAAAGTATGACCCCAATGACGTACTTCCTCCAATTAGGCCCCACCTACTAAAGATTTTACTACCTCTCAATAGCACCATCAGCTAAAAACCAAGCCTTCAACATATGATCTTTGGAGGACTTTTTGTTTGTTTGTTTTTTGTACCAGGGATGGAACCCAGGGGTACTTCACCACTGAACCGCATCCCCAGCCCTTTTTTACCATATTTTTTTTTTTAGAGATAGGTTCTCTCTAAGTTTCTTAGGACCTTGCTAAATTGGATCTTGCTAAATTGCTGAGGCTGGATCTGAACTCAACAGTTCTCCTGCCTCAGCCACCCCAGCTGCTGAGATTACAGGTGTGAACCACCACAATCAGCAGGGACATTTAAGATCCAAATCAGGGCTGGGTTTGTGGCTTAGCAGTAGAGCCCTCACCTAGCACATGCAAGGTCCTGGGTTCGATCCTCAGCACCACATAAAAATAAATAAATAAATTTTATCCTTATAAAAAAAGGATCCAAACCATAACACATGATAAGTCCTCAATACATATTTATTGAATGAATATCTTCAATTTTAAAATGGGTTCCTTGAACAGTTTTTTCTCAATTAATTTTGATGATAAACTATACTTTCTTTCTTTTTAAAATTTATTATTTTTGGTACTATGGATGGAATCCAAGGGAGCTTAACCACCAAACCACATCTCCAGCACTTTTTGTTGTTGTTGTTGTTGCCAGGGCTTTGTGCATGTGGGGCAAGCACTCTACCAACTGAGCTATATCCCCAGCCCACTTTTTCATATTTTATTTAAAGACAGGTCTTGCTAAATTGCTTAGGGTCTTCCTAAGTTGTGAGTCTGGCTTTGAACACACAATCCTCCTGCTTCGGCCTCCCAAGCTGCTGGGATTACAGGTGTGCGCCATCACGCCTGGCTATACTTTATTATAGAAAGAATGTTATGTATGATGGCTAGGCTAACAGATCAGTCTTCATAAGTTTATTTAGACAATAATGCAGCTGTTCTACATATTAATAGTACTCTAATAATGGGCATGGAGGTACACGCCTATGATCTCAGCTACCTGAGAGCCTGAGGCAGGAGGATCACAAGTTTAAGGCCAGCATGAGTAATTTTTTTTTTTAATTTTTTATTGTTGGCTGTTCAAAACATTACATAGTTCTTGATATATCATATTTCACACTTTGATTCAAGTGGGTTATGAGCTCCCATTTTTACCCCATATACAGATTGCAGAATCACATCAGTTACACATCCATTGATTTACATATTGCCATACTAGTGTCTGTTGTGTTCTGCTGCCTTTACTATCCTCTGCTATCCCCCCTCCCCTCCCCTCCCCTCCCCTCTTCTCTCTCTACCCCCTCTACTGTCATTCATTTCTCCCCCTTGTATTATTTTTCCCTTTCCCCTCACTTCCTCTTGTATGTACTTTTGTATAACCCTGAGGGTCTCCTTCCATTTCCATGTAATTTCCCTTCTCTCTCCCTTTCCCTCCCACCTCTCATCCCTATTAAATGTTAATCTTCTTCTCCTGCTCTTCGTCCCTACTCTGTTCTTAGTTACTCTCCTTATATCAAAGAAGACATTTGGCATTTGTTTTTTAGGGATTGGCTAGCTTCACTTAGCATAATCTGCTCTAATGCCATCCATTTCCCTGTAAATTCTATGATTTTGTCATTTTTTAATGCAGAGTAATACTCCATTGTGTATAAATGCCACATTTTTTTTTATCCATTCATCTATTGAAGGGCATCTAGGTTGGTTCCACAGTCTTGCTATTGTGAATTGTGCTGCTATGAACATCGATGTAGCAGTGTCCCTGTAGCATGCTCCAGCATGAGTAATTTAATAAGACCTATCCCAAATAAAACTGAAAAGGACTAGGAATGTAGTTCAGCGATAGAGCACTAACCTAACACATATGAGGCCCTGGATTCAATATTCACTACTGCAAAAAATATGAATTATACCCTAACAATGTTTGTTATAGGAATATACATAAACATTCTAATTAGGAAACTAAGATGCAAAGAAACGTATATCTCCTGCTGACATTTCCAGCTAAAGATAAAACTTCTCTGCCCAATGGAGGCAATGGTAGAGATAAGTATACTCTAAACTCAAAAGACATGTAGCAATAAGGTAAATACATGTGAGGTCTTTCATATATAAGGGTCATAATTAAATCAGCCATTGGGATTCTGCTTAGAAACGCATTAAAGCACTAAAAACAATACTATATTTTAAAAGTCTTTTATACAAGTGATTAATATCAAAATAGTTTTGGGTGAATGAACTCTGATACACTGTTGATGGCAATATAAACTAAAAACTACAAGGTTTCCAAAAGACAATTTGGCCAAATTCATCAAAACCCTTTGCTATGGTTTGGATGAAATGCCCCCTTCCCCAGACTCATGTGTTAAAAGGCTTAATCCTCAGTTTGGCACTACTAGAAGGTAGTGAAAACTGTAAGAAATAGGGCCCAGGCTGGGTGTGGTGGCACACACCTGTAATCCCAGTGACTTGGGAAGATGAGGCAGGAGGATCACAAGTTCAGAGCCAGCCTAAGCAACTTAGTGAGGCCCTAAGCAACCTAATTAGACGTTGTCTCAAAATAAAAAATAAAAAGGGGCTGAAGATATTGCTCAGTGGTTAAGCACCCCTTGGTTCTATCTGTGGTACCAGCAGGAGGTCTTAAGTCATTTGGTGTGGGCCCTAGAAGACAACAGCGGGGCCCTGACCCTGCCTCTTTTTCACACCCAGAAGTGAAGTGAACAGGCTTCCTTCCGTTGCTACCTGCCCCACCATCATCATGTCCTCTGTCAAATATAGGCCCAAAGCAATGGGGTCAATTAATTTTATAATAGAATAAGTTATAGAATAATCAATTTTAGTAATGGACTAAAACTTCCACAACTTAAAAAAAATTAAGAAACTTATTTTTAAAGGATTGGATCTGTGTGCTATGGCACTCACCTGTAATCCCAGTGACTTAGGAGGCCGAGGCAGGAAGATCACAAGTTCAAAGCCAGCCTCAGCAACTTAGCAAGGCCCTAAGCAACTCGATGAGACCCTGTCTCTAAATAAAATACAAAATAGGACTGGGGATGTGGCTCAGTGGCCAAGTGCCCCTGATTTCAATTCCCAATGCCAAAAAAATAAAAAGGGCTGGGATGTAGCTCAGTGGTAAAGAGTCCTTGGGTCCAATCCCCAGTACCAAACAAACAAAATCTCCAAAACTGTGAGCCAAACTATCCTTTCATCTTACAAGTTGACCGTTTCAAGTATTTCACCACAGTAATGGAAAGCTGCTTACTATATCCTTAAAATATACATACTGCTGGGCACGGTGGCCACACCTGTAATCCCAGCAGCTCCAGAGGCTGAGGCAGAAGGATAAGGATCATCAGCCTCAGCAACTTAGAGAGGCACTTAGCAACTCAGCGAGACCCTGTCACTAAATAAAGTATAAAAAAGGGCTGGTGATGTTGTTCAGTGGTTAACCACCCCTGGTTTCAATTCTCAGTATCAAATACACACACACACACACACACACACACTTATATATACAATGGAATATTACTCAGCCATAAAGGAGAATGAAATTATGGCATTTGCGGGTAAATGGATAGAACTGGAGAATATCATACTAAGTGAAATAAGCCAATCTCAAAGAACTAAAGGCTGAATGTTCTCTCTGATTTGTGGATGCTAACCACAAACAGGGGAAGTTGGGGAGGGGAATAATAGAAATAGATTGGACTGAACAGTGGGTAACAGAAGGAGGGAAGAGGGGAGGGGAATAGGAAGGAAAGTAGAATTAATTGGTCATAACTTCCATAGCCTTGTATTTGTATACATGACCAGAGTAACTTCATATTATGTATGACTACAAAAGTGGGAACCTAATAGAATAAGTTATATTTTAGGTATGTATAATCTGCCAAAATATTTTCTACTCTCATGCATAACTAAAAATTACACACACACACACACACACACAATGTATCCAAAAATTTCCATGTCTAAGAATATATAAAAGGAGGGGAAAATTGCAATAATACTGAGATGTGTGATTAAGGATGCTTATCACAATGTTGTCCATATTATTGAAAACCTGGAACTAAACTAAATACTGACATAAAATTAGTAATCTAAATTGTCCAGTCTTGGGGCTGGGGATGTGGCTCAAGCAGTAACGCGCTTGCCTGGCATGCGTGGGGCGCTGGGTTCGATCCTCAGCACCACATACAAATAAAATAAAGATGTTGTGTTCACCGAAAACTGAAAAATAAATATTAAAAACTCTCTCTCTCTCTCCTCTCTCTCTTTAAAAAAACATAAAAAATAAATTGTCCAGTCTTTATTAAAAATACACAGTTGTACACTTAATGACACCAGATGATATCTGTGATGAGTTAGGTAAAGAGAGAGGGAGAGAGGGCCGCAGGGGAGAGGAGGAGAGCAGGATGGGCAGGCTACAAAGAAAATGTACTGCAGTCCTATTTTTATAAAAAAATTCTAGGGCTGAGGTTGTGGCTCAGTGGTAGAGCACTTATCTAGCATGTGTGAGGCACTGGGTTCGATTCTCAGCACCACATATAGAAATAAATAAAAGTCTATAAACAACTAAAAAGGATCTTAAAAAATATTCTGTATATTTACATACATGACAAGCTGGGGATATAGCTCAGAGGTAAATGGCTTGTCTAGTATATGTGAGGCCCTGAGTTAAATCCCTAGTACTGCAGAAAAAAAATTCTAATACATTTATGTACACATGAGAATATATTATGTGAGAAAAATACTTTTACAATTTATACCAGAATTTTAACAGTGGCTAACCCCAGATGGCAGCAGAGAGGGTGGTTTTTACTTTTTTTATTCATTTAGCCAGTAAATATTTATTGACGTCTTTCTATGTTTAAGGTACCATTCTAGGTGTTAATGATACAGAAGTGAAGAAGATAGACACAGTCTCTGCTTCCATGGAGCCTACATTCTTAGAATGGGAGACGGACAATAAGCAAAGAAACCTACAGTGGGGTGCAGTGGCACATGGCTGTAATCCCAGTTATTGGGAGGCTGAGGCAGAAGGATTACAAATTCAAGGCTTCCCTAGGCAACACAGCAAGACACATATAAAAAGAAAGAAAAGAAAGGAAGGAAGGAAGAAAAGGAAATATATAAGGTCAAGTTGTAACAAATGCTGTAAAGAAACATATAGATCCTAGAAAGGAGAGATATTTATATACTGTCTGGATTTTGTTTTTACACTAGGAATTTATCAATGTTCTAGTCAGAAATAAAAAGTATTTTTATTTTGGAAAAAGTAAATGCATTTCAAGGATACTTTTGGAGGACTCCTGCATCAGATCCCCTTCAAGATCTATGAATGTTAAAATTTAAAGTTTATATATT
The DNA here is from genome assembly GCF_001458135.2 of Marmota marmota marmota. Lineage (NCBI taxonomy): Eukaryota > Metazoa > Chordata > Mammalia > Rodentia > Sciuridae > Marmota > Marmota marmota. Next base: position 384,274 of record NW_026000338.1, read on the forward strand.
TTAGTTTTTTGGAAAAAAATCACTTGTACAAAATGCCTCATTTCTTAGTGCTACTCAATAAAAGGTACTACAGATTTATATAAACATGCTGGAGGCTCAATTTCATGGGATTCCCAGAGTATCACCTTAAATGTTTCTAGTCAATATAGAAGAGCCTAATAAACCCAAAAGAGTTGTTTTGTTTCAGTTCCAAAATTGCAGAATTGTCACTCTAGAGACAACTGTTGAGACTGTTTTATGGCAATGAAGAAAAAGTATTATTGCTTTCTGCAAATGAGAACAATGAGCCAAGCTTTTCTCTAAGTTCCCTGAGACCACAAAGTTCCAGAACAAGAAGACATGAAGGCAAAAAGGGACCTAGAATTGAAACTACACAGACATTATGAGCAGGCAACAAGTATTTCTAAGTATAATCTCCATTGATAAGTAATAGAATTAAACTGTGTATGTGTGCTTGAAAGCCTAGATATTAAAAACCCTCCTATCAAGAGGACAAGGGCATGTGCTGAGGCTGTAGCTCAGTGACAGAGCACTTGCCTTGCAAGTGTGAGGTACTGGGTTCGATCCTCAGCACCACATAAAAATAAATGAATAAAGATATTATGTCCATCTACAACTAAAAATCTTTTAAAAAGAGGACAAGGACATGATACTGAGGGCAGTTTTTGCTGAGCTATTTTTACTCTGTGCTAGCCCTCCTCTTAATCAACAAATTGCATTCAGAAAATTATGGTTTTCTGATGAATTTCTATACTGCTTTCCAGAGTGGCTGCACCAATTTTTAGTCCCACCAGCAATGTATGAGTGTAACTTATTCCCCACATCCTCACCAATGGTTATTGTTACTTGTACATCAACATTTATAATAGTTCAATCCACGATAGCTAAACTATAAAACCAACCTGGTTTTATTTATGTATTTATTTATTTATGTATTTATTTATTTATGTATTCATCAACAGATGAGTACATAAATAAAATATGGTATATATACACAATGGAGTATTACTCAGTCATAATGAGTGACTTTATGACATTTGCCAGCAAATGGATGGATCTGGAAACTATCACACTAAGTGAAATAATCCAGTCCCAAAAAGCAAAAGGTTGAATGTTTTCTCTGATATGTGGAAACTAATCCACAATAAGGGGGATGAGGAGAAAAATAGAAGTTCAATAGATTGGACCATGGGAATGGAGGGAAGGGAGGGGTAATAGGAAAAGGAAAGATAGTGGAATGAATCTGACATAATTTCCCTATGTACATATATGAAAACATCATAGTAAATTCCACCAACATGAACATCCACAAGAATGGGATCCTAGAGGCTGGGGTTGTGGCTCAGCGGTAGAGCACTTGCCTACCATGTATAAGGCCCTGGGTTTGATCCTCAGCACCACATAAAAATAAATAAATAAAATAAAGGTATTGTGTCCAAGTACAACTAAAAAATAAATATTTAAAAAAATTAAAAAGAGTAGGATCCTAACTAGAATAAGATATATTCCATGCTTGTATAATTATATCAAAATGGATTCTGCTGTCATATATAACCAAAAAGAACTAAAAAATTTTTTAAAAGAGTGTGAATATAGTTTGTATACAATGAGATAATGAAAAATTGTGCTCTATATGTGTAATATGAATTGTAATGCATTCTGCCATCATATATAACAAATTAGAATAAAAAATTTTTAAAAAACAAAAAGAAAACTATGGTTGCAGGCTTAGAGGTATAGCTAATGACTGCAAAGGACAAGTCACTCCTACAGCGATGAGGTCTACAATCCTGGCTTCATTAGTACTATTTAATCAGCCAAACCAAAAAAGTACCACATAGATTTATACCACAAATCCCATATATACCAATACTTGACTCATGTTGGCAGAAATCATAATACTCAGTCATCTTGCTAACTATGCAAGGGTATCCTTCCTGTAAGGATAAAATCAATCTTACTAGTATTAAAAAAAAAAGCAGTTAACATATTGGTAGAAAAACCATCTGTGCCAGGCATGGTGGCACATGCCTGTAATCCTAGTGACTAGGGAGGCTGAGATAGGAGGATCATAAGTTGGAGGCTAGTCTCTACAACCTTAGCAAGACCCTGTCTCAAAATAAAACAAATAGGGGAGCTAGGGTTGTGGCTCAGTGGTAAAGCACTTGTCTCACATGTGAGGCACTGAGTTCAATTCTCAATAAATGAATAAAATAAAAGTCCATCAACAACTAAAAATATATATTAAAAAATAAATAAAATAAAACAACTAAAAAAGGAAGAGCTGGGGATGTAGCTCAGTGGTAGAGCATACCTGGGTTCAATCCTTCGGCAGACAAACCATTTGGGGGACTGGACCTGTAGCTCAGTGTTAGAGCACTTGCCTGGCATGCATGGGGCCCTCGATTGGATCTTCAACACCACTGAGAAAAAAGAAACACTATTTTGTCATAATTTTTATAGCTGAAATGTTTACATAGCACAATTACAAAATAATTTAGTACACATCTGTTTTTCAGAATACTTTGACTTTTTTATAACATTCTTATTTTTCATAAATCTTCTTTTTTAATAAATATTTTCTTAACTTTATTTTATTTATTTATTTTTATGTGGTGCCGAGGATCGAACCCAGGGCCCTGCACATGTAAGGTAAGCGCTCTACCACTGAGCCACAACCCCAGCCCCATAAATCTTCTTTTTTTATACCAAAGAACAATTTTCACCACAAAAAAAACAAACACTTTATAAAGTCCAGATTTATATTCCCAGCCACACACAACCCTTCAATTCCTTTATTGTACTTTTCATAGACTTTGGCTAATAAAGGTAACATTCTCTCCTTCTCTCCCATTCAAAGTTAAATTACTGTCAAGTTAGACAAGAATGTACTGGAATTGTGTAGATCAGTTTTCAGGAAAGGAGTTTTGTTTTTGTTTTTTTTTTTTAAGAGAGAGTGAGAGGGCTGGGGATGTGGCTCAAGCGGTAGCACGCTCGCCTGGCATGCGTGCGGCCCGGGTTCGATCCTCAGCACCACATACAAACAAAGATGTTTTGTCCGCCGAAAACTAAAGAAAATAAATATTAAAAAAAACTCTCTCTCTCTCTCCCTCTATCACTCTCTCTTTAAAAAAAAAAGAGTGAGAGATGGAGAGAGAGAGAGAGAGAGAGAGCGCGCGCGCGCGCGACACCGCTTGAGCCACATCCCCAGCCCAGGAAAGGAGTTTTAAAGGAAGGAAATAACAATTCAAAATTGTCAAGGACAAATGTTTAGTCAGGTTATTTTTATACAGATGAATATAAATGAATTCAGAGAAGGCCTATGTCATTTCAACTTGAAAACTCTAAGGAGTTTTCAATTGGCAAATTTAAAGTGATTTGTTAATAAATAAGAAAAAGCCCAAATATAGCCTTCTCAAATACAAAGTATTTCTGGAAATAAAACAAAGTGTGTGATGACTCAAATACATATTTGTTGAACAGAAACAAAGACAAACAGTAATCAAAAAATATTTATGGAGCTTGGATTATAGCTCAATGGTAGAGCACTTGCCTCACATGTGTGAGGCACTGGGTTCAATTCTCAGCACTGCATATGAATAAATGAATAAAATAAAGGTCCATCAACAACGAAAAAAAATTTAAATAATATTTTCTATTTCCAAGGACAGTAGTATGCACCCATAATCCCACTGACTAGGGAGGCTGAAGCAGGAGGATCCCAAGTTCAAGGCCAGCCTCAGTGATTTCACTAAGCCTTAATCAATTTAGCAAGACCCTGTCTTGAAATAAAAAATAAAAAGGGCTGGGGATGCAGCTCAGTGGTTAAGTGGCCCAGGGTTGAATCCCAAGTACCAAAAACAAATAATAATAATAAATCCTATTTTTTGGAATTTAAAGTGTAAATTCAGGGCTAGAAATGTACCTCAGTGGTTAGAGCACTTATCTGTCTAGATGTGAGAAGACCTGGGTTCGATCTCCAGGATTGAAAAAATGGAAAGTTTTGTTTTGGTTTTGGTTTTGGTTTTTAATGTAGCAAACTAAGACTATAATGGTTGAAATCTTTACAAAGGTAGTTCTGGTTGATGCACTTTACCTACAAGAGATCTCTCTCCCATTTTAGACATGCAATATTCATAAAGTAGATGCCTACCTTTAATTAGTTGACTTTAAGAGCGATGCACTGTTTTTGTCTGTATGCTGGGCATTGAACTCAGAGTCCCACACATTCTAAGCACATGTTCTATCACTGAACTGTACTCCAAGATTCACCTTTTTAATTCTGAAAAACTGTAGGGAGTTAAGCTACAACTAAATTCCAAATTTTGGCTTTGTATATTTTATCAGATCTTTGAAATAAATTACAAAGCACTTCTTTTTAAAATATTTTTTAGTTGCCAATGGACCTTTATTTTGTTTCTTTGTTTATTTATATGTGGTTGTGAGACAAAGTTAGGAGGCTATTATACTTTTACATGTATTTAAACACGTTTTTAATAATATGAACACTACTCTGTTTTATGTTTCTTTTCATTCAATGCTATAAAGTGACCATTTTTCTGTCAGTAAATATTATTTGATCTATTTTGGTCCTTGGGATTGAACCCTGGGCTTCACACACAGTGACTTTTAATATATAACAATAGTTAATACTTTTACCTAATTGAATCTTCATAACAACTTGATCAGAGAAGTCCTATTATTATCCCCATTTTATAGATGATAACTTTGAGAGACAGAGAGGGTAAAATCTTTCCCAATGACACACAGCTAAAAAGTGACAAAACTGAAATTTGAATCCTGTCAGGCTGATCCAGATCTGTGGGGGGTTTTTGTTGTTGTTGTTGTCTTTCTGTTTCTGGTGATTGAACCCAGCCAGAGCCCTACACATGCTAGACAAGGACTCTATCAACTGAGCTACATCTCCATAACCCAAATTCTTCAAATGGAGGGCCTTGCACATGCTAGACAAATGCTCTATCATTGAGCTTTGCCTCCAGCCCTACATGCCTTAATTTTAAAAGGATGGCTACAAGCCCATTATATAAATGTACCATAATTAAGTCAATCAATTATTGTTAGGTGATGTGAGTTTTAAAGATTGAGCAGGTTGTATATACTTTTAATCCTAGCTACTAGGGTGGATGAAGGAGGATTGCTTGAACCCAGGAGTTCAGAGCCATCCTGGGCAACATAGAGATATCTTATCTCTTAACAATGTACAAGCAAATGAAAAGAAATTCCAAACAAAAGGGCTATGAACAAAGTTACAAAGTTGTCAAACATTGTGGCACACTTGATGATATGGCTGATATGGCCAGAGCATATGGTATGAGTGGGAAAAGAGGTTGGAAAGGTAAGTAAAGTCAGATCATGAAGGATAAATTTGAAAGGTACAAGTCAGGAGTCAGTAAAAGGCCTGACAATGGAATATTCAGTCATAAAAAGGAATGAAACTCAAACACATACTGACATGTGGATGAAAGTTAAGACATTAAGTTAAACAAAATAAACCAGATACAAAAGGGTAAATATTGTAAACAGTATTTACAAATAGTGCCTATCTCATAAACATGTGCACTTATTACATATCAATAAAAAGGCCTAGAATAGTCAGGTATGGTAATGCACACCTGTAATCCCAGCTGCTCGGGAGGTTAAGGCAAGAGAGGCAGGAAGAGCACAAGTTCAAGATCAGAACTCAGTGAGACACTGTATTAAAATAAAAGATAAAAATGGCTAGGCCCCATAGCACACACCTGTAATCCCAGCAGCTTGGGAGGCTGAGATAGGAGGATCACGAGTTCAAAGCCAGCCTCAGCAACAGTGAGGCTCTAAGCAACTCAGTGAGACCCTATCTCTAAATAAAATACAAAAAAGGTCTGGGGTGGTTGAGTGTCCCTGAGTTCAATCCCCAGTACCCCTAAAAATTTAAAAATAAAAATAAATAAAATAAAATAAAAATGGCTGGAAATGTAGCTCAGTGGAAGAGTGTTACCTAGCATGTGTAAGACCCTGGGTTCAATCCCCAGCACCCTCCCTCCACCACATACAAAAAGCTTAGAACAGGTAGATTCATAGAGATAGAAAGTAGAAGTAACCAAGGAGTGGGGAAAGAGAAAATGAAAATTTATTGTTTGATGGATACTGACTTTTAGTTCAGAACAACAAAAAAGTTATGGAAATGGATAGCACTGCTATCTGTACAACATTGTAAATACAGCAGCACTGCAAAACTGTACACTTAAAATGGTTAAAATGGGTGAGCTGTGGTGGCACATGACTGTAATTCCAACAACTCAGGAGGCTGAGGCAGGAAGAGCACAAGTTCAAGAGCAGCCTGGGCAACTTAGCAAGCCCCTAAGCAACTTAGCAAGACCCTGTCTCAAAAAAAAATAATAAAAATAAAAAGAAGGCTGTGATGTGTCCCAGTGGTTAAGTACCACTGTGTTAAATCCTTGGTACCAAAAAACATACACAAACAAACACACACACACACACACACACACACAATTAAGATGGCAAACTTTATATTACATATATATGTATATATGAGTATGTATGTATATATGTGCATACACACACACAAATGCACACATATATAACCATAATTTTTAAAAAGGCTAATGACCAGAAAAAAAAAAGATCAGGGACTGAATTAATAGGGAGGAAGAAACAAGCCAGGCCAGGTGGTGCACACCTATAATCCCAGAAAATCAGGAGGCCAAGGCAGAAGGATGGCAAGTTTGAGGCCAGCCTCAGCAACTTAGCAAGAACCTGTCTTAAAATTAAAAAATAAAATAAAAAGGGCCAGGGATGGAGCTCGGTGTAAAAGAGCCCTTGGGTTCAATCTCCAGTACCTAAAAAGAGAAAAGTAAAAAAAAAAAAAAAAGAAAGAGGAGAAAGCAAATCTGGGAAATATTAATAGACAACAGACTGGGTGATTGACTGAATGTGGTGGGGTGAGGAAAAAAAAACAGCTCTTCAGTTTCCAGATAGACAGGAATGGCATTATCAGTTTTCTATTATAGATAAGGAAACAAAAGTCCAAAAATAACAAAGTAACTTGTCCTAGGTCATGGTTTATTAATAGCAAAATTGGAAGTGAAACACCAGAACATGGACTGACATTCAGTACTTTCCACTACAACATAACTCATCCAAAAAAGAGCCTGGTCTCACGTTTGAATAGCACTCTGATATACAAAGCACTTTTATTTTTTTTATTTTTTTTTTAATATTTATTTTTTAGTTTTTGGCGGACACAACATCTTTGTTTGTATGTGGTGCTGAGGATCGAACCCGGGCCACACGCATGCCAGGTGAGCGCGCTACCACTTGAGCCACATCCCCAGCCCTACAAAGCACTTTTACATACATTATTTCATAAAGTGCTTTCACATACATTATTTCACTCCCCAACAAAATTTCACAACAACCTGTGAGTTAGACAAGGCAAGTATTGTCATTCTACTGGCAAGTATACACTTAAATGGAGTAAGGAAATTGACACAACTCTTTGAAATACTCAAATATCTAAGCTTTATCTGTTGGATGAAAGGAGAGCTTAAGGGCTGGAGCTGGGGCTCAGTGGTAGAGCGCTCAACGTATAAGACACTGGGTTCAATCCTCAGCACCACATAAAAATAAAATAAAGGTATTTTGTCCACCTACAAACATATTGCTACTTAGTTTTTGACTGAAGGGAGAAAATAGGGTAGAAATACAAGTGGTTTGGGTAGGTTTCAGGGCTGCCATATTTCACAACTCCATGTCATAATTTTTACAGACTATGACTGGTGTCCCCTTGATTTGTGCAACACAACAGCCCTAGATAATATAAAGTAAGGTGTCTTTGACTTGCAGATCAGGATCTACTGGTAAATCAAGAAACTTCACATCCTGGAGCACTCAACTGGCTCCCAAAAAATGTTTTCTCCTTTCTGCTACATCCCCTTTCTGCCCCATGTTCCTGCTGATATTCTCAGTGTGAGGGGAGAACACAGTCAGAAATTATTTCTCAGGGACTACATTGTCAGTATCTGTCCTGATCTTAAGACTGTAAAGTTAAAAGACGTTCTTCCCAAGCTAGGGGTGTAGCTCAGTTGAAGAGCACTTGCCTAGTGTGCAGGAGGCTGGGAGTTCAATTTCCAGCAAAGCATAAAATAAAAAAGAATCTCCTGCTTATAAAAAGAGAGAGATCATCATAACTAAAGATTGGGAGGAGACAAAGGTGGTCTTGTGTGATCATCTCTGTTTAGTGGGAAAAATATTTCTAATAAGTACCAGGATAGTACTGTCAAACCTTCTTCCAATATGATTATACTCATATTAAGTCCAAAGGTAACGAGAGAAAATGTAGGTCATAACAGGAATTCATTTGGCAATCCACTCACACCTTAAGACCAAGTTAAGAGAATACTAATAGAGGTTACAGATAATATTGATAAGCTTGTGACCGAGCTGTGTTTAGGTGCAACACAAAACTGTGAACAACTGGTCCGGTCAGATGTTTCAATTATAGAAGATAATCTAAAAGTAACCAGATGCTTCAAATGTAGAATATAACCTAAAACCACCACTGAAGGGAGGGCTAGGGGATATAGCTCAGTGAAAGAGCACTTGCCTAGCATGTGTAAGACCCTGGGCTCCATCTCCAGCACCACAAAACAATAAAAAACAACTACTAGAAGTTCTAAGGCCCTAAGCAACTTAGTGAGACACTATCTCTAAATAAAATACAAAATAGGGCTGGGGATGTGGCTCTGTGTGCCCCTGAATTCAATCCCCAGAACTCCCCCCATCAAAAAAGATGAATGAATAAAGAAAATGTGGTATATATGCATAATAGGGTTATATTCAGCCATAAAGAAGAATGACATTATGTCATTTGCATGTAAATGGATGGAACTAGTATTAAGCCAAATAAGTCAACCTCAGAAGGTCAAAGGACACAAGTTTTCTCTATATGACAAAGCTAGAGAGGAAAAAGGAAAAGAAAGATGGAGGTGGATCACATGAAAATCAAAGGAATATCACTAGAGGAAAGGTACCAAAGAGTGAGAGGTGGGGAGAGAAGGGGGAAGTACTGGAGAGTGATACTGGCCAAATTATATTATTATATTTTGTACAAATGTGTAACAACAAATCCCAACAATATGTGCAACTAAAATGCACCAATAAAAAAGGCAGTAAAAATAAAGAAAGAAGGAAAGGCTAGACAAATGTACACTGTTTTGCCTGAAGATATTTCTGATGACACCATACCAAGCATCACAGAAAGTGTTTCTTTCTTACCCTGCCTAATCTCTGTCTGCTTTTCCTGACCTCTTCTTATACTGTTCACTGGCATTGCTTAACCTCTGTAGTGTCACTTGGTGATCTGAGGCTTACTGACCACAGCCACTTGGCATAAATATCATTTTACTGCCTACAGAGCTATTCGCTGAGGAAACTTACTATGAAATTGTAAAAACAGGAAACAAATTAAAATGGAGATGATATGGAAACCAAACCTGTCACTCCAAAGCCCATGCTCCTAACCCTCTCCAAAACAGTATAGCCAAAGGACTTCACCACAGACAGTTCTTCAAAGCATTCAAAAGATGATCCACATCTATCATCTTCAATACCCCTCCCCAACATAAAATTTGTACTACAATCAGGCAACCAGGCAAGCCCCTTCACTGATTGCCATACAGTATATGCTCTTACACTTTCTTTCCTTTACTTTTTTTGTGGGGGGTGGGTGGGTACCAGGAAACCTAATGGTCCTTAACCACTGAGCCACATCCTCAGTCCTTTATTTATTATTATTATTTTTTTTAATTTTGTGACGGGGTCTCACTAAGCTGCTTAGAGCCTTGCCAAATTGCTGAGGCTGGCCTCAAACTTGCAATCCTGCCTTAGCCCCGCCAAGCCACCGGGATTACAGGCATGCACAATCACCTCCAGCTTTACCCTTTCTTTCCAAGACTTTGTTTAGACTGGTCCCCTCATCTAGAATGCTCTCTTATACATAATTAAATCCTAAAACCTAACTAGTCTATAATATCCACAAAAGCAGGAAAGCATTCACTGTGTTTACTATCATATCCCCGGTGAACACGGTAACTACTTAATGAATCATTATTGAGTAAGTAAATGAACCAAAGTCACACCTCCCCACTGACAGAACATGTTAAATTTATTTGTGAATTCCAAATACCCTAGAATCAGCATCATAGTTTAAGTAGCCAATTTCTCTCTAATTGTTTGATATTAGATTTCTTTCCCTGGCTACATACTGGAGAATATGCCTTATGTTTCTCTGCATATCTGACAGGGTCTAAGTAAACACTGGATACATAAGCATACAATAAACAATAATTAGAGTGCTGATGTGCTTCATAAAAATTCCATTTATAGCCAGGTGCAATGCTGCACGCCTGTAATCCCAGTGACTCAGGAGGCTGAGGCAGGAGGATCCCAACTTCAAATCCAGCCTCAGCAACTTAGCAAGGTCCTTAGGCAACTTAGCAAGACCCTGTCTCAAAAAACATATATATGTGTGTATGTATATATGTGTGTGTGTGTGTGTGTGTGTGTGCGTGTCTGTGTGTGTGTGTGTGTGTGTATATATATATATATATATATATATATATATATATATATA
>NW_026000338.1:394950-408631 GCF_001458135.2 Marmota marmota marmota
AATTGGGAATGTGCCTCTGTGGTTAAATACCTCTAGGTTCAATCCCTGGTACCAAAAACATCCATGTGAGAAGGTAGACATGGGCTGGGGATGTGGCTCAAGTGGTAGCGCGCTCGCCTGGCATGTGTGCAGCCTGGGTTCGATCCTCAGCACCACATATAAACAAAGATGTTGTGTCCGCTGAAAACTAAAAAATAAATATTAAAAAAAAAGAGAGAGAAGGTAGACATTTGGTAGAGTAAAATAGACATGTATAAAGCCTTTTCCTTTGCTGACATTTTGGGAAATAATCTGGAAAATCTCAATGGCTCAGAGTTTCTGGCTTGCTAATAATTACATAAGCAGATTGTTATGAGTTTTCTTGGTGGGGAAGTAGAATGACTACATCATAGTGACATGATATGCTAAATGTCATGAGTTTTGAGATGCCATGTTAACATTCTGTAAGTGTATTGTAGGATACTGAGCCCTCCCAATATGAGTTTTCCACTTTCTGTGGTGTAATTTGGAAATTAAATATTGCTTGTAGATATTGATTAGTATATTGCTCCAATAGTCTAGTAAATTTATAGTATAGCAGAACTATAATTTACAATTTTATTATATATGTTGTTAAAATTACTTTTATCATAAATATTTAAAAATAATATTACAAACTAACTTTATTGTATTTTTACTACCTGCCAGGCACTCTTCTTATAGCTTGACATGTATCAGCTCATTGAAAATCTCAGGAGGTAGGTATTGTTATTGCTTCCATTTTACAAAATTAAAGGAGGGTTTGGGATATAGCCGGTAAGAGAACCTGCCTTACCTTGAGAGGGAAGGAGGGGGACAGATAGGAAGGAAAGAAAAGGAAGGAAAGGAGGGGAAAAGTCTTCATAACGTCATACAAGTTGTAAGGAGAACAGCTAGGATTCCAAATCAGGCAGTTTGGTACCAGAGGCTCCAACACTTTTTTTGGTAGGGGGATACTGGTGATTAAACCTAGGGGTTCTTTACCACTGAGCTACATCCCCAGTAATTTTTATTTTTTATTTTCAGAGAGGGTCTGGCTAAGTTGCTGAGGCTGCCCTGAACTTGCCATTCTCCTGAAGCCTCCTGAGTCACGAGGAATACAGGCACATGCCAGTGTACCCATCTTCAGCAAATCTTTAAATAATACACTTAGTTAAAAATAAAACTGGAGGGTGCACAGGGGCAGGAAATATGGTGGAATGAGATGGACATAATTACCCTAGGTACATGTATGATTGCACATATGGTGTGATGCTATATCATGTACAACCAGAGAAATGTAAACTTGTACTGCAATTGTGTACAATGAAACAAATGCATTCTGCTATCATATATGCCTAATTAAAATGAATAAATTAAAAACAAATAAATAAAACTATGCCAGGTACAGTGCCTTACATCTACAATCCCAGCATCTCAGGAAGCTGAGTCAGGAGGATCACAAGTTCAAAGCCAGCCTCAGCAACTTAGCAAGGCCCAGAACTTAGTGAAGCCCTATCTCTAAATAAAATACAAAATAGGGCTGGGGATGTGGCTCAGTGGCTGAGTGCCCCTGAGTTCAACCACTGGTACCAGAAAAAAGAAGTTTAAAATAAAAAGGAATGGGAATGTATTCAGTAGAGTGCTTGCCTAGATTTCACAAGCCTCTGGGTTCAATCTCCAATGCCACCAAAAAAAAAAAATAGTATAAGAACGAAGATCCTATGACTTACCACTTGCCCTAAAATGTTAAGAAACAGAAATTTGTGGGATATTTTTGAAATAAACACAATGGACAAACTATTTCATCACATACCTGGCACTCAAAGTTAAAAAACAAACTGTACCAAATAAATTTTTTACTCACCATCATTCAATGAATTTAAGTCTTTAAAAGTATCTGAACATTACAAAGGTTTTTTATGACCCAATTAATATTATCACACAGCTAGAAACAGGTGTGATTTAGATGGATAATATTTGAAGATAGGACACCAATTTGATGGCTAATATACAAAAATGCACTTATAACTGTAATTAGAAATTAGTATCAAGATAGTAGAACTATAAATATGAACTAACAATTACTATTTGGAACTAACAGTAAAAGAGAAGAAGAAATTTATTGGTCAATATGAAACTCACTATATGCAAATAATGGCAATATGATTTTTCCATAATACAATCAGCCAGGCACAGTTGCACAAACCTGTAATCCCAGCAACTCAGGAAGCTATGACAGGAGGATTCCAAATTGGAGGCCAGCCTCAGCAATTTAGCAAGACCCTGTCTCTCTCTCTCTCTCTCTCTCTCTCTTTCCCATACACACACACACACACACACACACACACAAAAGGATCAGGGCTGTAGTTCTGTAGTAAAATGCCCCCAGGTTCAATCCCCACTACTTTAAAAAAATTAGTGGTAAAAATACAATCAATATATTTATTAACAACTAATGCCATATTCTTGGTATTATTGGTTTAATATTGCATTAACAATAATTAATGCAGTAATTAATTTATTATTTATTAAGAAAATAATTCTATTGGACTTGTAGCTCCTCCATGGTAGAATGCTTGCCTAGCATGTGTGATGATGACCTGGCTTTGGTCAACAGCATTGTAAAAAGAATAATTCTTAGCACAAATAATTTTATCATCATCAAAAAAGTTAGAATATCCCTCTTTTGGGACCCCTTCCTCTTTGGAAGTTCTGCTTCTTTCTATTACTCTAATAAATCTTGTTACTTTGCTCTCAAAAAAAAGATACCTTCCTTTATTCTTACCACAACAGATAAAATTACACGTGGAACTCTTTCTTTAGTTTTGTTTTTTCTGGTACTGGAGATTGAACCCAGGGCCTTGCATGCTGAGCTCCATCACCAGCCCTTAATTTTTAATTCTGAGAAAGAGTCTCACTAAGTTGCCCAGGCTGGCTTTAAATTTGCAATCCTCCTGCATCAGCCTACCAAGTAGCTGGGCTTACAAGCATATGCCACCATGCTCTACAAAAATACATTACTTTTTTTTTTTTTAAATATTTATCTTTTATTTTCTTTTTTTAGTTTTCGGCAGACACAACATCTTTGTTTGTATGTGGTGCTGAGGATCGAACCCGGGCCGCACACATGCCAGGCGAGTGCTAGGCGAGCGTGCTACCGCTTGAGCCACATCCCCAGCCCATAAAATACATTACTTTTTAATGAACAAATGAAACAATGTCAATGGCCAGGTTAAAACAACATAACTAGGCGCTGGGATTGTGGCTCAGTGGTAGAGCGCTCGCCTAGCACGGGCGGGACCCAGGTTCGATCCTCAGCACCACATAAAAATAAAGGCATTGTGTTGTGTCCATCTATACCTAAAAAAAAAAATATTAAAAAAACCAACATAACTTACATGTGAAAAAAAAAACATTTATTTCAATCAGCATAACATTAAAATGCACTTTTGATTACAGGTCTGAAAAAAGCAAACTTCTAGAGACTTATGATAAAAATAAGCAAAAACAACTTTTTTTTTCAAATCCTCAAGAGCAGCCAGCCACAGAGATGGATGCCTGTAATCCCAGTGACTCAGGAGGCTGAGGAAGGAGGATTGCAAGTTTAAGGCCAGCCTCAGCAACTTAGTGAGGACCTCAGCAACATAGTGACACTCTGTCTCAAAATAAAAAAAATTAAAAAGGGGACTGGAGTTGTGGCTCAGTGGTAGAGTGCTCAGCTAGCATGTGTGAGGCCCTGGGTTCAATCCTCAGCACCATATAAAAATAAATAAATAAAATAAAGGTATTGTGTCCAACTACAACTAAAAAATATTTTAAAACATTAAAAAGGGCTGGAGATGTGATGCAGTGGTAAAACACCCCTGGGTTCAATCCCTAACACCAATATAAAAATCCTCAAGACATAGCTATACAATTCTAAATGTAGACAAAAAATATAGTACAAAATGCACATAACTCGCTCAAAATTAGGATTTTTTCCTCATTCCCATTAAAGAAAGAAGGAAGGGTTTGTGACTGCTGATATTATATTTATATCCCATAAACCTGAGCACACAAAATTAGAAAAGAATTTTAATTTGCTAACTATGCTGGACAACCTAGGAACATATATTTAGAAACCAGAAATATTATGCCCTTTCACTTTTTTTGTGGTCTGGGAATTGAACCCAGAGATGCTTTACCACTAAGCCACATCCCCAGTCCTTTCTATTTGTTTTATTTTGAGACAGAATCTCACTGAGTTGCTTAGAGCCTCACTAAACTGCTGAGGCTGCCCTTGAACTTGCAATCCTTCTGCCTCAGCCTGTAATCCCAAATTGCTGGGATTACAGGCAACACTAGCAGCACCCAGATGCCTTTTCACTTTAAAGAAACATGTTATAAAGAAATGTTGATAGTTTTCCTGCCATACTATCTCATCAAGTTAAGTAAGCAAGTTATATAACATTCAATTAACCTGAACACTGAGACTTAGAAGTGAAAAATATAATCACAGGGATATTGGTTATATCTGGACTGACCACTGCTGATCAACTATCTACCCCCACCAATTCTGATGTATGTTCTACAAAATACTACTGTTTAAACATAGATGTTGTAAAATGTGGTCTGCCTTTTAATAAAAACAAGTAGTTATTCTCAAAAATGTTATTCTCATCTTTGCCAGTGACTATAAACTCAAATGTTTCCTCACAAGTTTCTTTCCAAACTAGCAAATGAAGATTATTTTCACTCATTGGAATGTCAAGTCTCAATTAATAAAGTTTGACAAGCACTTTTAAATACAGTGTATAAAGCTGAGTGCAGTGGTACACATCTCTAATCCCAACAACTTGGGAAGCTGAGGCAGAAGGATTACAAGTTCAAGACCAGCCTCAGCAATTTAGTGAGGCCCTAAGCAACTCAGTGAGACCTTGTCTCAAAATGCAATATAAAAACAGGCTGGAGATATGGCTCAGTGGCTAAGCACCCTTCAGTTCAATCTCTGATACCTCAATAAATGAATAAATAAATGCAGTGTATAGATTAAGGCAGTTTAACAGGGAATATAGAAAAAAAGGGATGTATTGAGCCAGGTGTAGTGGTACACATTTGTAATCCCAGCAACTCAGCATGCTAAGACAGGAGGATTGCAAGTTGGAGGCCATCCTGGGCAACTTAGTGAGACCCTGATTCAAAATAAAAATAAATAAATAAAAAGGGCTAGGGATATAGCTCAGTGGTAATGTGGCCCTGGGTTCAACCCCTGTACCAAAAAGAAAGGAAGGAAGGAAGGAAGGAAGGAAGGAAGAAAGAAAGGTAGGGGGAGGAAAAGAAAGGAAAAAAAAAAAANAAAGAAAAATATTTCACATTTTTTTCAACATGTTTGTATATGTGTGTGTGTATGTGTGTGTGTATGTGTGTGTCTTTAGTCTGAAAGTTGTGGGTTCTTTAAAACAATGAGAGATAACTTAGTTTGAGTTAAAAATTAAGAAACTGAATAGTGTGCCAGTAAGAATATCTGAAAATATTTTTTCTCAAAACATCAGTAATGAAGTATATCTCTGCAGATTTTCACACAGGGTGTAACTGATGCTACTCCTATGCCTCTTGGTATCAAAGTTTGACAATGGTTCCAAGTCTTCAGAAAAACAGAAAAATGAAGGAAAATTTGACTGATGAAGAGACTATGGAGAAATTAAGTATGTTACCTACATTTCAGATTACTCATGAATCTGCAGATTTTCACACAGAGTATAATTGATGCTACTCCTGTGCCTCTTGGTGTCAAAGGTTGACAATGGTTCCAAGTCTTCAGGAAAAACAGCAAAAGAAGGCAAATTTGACTGAAGAAGAGACTATGGAGAAGTTAATTATGTTACATACATTTCAGATTACTCATGAAATAATATTTCTTAAATCATTTGACCCAAGTCTGAGGTTATAGCTCAGTAGTGTACAGCACTTACCTGGTTTGTACAAGGCTCTTGGTTCTATCTTTAGCACTGAAAAAAAAAAAAAAAAAGATACAGTTAGATTATCATATATGCCTTTTATTTTACCTTAAAGTAGAAATAAAAATTGTTTTCTTATAGGAGTAATTGCTTTCATTAAAAATGTAGTGAGCAGGGCATGGTGGCACATGACTATAATCCCAGTAATTTAGGAAATTAAGGCAGATGATTTCAAGTTCAAGGTCAGCCTGGGTAACTTAGTGAGAACCTTTCACAATATAAACTATGAAAAGTGCAAGGGATATAGCTCAGAGGTAAAATGCCCCTGAATTCAACCCCCAGTACCACCCAAAAACAGTGAAAGCAAAGTAATATTCGTTTTGTTTGTCATGGCATTTGAAACATATTATGTGTTGATAGTGAAGTCAATCCCTTTGGGAGCAATACTTCTTTCCTGTGAACCAAATCTAAAGGATATGAGCATGAGTGTAGTTGGAAACCTTATCAAAAAGGTTTGTCCTAACCTATAGCTTTTCAAAATAGATATGTGTAGTCATAAGATATATTCCAAGGGAAAACACATTTTCCTGTCTCTTTTAATAAGATTACTATCAGTGGCCTGAATCCTGCATTATAAATAATGTAAACAGTTCCAGGAAGGGAGTAACAATAACATCTGCTTACAAGGCTCCAGTAACTATAGTAATAAAAAACAATGTGATCTAGAAGGCTCAAGGAAAAGCACTTTATACATGGTTTGTTATAAGCACTGACATGTTCAACATTTATTTGTTCTTGATTTCTCAGTGCTTTCCAATATGAAACTGCCTTGACTGTGCTGTCCATTATTAGATAGTCCTTCTCTAGGAGAGCTGCTGCTTTAAAATAATAAACCAGAATAGTAGTTGTGACTATTCATTTGTGATTTTTAGTTATCACATCCCGTGTCTTTATGCCCTTAACTTCTTGGCTTGAAGCTTAGTAGCTAACTTGAGATTGAGTACCTACATACAATTAGCAATGGGAGTTTCCTTGATATATGTGCATCTATTTTGGTCTAGATTAAGTGAAAATTTAATGTGATTTTCTTATGTTTTGACTTACTATTTATAAGAATTTAGATTGTGATTTTATATCCAACCTCCTCATTTTACCATTTCTTGGACATGATGTTGAACATTCCTAAAATAGATACATGAATAGTTTGTATTAGAGTAATCTGTACAGTAGGATGTGGTTTCCTAAGTATGTTGAAAGGAGATATACTGGACTAGTCAGAAAAGCGAGTTAGGGTTATTCATTTGGCTATCATTTATTTATCATTACTAAGAGTAGTTTCATAACTTATCACTAATATGTAATGCAGGCACTGGAGAAGAAAAATAGAGTGATGAATTTCCTATGAATTGCCAAGTTTTTGTTTATTTTGGTCCTGGGAATGAACCCAGGGGTGATTTACCACTGAGCTACACCCCAGCACCGCCCCCTTTTTTTTTTTTTTTTTTTGAGACGGGGTCTCACTAAGTTGCTGAGGCTGGTCTTGAACTTGCCACTCTCCTGCCTCAGAATATTGAGTATCCAGGATTACAGGTGTGTACCAGCACTCCCAGCAGCAGGGGTTATTTTTGCTGCCTCCTCTTTTTTTCTTCCTCCTCCTCCTCCTCCTCCTCTCTCTATTTCTCTCTCTCAATAAATTTTACTGTTTCTGCATGCTTGGTTTCAAGAAAAATAACCCTCTATATTAAAGAATAGAGATATTAACCTATCACTTGGAAGGATTAATATTTAACCCTACTTAGAGGCCACAAATCAAGATCTCAACTGTGATTGGAAAAGTATAGTTACTATCAGGTTAAGAAGACTAAGAGAGAAGTCACTTTGAAAGAGAAAAGGAAAAGCAAAGACTTCCTTAAGAAAAAAACAGAACATCTTTTGGTTTTAAAAATGGTATTCATTGTATTCATTGGTTGAGGATATAGCTCAGTGACAGAGCACTTGCCTGGCAAGTGTAAGGCCTTGGGTTTGATCACCAGCACCCTCCCCCCACACACACACACACACACATGCACACACTGGCCATGTGTGAGGTCCTGGGTTTGATCCCCAGCAACACACACACACATTATTCATTCCCAGCAATTTTTAAAAATGATATAAAGTTAAACTTAAGGCAAAAACTCAATCAGAATTTTAAAAAATTGTGGATTGTGTGAGATTCAGCACATCCCAAAGAATAAAAGGATAGCAAGTCTCTTCCCTGAGACAGGGTATCTCTATGTTGTTCAGGTTTTCCTTGAACTGCTGGGCTCAAGTGATCCTCCTGCTTCAGCCTCCCCAGCAGCTGGGGTTATAGGCTGACCCTGGAGATCAGTCCCCAGTACCATGATAAAGAAATAGAGACACTGACAGACAGTGAGTGATAGAATGTCCTTCATCTTTCCAGCCCCCGAAGCATTACTCAGATAATTTCTTCTACCTGGACTGTCCTGCCCTCCTTCCATTCCTGCAAAGCTAAATCCTATCCAATATTCAATGCCAAGTTCAAATGTTCCATTCCCTGCTCTCTCATAAACACATCCTGTTTCAAATATGTAATGTTACTGTGCTTAGTGATCATGTATCTATCTTTCCTACTACATTGTGAGACTGTTTTTAAAAAACCTTCATGTCATTACTGTAAACAAAAAAGTTTGAAATTTTAAAAAATACTAAAATTTTAGTTCAAAATAACCTTTAAAAAGGATGAGATTTGGGACTGGTGTCATAGCTCAGTGGTAAAGATCTTGCCTAGCATGTGTGAAGCACAAGGTTCGATTCTCAGCACTGCATATAAATAAATAAATATCCATTGTAAAAACAAGAACTGAGGGGAAAAAAAGGATGAGATTTTTTAAACCTAGTAATTTAATTAGTGGAACTTCTAGAACCCAATGTCTTCATAGCTGAAGCCGACTGACTTGATTGCAGACTCTTTTGAAGGCAAGAAGTCTTAGTCTTATGCAACCCCCCACCTCCCACACCTCAATATCACTTAATTCAATGTTCTGCACACATTGTTTCAAAACAAAGCAGTATTGCTAGAGATGAAAAGGCTATGATTAAAAGTTTAGATTATGGAAAAATATTGCCTTGTAAAACGTTAGGAGTGTTGTCAGTACTTAAGATAACCTCAGCGTCTACAAACTAAAAGTGTTAAAAATAACACGCTGTGCACAGCCCTGAATTCGATACCTAACATTAGAGAGAGACAGAGATAGAGGTGCCACAGCAAGGATGCAGAGTAACTTTACTAGAAAAGGGGCACAATGAAGAAAATGTAGTGGAAACAAGAGGGCTCTCTTAGTTCAGCTTATGCTCCCTTCCAGAGCAAGATAGGCATCCAAATACTTATTTATTTTTAAATTACTTCATCAGTAATGGTGATCTTAATAACTTAGTTTCCAAAGTATACAGAGATGTCACTTCCAACACCGGACACAGACCTTCTCCTGCACTCAATTAATTAACATAGGCCATGGATGATCAAGAGACTCTTCCCCCGGACGGTATAAGAAAGTGACACGGGTTAGGATGTAATCCCTCCTCTATCCCGTTTGGGGAAGTAAAACGTAAGTGTGGTAAATATCTGAATTGTGAAGGTAAGAGAGTTTGGAGATTGCCCCAGATTAACACGACCTTCTCACCACGCTGGGTGGTACAGACTGACAGCACAGAACACCCCCTCCAGTAGAAGGGGATGACGGGAAGCCGATGTAGGACTTACCTGTTTTTTTGGTTTTGTTTTGTTTTGTTTTCTGTCCTGTGGATAAACCTCCAGAGCTACTCGGACCGAGGCAGCGATAAATCCACGCAAGCAACCTCCACGCTCACACGCTCCGGCAAGTCACAGTAGCCGCGGCGGCTGTGGCGGAGGCTGTGGTGGCAGCAGCAACTCCTCCCTCTGCTTCTTTTTCCACCCCTGCCGCCGCGGCCGGCAGTCCTTACCCCTCCCTCTCTCAATTACCCCCACTTCCGGGTGATGCCCCGGCCGGAAGCAGGGCCCACACGGGAATGAAAGCGACGCGTCACGTGAAAGGGAGCGCGGGGCCTAGAGTCAAGCTTCTCCCGCCCCCTGCTGCCCCCAGGCTGACACGCAGCCTCAAGCCAGGCTTGGTTTCAGCGCTGCAGAGTTCTCTTTCCCCCAGCGCCCGAGCCCCCAAATCAAACTAAGCCAAAAAAAAGAAGAAAGAAAGAAAAAGAAGAGAGAGAGAGAGAGAGAAATGAAATCTACCATCTACCAAAACAATATCTTGGTCATTTGTTGTTTCCAAACATCATATACCATAAAGAAATGCTTGTAAATCATTTTTTACATAGTTCATGCCCATGGATCTGTCAGTTTGTTAATTTCTTTTACTGTGTAACCTAACTGCAGACGTTAACACCAGAACCATAATCTTGTCCTCAACCATTTATACATTCATAATTTTTGTGTTAGGATGTCACAGTAACTTACATATGGCCATTCCAAGCTCTGAACCATTTCCTCATGTATTTGTTCATTGAACCAACATTTTAAACTCCTGGAGGATTCCAGGGATGCAAAAAAATATTAGAGCATCTATCATTGTAAGTTTGTATGGAAATGAGCTATATAAAATCTAAAAACAAAATAAACGGTATAGAAAGTTTCTGAGAAAAATATATATTGTTCTTAGGTTCCAATTTGACATTTTAAAAAGCACCAAAATTCTAAGATTTTTTTAATATTATGGACAGTAAAAGAGGAAGAGTCTCCATTTCACTTATTTCCAAACAAGATGTAGCTTTTTCCTAATTCCTCTCATGAAATAGCTGTCATAAGATTAAGGGGAAACTAATCACATGATTATTTGTAATTCAATTGGAACCATTTAAACACAGTTCCCACAGAAAATTAAAAAGTCTAATAATGCTGCAGAATTCAAAATAGTACACAAAGTGCAAATATTTGTAAAAATATTCAAGTAAATAATATTTGTAAATATATGTAAAAAGAAAAGTGTATGGCACAAACTAAGCATATTAGTTAATATTATTTAAATGTTAAATAAAATAATTTCCATACTACCAGTTGTCAAATTCCTGTTAACCCTTGATAGGAACTATTTAAAGTTATCCACAGATCTAAATTTTTTGCCTACATTTAAGTATTTCAAAATTATTCTCTTCCCCCTACACCTATCCACATAAATAAAAACTTTGCCTCAGGACTCCATATCTTCCCAGGTATTAAGTTATAGTTGTCAATAAATATGTCAATAAATGTGTGCAGATTTATTGATAAAAATTCAGCACATAATTTAAAATCTTTTTTTGAGAATTTTTTAATATTTATTTTTCTGTTTTCGGTGGACACAACATCTTTGTTTGTATGTGGTGCTGAGGATCAAACCCGGGCCGCACGCATGCCAGGCGAGCACCTTACCGCTTGAGCCACATCCCCAGCCCCATAATTTAAAATCTTAAAAGTTACATCGTATGAGAAGGCTAGGAGTGTGGCTCAGTGGTTGTTTGCCTAGCATGTACAAGGCCCTGGGTTCCACTCCCAGCATCACATAAAAATATCACAACAATTAAGATACCTTTTAAGTGGGTTGCCAAATATTAACAACTTGATTTTTAGCTATGATATTAAATTCATTGAAATTCACTGAAAGGCAAAAGCCAGGAATATAGCTATATTAGAAGCAGAATATCAGATCCAATGTCTCTGTAATCTATATAAATATTGAAGTTTATCACTCTGTGCTGCATGATCCTAGATGAGGGCTGGGGGTGTGGCTCAGTGGTAGAGAACCTACTTAGCATGCTTGAGGCCGTGGGTTCAATCCCCAGTACCATAAAAAAATCCTCTCTCAACCACACTTCACTCAGCCTTTCCCTCACTCTAAAATACCTTCTACCTTTAAATGTGTCATCCCTAATCCTTCTTATCAGTGCACAAACATACTAACATATTCATAATTACTATATTGAATGAGCTTTCAAATAGAGGAATATGCCTTTCAGTAAGTCTTCTGGTTTGCTGGGAATTGAATACATAGCAAGTGCCCCAAAATGCTTACAAGGTAGTATTAATTTCTCCAATAAAGTGAATAATCACCAAGGTAAAAACATCTGGGCCTCTACAACTACCACAGTATCTCTCATTCTAGATAAATTGAACAAAATTAAAAGTACTAGAGTATACATGCAAAATAATTGTATTGGAGTAAAAATTAAGAATGAGATTTATGCTGGGTGCAGTGGCACAAACATATAATCCCAGGATGGGGAGGCAGGATGATTACAAGTTCCAGGCCAGGCTCAGCAATATAGCAAGATCCTGTCTCAAAAAGGGCTGGGGATGTTACTCAGTGATAAAGCAGCCCTGGATTCAACCCCCAATAATACAAACAAAACAAATCCAAGAAATTGGATTGACAACATTCACCTCAATTTTATTTATTTATTTATTTTTTTAGAGAGAGAGAGAATTTTTTAATATTTATTTTTTTTTTTTTTAGTTTTCGGCGGACACAATATCTTTGTTTGTATGTGGTGCTGAGGATCGAACCCGGCATGCCAGGCAAGCACGCTACCGCTTGAGCCACATCCCCAGCCCCATCTCAATTTTAAAATGCTTGTCTTTCCAATAAAATGTTTAATGAATTGGCAATGCTTTCAATGTGAGTCCTTTATCCAAATTTTTAGACATATTAAATAATTGAAGATAGGAAGACTAATTTGATAACATTTCAACTCTAGGCATTAAAACTCTGAAAGTAATGTTATGGGATAAACAGTGCATTTGTATGAAAAGACAGAACTTTTTTTTGGCTGAGTGCACTAAGAAAGCTGCGAGGTCAGACTATTATGATAGGACAAAAATTTATTTACTCTAATGTTTCCTTACTAGCAGTGGTCAAGTTAGTCTTAGAATTACCCATTAGAACAAGATTAACTACAAGTTCGCTTTGCAGTTCTAGGGATCAAACGCAGGGCCTCACACATGCTAGGCAAGTGCTCTACCACTGAGCTATATCCCCAGCTAAAAAAGTAGTTTTAGAATCCTGTTCAGGGCCAAGGGTGTAGAGTGCCTTTCTGGAATGTGAGGTCCTGAGTTTCAATGCCCAGCACAACACAACACACACACACACACACACACACACACACAGCTTGTTCATAGATGCTGACTACCACCACCAGGTCTCATCACACAAATAAACATACTTTTGCTAGCAAACAGAGACACTGACAACTACTTACCTTACAGAAGTGATACAAATCATACTGATCATTAATTACCTCCAGTCATTAGAAATGAGTGATAACTCTTAAATGAGAAGACATAGAAGCTAATAGAAGGTTTAGACTTTCCACAAGACATTTTGTTTAATCATAACAGATTTGTATGCATTTGAAAGTGTCAGTCCTATTATGGAACATTTCTACAGAGAAGATTTCATAACATGTTCAAATTTTTTTTTGCATTACAATTTTTTTTTATTTTTTGGTGCATTACAATTTTTTAAAGATAGAATTTTTTAATTATTTTTCAGTTTTCGGTGGACACAACATCTTTATTTTTTTATTTTTATGTGGTGCTGAGGATGAACCCAGTGCCCCACTCATGCCAGGTGAGTGCCCCACTCATGCCAGGCAAGCGCGTTACCGCTTGAGCCACATCCCCAGCCCAGCATTACAATTCTTAATACACCTTTATACCACAGTTTATCATATCT
>NW_026000338.1:409215-414213 GCF_001458135.2 Marmota marmota marmota
CAAGTTTGAGGCCACCCTCAGCAACTTAGCAAGACCCTGTCTCAAAATAAAAGCTGGGTATGTAGCACAGCCCTAAATTCAATCCCTGTTACCTGTCTTCCCCTAAAATGGGATGGTTTTAGGGCAAACAGACCCCTTCTTCTGTGTACAGTGGTGCACATCTGTAATCCCAGTTACCAGGAAGACTGAGGCAGAAGGATCACAAGCTCAAGGCCAGCATCAGCAATTTAGCAAAAACATTTCAAAAATAAAATTAAAAATGGCTGGGAATGTAGCTCAGTGGTATACCACTGGGTTCAATCTCCACTAACACAAAAAGTATATACACATACATACATACACACACACACACACACACACACACACACGTACAGTAATGCCTGCTACTCAGGAAGCTGGGGCAAGAGGATCTCAAGTTTGAAGCCATCCTCAAGAACTTAGCAAGACCTTGTCTCAAATAAAATAAAATATAAAAAGGGCTGGGGTTGTGGTTCAGTGGTAGAGCAGTGGCCTGGCATGTGTGAGGCCCTGGGTTCCATCCTCAGAACTGCATATAAATAAATATCCATTGACGACTAAAAAATATTTTAAAAGGTTGGGGGAGGCCTGGGGATGTAGCTCAGCTGTAGAGTATCCCTAAATTCAATCCCCAGTTCTGCAAAATAGTAATATAAAAGCATGTAATCACTGACTTTGGTGCATTTTTTGAGATGCTAGGACATACTGCCATGAAAGGATACTTCTTGTGTTCCACGTAAGTAAAATATTTTCAAATGTTTGATTAAGTATAAATCATTATCTACATCAGGTAAACTTGGAGACTGCTAAAGACGACATACAACTTTAATAGATCAGGTAAGCAGATTTTAGAAATCTTTACATTTAGAAGGCATGGTGGTAAATGTAACTCAGGAGACTGAGGCAAGAGGAGTACAAGTTCAAGGCCAGCCTTAGCAACTTAGCAAGACACTGTATCAAAAAAAATAAGGACTGGAAATGGAACTCAGTATCAAAGCACCCCTAGGTTCAATCCCCAGTACCAACAAAAAAAGAAATGTTTACATTTACCTAATATAGATTACTTGATTAAAATTCCATTTTCTGCTTACTAGAGTACTATTTAAAAAACACAGAAGACTATAGCTCTTAGCCAAGGAAGTAAAGAAATATGAGTAAATTTCTTCACCTTTTTTTTTTTCTTCACCTAACATTTTACACATCAAGGCCAATGTCACATATTAAACTCAGGACAATCCACAAGTTGAAATGTTATAACACTGCCATTATAGAAAACCAAGAGGTTGGGCTGGGGATGTGGCTCAAGTGGTAGCGCACTCGCCTGGCATGCGTGTGCGGCCCGGGTTCGATCCTCAGCACCACATACAAAACAAAGATGTTGTATCCGCCGATAACTAAAAAATAAATATTAAAATTCTCTCTCTCTCTCTCCTATCTCACTCTCTCTTTAAAAAAAAAAAAACCAAGAGGTCACTCACTGATATCAAATATCACTTTGAAAGGGAGGGAGAAGGGGAATAGCATGGATGGTGGAAGGAGTCCCTCATCGTTATATAAAACACATCTATGAAGATGTGAATCTGGTGTCAACACACCTTATATTCAATCAGATATGATAAACTGTGGTATAAAGGTGTATTAAGAATTGTAATGCTGGGCTGGGGATGTGGCTCAAGCGGTAACGCGCTTGCCTGGCATGAGTGGGGCACTCACCTGGCATGAGTGGGGCACTGGGTTCATCCTCAGCACCACATAAAAATAAAAAAATAAAGATGTTGTGTCCACCGAAAACTGAAAAATAATTAAAAAATTCTATCTTTAAAAAATTGTAATGCACCAAAAAATAAAAAAAAATTGTAATGCAAAAAAAAATTTGAAGTGAACGTATCTTATATAGTTATGAAAAATGTTTTTGTGAATAGATAATTATGATTGTAATGCATTCCACTATTGTCATGTAAGAAAGATAAACAAAAAACAAATATCACTTTGAACTTAGATAATTCTAATATAATTATATCTACAGCTATATAACTAAAAATAGACTATATTTGACAGATCCTTTGTTTAATAATATTATAAATATCCCTAATACGCTAAAATTCAAAACCTCTAATTAAGGTGAATATTCCAGAGAAGCCAAATAACTAGCTATGCTTGACACAACCTAGTAGTTCATTTTATGGGACCATTATTCCTTGGCTGTGATGACATCCTAAATTCACTAAACAAGAGTGAAAAGGAGTTAATAATGCTGAATCAAAATATAAACATGAAAGCTAAAAAGCAGTAGACATAATCAATACATGGGCCAAACTTTCAAAGATGATCTAAATAGCTCTGCTATTGGTTATTCGTTAACTATAATTCTAGCTTACTATAAAGTTGACTTCCAGATAACTAAATTTCCCTTTCATACTACTTCATAGAAGTTATTTTAAAAAGTGTTATAGTATTTTGACTTTAATATGAACACAAAGGGTAAATAAATGAAAAGTGAACAGCTTAGTTCATTTACAAAGGAAAGAAAATCTACAATGATTGTTTCAAGCATACTTTATTTCTTCAATAAATGCCATATTTAGTAGGTACACAGTGCTTTTACTTGGCATCAATTTTGAGTTGGTTTTGAAATTCAGTATTACATCAGCTGGCATGATTACTGATTTCTCCACTCCTTTGGGGTGACTCTGCCAACAGGGGACAGGTTCCATTCTATTCCAATTTGTGTTGCTGTCTGTAAGAATTAAAATACTGTCAGTTATACATGTTTAAACCCAAATCCATGTTCTCTTGGAGCCTACATCTTGGAAGTGATAAAGATATTTTACTCTAAAGGTTATAAATATACAGAAACTCACCTGGGATATAGTGCCCTCATGTAGGTCAAACCTAATTGTTGTCCTAATTCTCCAGAGCAGTGCTGTTCATTAGAACTTCTAAAGATGAAGGAAATGTTCTATATCTGTGCTACCCAGTATTGTAGTCACTAGCCAAAGATGGCTACTAAGCCTTGAAATATGGCTAGTATGAGTAAGGAAACAAATTTTCAAATTTTACTTAATTTAAATTTACACTTCTTGGTGCCATAGTACCTCCTCAAAATATTGCTTCCCTCAACCACAACTGATAAATAACTGCCAAAGACACTTTGTAATTAAGAAGTATTTAGCTGGGGTTATGGCCCAGTGGTAGAGCATTTGCCTCCCATGTATGAGGAACTGGGTTTGATTATCAACACCACATGTAAACAAATAAAAGGTGCATCAATAACTAATATTTAAATTCCGGGCTGGGGCTGTAGCTCTGTGGTAAAGAGCAGGCCTCACACGTGTGAGGAGCTGGGTTCGATTCTCAGCACCACATAAAAAATAAAGACATTGTGCCCGTGTATAACTTTAAAAAAAGATGTATTTAACTTCCAAAATCTCCTCTAATCACACATTTGTTAAATATTTGTTTACCATAATTGAGTACACATTGATTTTAATACTTTATCTTATTTCAGGGTTGGGGGTAGATATCAGTGGTAGAGCATGTGCTTAGCATGCACAAATCCTGGATTCAATTCTCAGCACCAAAAACAATCAAAAAACAAACATTATGTCTGATTTCAGAAAAATCAAAACTAGAAAGAAGTCTAAATACAGCTTCTTTTGTTTATCAAGGCAACAGCTGATTTCTTTTAAACCCTACTTACATATTTATTTAAAATTTCAGGACTCCTACTTTATCAATTAATAGTGACTGGTAAATAGATTGTTAACTGTAAGCTGTAGCCAGGTCCTGTATTGCACACCTGTAATCCCAGCAGCTTAAGAGGCTGAGGCAAGAGGATCTTGAGGTCAAGGCCAGCCTCAGCAATTTGGTGAGGCCCTAAGCAACTCAGCAAGATTCTGTCTCTAAATAAAATACAAAAAAGGTCTGGGGATGTGGCTCAATGGTTAAGTGCCCCTGGTTTAAATCCTCAGTACAAAAAAAAAAAAGTAAGCTATAAACAATATATATAAAATATGGAAAGTTACTTTACATCTTATCTGTCAAGAATATTGTACTCAAATTCTAAAATTGTTACAGAAAATTCTAAAATTTTAGAAGGAAATCCGATCACTTAAGTTTTATCTAGGGGGTGGCCTAAGTTAGTGAAAATCCTGGAAACTATAGAACAAAAAAATGATCCACAGGTCAGGCATGGTAGCACATGACTATTTTTCAGCAACTCCGGAGGCCATGACAGGAGGATGGCAAGTTCATGGCCAGCCCCAGCAATTTAGCAAGGCACAGTCTCAAAATCAAAAATAGATAGATAGATAGATAGATAGATAGATAGATAGATAGATGGATGAGGGGAACTAGAGAAGTAGTTCTTCCCAACCAATTAAATAGTGGTAGAGTGCCTGCCTAGCATGCAAGAGGCCCTGGGTTTGATTCCCAGCCCAAGAAAAATGACCAACAGAACTAAAGATGTCTAATCTTAAAAGAGAAGATTAAGGAGACATGATAGAAATTTTCTTTTCCTCATCTTCTTTTTTTTTTTCTCTTGTGCTAGAGATTGAATCTATGGCCTTGTATATGCCAGGCAAGTGCTCTACCACTGAACTATACCTCCAGCTCATGATATCAATTTTCTAATATTTAATGTCTCTCATATGGAAACATGATAGATCAAAATTTCTATATTGCAAATGAACGACAGATATGCAGGAAACATTTTAACACAATGATAAGATCCTTTTTACAGATGCACAATTTGCAAAACACCGCTCTGTGATCTAATAAGCAATTTGTGACTGGAAATATTAAGAATAGAAGATAGGTGAATGCTGAATATTAAGGAGGAAATACTTGTACTGGGTAGATCAGATAATCTTTGAAGTCCCTACTAACTAGATATGTTTGTTTGTTTGGGGGTGGTTTTTTTTTTTTTTTTTGGTGTTGGGGATCAAACCCAGGGCCTTGTGCATGTGAGGCAAGCACTAA
>NW_026000338.1:414417-430966 GCF_001458135.2 Marmota marmota marmota
CCTCTTGCCTCAGCCTCTTAAGCTGCTGGGATTACAGGTGTGCAATACAGGACCTGGCTACAGCTTACAGTTAACAATCTATTTACCAGTCACTATTAATTGATAAAGTAGGAGTCCTGAAATTTTAAATAAATATGTAAGTAGGGTTTAAAAGAAATCAGCTGTTGCCTTGATAAACAAAAGAAGCTGTATTTAGACTTCTTTCTAGTTTTGATTTTTCTGAAATCAGACATAATGTTTGTTTTTTGATTGTTTTTGGTGCTGAGAATTGAATCCAGGATTTGTGCATGCAAGGCAAGCACTCTACAAAGTGAGCTAAATCCCCAGCCCCTCCTAACTACATATGTGTAGTACTTTGTTAAAACATTTTTTAATACATGGAGCAAATGATAATAAGAAATATCTAACAAAATTATTGGAACTGGGGGTACAGCTCGGTGAAAAGTGCTTGCCTATCATGGGTAGGCCCTGTGTTCAATCCCCAGAACCACAAAAAAAATTATCAATCAACAATACTTACATATGTCCATACAGAAATACAGAAAATGGCTCCACTAGCTAATATGGCATTACCATATTTGTCATGGAAATCAGGTACACGTTTCTGGTGACTCTGCCTTGCCATTGTTTGCTGAATGCTTCGAACTTACAGGAAAGAAAAAAAAAATTACATAAGTATATCTATCAATTATCAGGGAAAGATAACACGTAACTGATACTGCCAATTAAAAAGTCAAGGAAATTATAGTATAACACAGTTCAATAAAATGTTAAAAACACATTGCAGCTAAAAACACAGTAGTATACTGTGAAATGCATCAAAAATAAGATCAACTGACAAATGGACAGATATGTGAATAAACAAATACAGCAATATAACAATCACAGACTCTACATGGTAAGTATGTGGATGTTCATCATGTAATTCTTCCAAATCTTTTCTGTTTGAAACTATTCATAATAAAACGTGGGGGCAAAAGCAAGTAACAAGTGATGTCAATAGGGCTGGGGATGTGGCTCAAGCGCTAACGCGCTCATTTGGCATGCGCGGGGCGCTGGGTTTGATTCTCAGTATCACATAAAAAAATAAAAAATAAAGATGTTGTTTCCACCGAAAACTGAAAAATAAATATTTTTAAAAAATTCTCTCTTTAAAAAAAAAAAGTGATGCTAATAACATCACTAAGTGGATGGAACTTGGCTTCTACTCATTAATTTGAATATGTATAACTTTAATTTTCACTCAAGTTAACAACACTCAAAAAACTTAAAACATACAAGGGCAAAAAAACTCAAAATGAAATTTATAGCACACTAAATGTTAGTGACCTTAAATTATTACAACAATAAAACCCTCCAAAACTAAAGTAATCTGGATATTTAAGATATTAATATTCAGTAAGGCACGGTGGTACACTCCTGTAATCTCAGCAACTGGGGAGGCTAAGACAGAAGGATCACAAGTTCAAGGCCAGCATCATCAACTTCAAAATAAAAAAAAATATAAAGGTTTGGAGATGTAGCTTGGTGTTAAAGTACACCTGGGTTCAATCTCCAGTACCCCCCCACCTCAACAAATTATTAATGAATAGGGCACCACACTGTAATAGAATATATAAAAATATGAAAGAAACAGGTATCTGTCACCAGATAACTTCCAGTCTGAAAAAGGATACTACACATGAAGACACAGATCACTACAATATAAGCAAGTAGAATTAGCTAAGCACTTTGAATGGCAGATAGGTTTTGGTGGTTAATGTGGGAAAGAGGCAGAGACAGAAAAGCTCTTTGTACTGGAAAATCAATTACATTTAGTTGAAGGACAAGGTGCATTTTTTTCCTAGGCTGGGGAAGATAGTAAAGATTTTTAAGCAGAATGATAAAATTAAAACTTAGCTTTTACTATATTCTTGTAGAAAGGGTACAACAACCTTTCAAACTGTCCCTGGAGGAACTATGAAGGACAACTTGGGAAAGAAACAAGACATTCTGGAAGTTTTTTTTTTTTTTTCCTTCCTCTCCAAGTAGCAAGTCCTTATTGTTTTAAAAAGCCTCAAAATGTGTATATGTATATGTATATATACACACATCAAGATATGTGCTTAAGAACTCACATCCAGGATGTGCAAATTTACAAACATTTCACAATGTATTCTATTCCAGAACAGTTAAAAAAAAAATGCGTGTGTGAATTCCACACTGAAAGAAACAGAAAAGCATTCCTAAGGTACAAGATTTCCCCATTTGCTTAAAGGGCAAAGAAATTATGATTACCAAAAATTCTGACTTAAACAGATTACCCAAGTGGATTTCTTTAGACCTGTCCTCTGCGACAAAATATGATTTAGGGGCTGGGGATGTGGCTCAAGCGGTAGCGCGCTCGCCTGGCATGCGTGCAGCCCGGGTTCCATCCTCAGAACAACATACAAAGAAAGATGTTGTGTCCGACGAAAACTAAAAAATAAACACTAAAAAATTTCTTTCTCTCTCTCTCTCTCTCTTTAAAAAAATATATGATTTAGTTAACATACATTGGTAATTTCATATAATCGTCAACAATCCTATAAGGCAAGTTTTATCTACTAATCTTTTATAAAGCAGAAAACAGGTTCAGAGATTAAATAATTTACCCCAAGTTAAAGAAATAATGAACACGGCTTTTGGCATATGAAACCTAGTAGGGCTACTATTTTTTCATTTATTTTAAAAACTGCTTGAGTGTTTAGAACACAGTCAAGTAATGCTCCTAATGTAAAGTTAAAATTAGTATGGCTACATTAGTAAATGATGATTGTATAAGGTCACCTTCACTCACATTACTCAAGGTCACCTTCAGTGCAAATCAAATATGGAAATAAATTTTTTCTCTCCAATCTAGTGCATTCTCAGTTCATGATGCTGATCTCAGATTTCCCTGTATTTGCCTAACTTCTAGATAAAAAGATAACCACGATTGCTCTCACGGCAACTAATATTCAGTTAACAACCCGCAAGTAACTTTTTAAGTCTACAAGGCTACCATTTAGGTCGTCTCCCGGCCATGAAAACAGGTGAAGAGATGGGTTTACAGTTTCCTACAGTTAAAGCTGTA
Organism: Marmota marmota marmota; assembly: GCF_001458135.2. Taxonomy (NCBI): domain Eukaryota; kingdom Metazoa; phylum Chordata; class Mammalia; order Rodentia; family Sciuridae; genus Marmota; species Marmota marmota. The sequence continues at coordinate 417,512 of NW_026000338.1, forward strand.
GGGACGGGAGAGAAGGTTCTTCTATGTGTGGTTAGAAATAAATGTGGATCCAAAGCTAAAATGTAGGACATCACTTTAAAAGCGAGAGATAATTAAAGAGTAGATAGGTTACAAGGCTAAAAATGCAGTACGAGGATATGACTCCAATAGCAGAGACAGAGCTAGGAAATGAAACAAAAACACCGGACGATAAAGCCAATGCTACGGATATCTCCCCAATGACTTTGGACGAAGTAAGAGACAGCATGTAGAATTAGAGGGCCAGGATGTTGGAGCAAGAAAAACGAAAAGACCACGAGGACACACGGATATAAGGCGGTTGTAAATGGCTTGCTCACGATTTTGCTCACCTTGGAGACGACTCAGAGCATTTTTGGCCAAGGGAAACATGGTGGAAGTGCAGAGGGATCTACCGCAACTGCAGCTGCTGCTTTGATGTAAATTCGATCCAGGTACCCTTGCAGAGAGCCCTGAAAAACAAAATGGCTTTGGGAAGGAATCCTTAATGAGATTTGGTAAAGTCTCGCGAGATTTGTAAGGACCTATAGAAATTGTAATCCTTATTACCGCGAGGAAAGATAAAAGCCTTTTGGGAAATGTAGTGCGAAGCTTTGTAAGTGACACATGATGATATTTAACTTAAAAAAATGAGAGAACATCTTGAAGCTAGATTTAGAACTCTATAATGGAAAGCCTAGGCACAGATTTTAAGCTGAGTCACCTAAGGCACCAGCTTCAAGACGGTGTTAATATTCCAGAAGCTTGGGTTTGGTATCTCGCTCCACACGACTTTGTTCCTCTTTCTTTTCCTCCAAAGCTAACTTGTGCGGGGGAAGGGGTGCACGCCTGTAATCCCACCTGCTTGGGAGGCGGAGGCAGGAAGATCACGTTCAAATACAACCTCAGTAATTTAACGAAGCCCTAAGTAACTTAGTAAAACCATATCTTAAAAATTAGATTTTTTAAAAGGGGGGGATGGCTGGGGATATAGCTCAGTTTGTAGAGTGTTTACCTTGCATGCACAAAGCCCTGGGTTCAATCCCCAGCATAAAAAAAAAAATGAAAAGTTAAAAAGGAAGGTGGATGCGGAGATAGTTCAGCAGTGGCAAAGCACCCTTGCGTTAAACCCCAGTACAAAAATAAAGACTAGCTTGTTTGCTTGCTTTCTTTCACTTTAGTTCTCACAATTCTACATATTAACTGATTAAATTTGAATTTTGAAATAACTCCAAATTTAGAGAAAAGTTGCAAAAAAAAAAAAACAACAACACATTCTTGGTAGTGGCAGTATAGATCAGTGGAAGAGCATATACTTAGCATATGTGAGGCCTTGGATTTTAGCCCCAGTATCAAACAAAATGAAAGCATTTGTGTACTGTATGGATAAATATTTGGTAAAACAAATTTTGTAAGCTGTTGATTTAGAATATTGGGCAGTGTTCACAGTGCAATTCTTTCAATTTTTATGCATGTTTGGATATTTTCATAATAAAATGTTAGGAAGGGGGCAATGCCTTGTTTTTTGTCCTGGGGGTTTAACCCAGGGGTGCTTTACCACTGAGTCACATCCTCAGTCCTTTTCACTTTTTTTTATTTTGAGGCAGGTTATCACTAAATTGCACAGGGCCTCAGCAAGTTGCTGAGGCTGGCACTGAATTTGGAATCCCTCTGTCTCAGCCTCCTGACTCACCAGGATTAAGGTGTGTGTCACTGCACCTGGCCCAGCCCTGATTTTTAAATTTAATTTTCCGTTTTTTAAATTTTTGGTTAAATATATATATAACATAAAATTTACCTTCAGTGTACAGTTAAATGACATTAGGTACATTCTTATTGTTGTTCAACAATCATCCCATCTATCTACAGGATTTTTTTCATCTTGTACAACTAACCTGATTTTACATTTGGATTGTTTATTTGTCTATTTTTGAGGTAATGGGAATTGAACCCAGGGGTGCTTTACTACTGAGATACATCTCCAGATAGTTTTTTTTTTTTTTTTTTAGATGGTCTCCCTAAATTGATGAGACAGTCCTGGAACTTGTGATCCTACTACCTCAGCCTAAACTGCTGGGATTACAGGTATGTACCACCATACCAAGCTATGTTTTGTAAATTTAAAACATTAACATTATTTCAAAAGTCAAACTGTACAAACTGGTGTACTTAAAGAAATGCATTCCCTTTCCAACTGTTCCACTCCACTTCCTCTATCTCCTGCAATTAACTAATTTCATTAGTTCCTATGTTTCCTTTTGCAAAAATGAGCAAATACACATGTATTTTGTTTTTGCCCTTTTTTGTACAAAAATAAAGCATAAAATCCATTATGAATTTATATGGGTCTTACTTATTCCTTTTTTATAGATGTAAAATACTCTGTGGTGTATATGTGTTATAGTACATTCAATCTGTACCAACTGTTTGAATATTTAGGTTGTTTCAAGAATATTTCAAGAACTGGGCTCAGTGACAGAGCACCTCCCTCTCACATGTGAGGCACTGGGTTCGATCCTCAGCACCACATAAAAATAAGTAAATAAATATTTGAAAAAGAATATCTCCAGGGGCTGGGGATGTGGCTCAAGCAGTAGCGCGCTCGCCTGGCATGCGAGCAGCCCAGGTTCGATCCTCAGAACCACATACAAACAAAGATGTTGTGTCTGCTGAGAACTGAAAAATAAATATTAAAAAAATCCCCCCTCTCTCTCCCCCCCTCTCCTCTTTAAAAAAAAAAAAGAATATCTCCATTATGAATAATGCTGAAATGAATAAGGCTAGATTCCAAGAAGTGGGATTGCTGGATCAAAAGTTAAATTCATATGCAGTTTTGTTCAATATTGTCAAATAATACTCCATAGATGTTGCACCACTTTACATTCCCACCAGCAATGTATAGGGTTTATGTTTTCCACATCCCCATGCTTTGCTGACAGCACACATTGTCAAACTTTTGGATATTGTCAATATGATAGATGGATACCCTTTAAAACTTTAAAAATTTACTCTTCATTATTATTTTATATTTTAGCACTGAGAATTGGTCCCCTGGACTTGCACATGCTAAGTACTTACTTTATCTCTGAGCTATTCCCCAGTCCATAATTTTTATTTTTTAAATTTACATGACTGGAGGTGTAGCTGAATAGCTGAGCATATATTTAGCACACACAAGGCAGGCCCTGATTTTGATTTTTTTTATTTTACTCTTTTCTTTCTTTTTCTTTTTATTTCTTTCTTTTTTTTCTTTTCTTTTTTTGGTACTGGGGATTGAACTCAGGGTCACACAACCACTGAGCCACATCCTCAGCCCTGTTTTGTGTTTTTATTTAGAGACAGGGTCTCACTGACTTGCTTAGCACCTCACTTTTGCTGAGACTGGCTTTGAACTCGCAATCCTCCTGACTCAGCCTCCCCAGCTCCTGGGATTACAGGCATGCACCACCACACCTGGACACGCCCTAGTTTTGATCCCCAACACCCCAAAAAGAAAAAAAAAACCTGAATGACATTGATATTATTTTGCTACTGTTTTTCCTTCTCTAGTGAAATCATCCTAGTTTTACAAACCAATGTAATAAAGCAGAACTGCACCAAATAAATGGAAAATTCTTCAGTAGTGTAGGATTTTCATTATTTTAATTTTTTTTAGTATTTTGTTTTAGTTGTAGTTGCACACAATACCTTCATTTTATTTTTATGTGGTGCTGAGGATTGAACCCAGCACCCCATACATGCTAGGCAAGTGCTCTACCACTGCGCCACAACTCCAACCCCAGGATTTCTGTTATTTTTTTTATATTTATTTTTCAGTTTTCGGTGGACACAACATCTTTATTTTATTTTATGTGGTTCTGAGGATCAAACCCAGCGCCCCGCGCATGCCAGGCGAGCGTGTTACCGCTTTGTTTAATGAAATTTATAACCACAAAAGATTTAAAAAGAAGAAAAGGATTGTGATACATATAAACAATGAAATATTACTCAGCCATACGGAAGAATGAAATTATGGAATTTGCTGGAAAATGGATAGAACTGGAGAATATCATGCTAAGTGAAATAAACCAATCCCCCAAACCAAAGGCCAAATGTTCTTTCTGTCTGATATGTGGATGGTGACTCACAATAGTGTGTGTGTGTGTGTGTGTGTGAGTGTGTGTGTAGGTTCACCTGATTGAACAGAGGGGAATAGGAGGAAAGGAGGGGTGATGGGAATGGGAAAGACAATAGAATGAATCAGACATAGTTTTCCTATGTTCATGAATGAATATACAACCAGTATAACTCCACATCATGTACAACCACAGAGTGGGAAGTTATACTCCATGTATGTATGATATATCAAAATATAATCTTCTGTCATGTATAACTAAAAAGAACAAAATTTTCAAAAGACAGCAGGACCCTAGGTATTTGAATAACTTCTTTTTTTCTAATATTCTTTAATTTTAAAAATTGACATATTTATGAGAAACAGTGTGATAACTTGATTCACATATACAATGTGTAAGGATCAAATCAGGGTGATTAGTGTTTCCATTTCTTTAAATGTTTATCATGAACCTCTTTGAAGAAAGCTACGTATTTTGGGGGCTGAATAAGAAATAAATTTCTGTCGCGTTTAGGCCAAAGGAAAAAAAAAATAGAAAGGGTTTATCTGCAAACACATTCACATCCATCTCCCAAACAAAATAATAAATAAAAAATAAGGCATTTGCTGTCTATTAAGTCCATGTTATTGTTTTAAGTAGTAAATCAAGGAGTTCAACTAGAAAAAAAAAGCAGTGAATACACAAAAACTTTTAAAAATAATTTTAACAATTTTTAAATATTTATTTTTTAGTTATAGGTGGGCACAATATATTTTATTTTTATGTGGTGCTGAGGATCGAACCCAGTGCCTCACGCATGCTAGGTCAGTGGTCTACCTCTGAGCCACAACCCCAGCCCCTAAAAAATAATTTTTTAATATTCTTTTTCACTGTTCCTGGCAGTTTCTGGGACACAAAAGGTATTCAAACTTTTTTTCAATTAAAATTAATAACAATATTGAATTTTAGTAATTTTTTAACATTTTAAAATTTCAATCTTTGCACACAAATCACCACTCTACTTTGTAGAACAGAGGAAGACTGGACTTGAAGATCGTCATTCCCCTCCTTGTGTCATACAACCCAGCAATTCGACGTCCTGACCCTTCCCACCCTCTGACCATTACTGTGGTCCCTATGACCCAGCAGAGAAAGAGGACCAGGTGCAGTATCCACCCGCACATCATGCCCAGAGAGGAAGGTCCTTCTGCAATCTTGCCAACATGCTCTGGGTCGCATTTTACGGTCTGGACCACAGGGTGGCTTGTCTTTGTGTTTTTGTTTGGTTCACAGCAAAACTGCTGAAATTAATTTTGTAGTCCCTGAGGGAGCTCAGACGTTTGGTAAATGTCAGAGTGAGACACTGAGGAGCGGGGCGGGGAGCGCCGTGACCCAGCAGTGGACGAGAGGAATTATCATCCCAAGGGATGGTGAAGAAACACCTAGCAGGGTCGCAATGGCAGCAGCTCTTAGCCCTAGGAGTGTTGAGAGCTCCTGGGAATTCAGAGCTAAACTGGGAATTTAAACACAGTACCTTGAAGATTGGGAATAAAACCTAGGGCATGACTGTTCAATAATCTATCGTTTACTTTCTGCCCTTGAGTCTTAAATTCTTAGGTACCAAGGAAGTAAAGCAAATGCGGCAGCGACGAGAAAGGACGTGTGCCTTATGTCTGAAACCTCACACATCAGTCTGGGTTTGGGACTGAGAATACCACCTTAACATTAAAATAAGGATCCCCTCCCTTCTTTAAAATTTTTAGAGTTGGGCATTTTACCTACCTACCACCCAAACAGAAACACCTCCGAACCTACGAAACCTGTTTTGAGTGTGGAGGCGGCCAGTTTGGGCACTGAGCTCATGGAGGGAAAATCTAGAATCCTCCTGAACCGTGCGTACACTGCCACGCAGAAAACGCTCCAGGAGGACAACGCGTCACGTCTGCTGGGTTAAAGAAACTCCTATTTACATTTACTTTAGTTAAAAAAAAAAAAAACTCAGCTCTACTGTTTTTGCTTTCCTACTTTTACTTATTTTCTTCACTTTAAAGTAATTTGGAGGATAATAAGTGCCTATTATTCACATGTCCCGTTCTTCTAGAATATTAAACGAAAGAAGTGAATTTCGAGGACTTCTTTTTTTTTTTTTAATTTTTAATATTTTTATTTTTTAGTTATCGGCGGACACAACATCTTTGTTTGTATGTGGTGCTGAGGATCGAACCCGGGCCGCACGCATGCCAGGCGAGCGCGCTACCGCTTGAGCCACATCCCCAGCCCCTCGAGGACTTCTAAATAAGTTTTCAGAAGAAAGAATCCGTTTAGCTGCTTCATGCCATTTTAGACTCTTCATCTGCAATGATTCCCAACTGCGCAAGCGTGCAGCGTGCTTCAGGCTTTAGGCGCTGGGAAGTGCGACACCTTCATGCATAATGAAAGGGCAGGCCATTATTTTTAGCGGACCAATGAAAAGCTTCCAGATGAGCCTTTTTCTATTGGCTAACGAGGACCAATTAGAAGCGAACTGTTTTTTAGCGGGCGTCTAGCAGCTGCCCACTGTGACGTAATGTGAGGGGTCGCCCCGCAGGGCTGAGCTAAACCAATGAGGAAAGGCAAGGGGACGGCTTGCCTTTTCTCACGCCCCACCCTCAGATCCTGCCAGAGGAAAGTTTCGCTTACAGTGGGGAGACGTGCGAACATGGCAGCCTGTAGATGGTTTTGGTGTGTCTCTGTGACCGTGGCGGTGGCGCTGCTGCTCATTTACAAGGTTCCCGCGGCCTCTGCTCAAAGAAAGAAGGAGGTGAGAACGCGGCTTCCAGCAATCGGGTCCCCCCCCCCAAAATGTGTAGGGCATAAAAGGATCTGTTCACTCCTTCCTGTCCCTCTTTCCCCGCCAGTTTCTGTGCCTTTTAGTGTCTTCAATTCCGCGGTTTTCAGAAACTGTAACGCTTTGTTTTCTGGGCGTTTAATCTAACAGTGGGATGCAGTAGGTGACAACCTGGCTTCTCTATGCCTATGTATGTATATAACTACAACTTTAGACACTTCTTTTGAGTTTGGGCCCTATCGAGTGTTGGGGTTAGGGAGTTCGATTTTAGAACCAGAGGGTAGAATATAAGTCTTTCCGTTGTAGGCAAATGTAACTTCCTTTTTTTTTTTTTTTTTTTTTTTTTGGTACCGGGGCTTGAACCCAGAGGTGCTTAACCACTGAGCTACATTCCCAACCCTTTTGAGACATGGTTTCGCTAAGTTGCTGAGGATGGCGTCAAACTTGTGATCCTCCTACTTCTGCCTACCGAGTCTCTGGAATTACAGATGGGTGCCAGCCTAAATGTAATTCCCTTGTACATGTATAACAATTCTTTTGTGTCATTTTCATTTCAGGAATGTGAAAATTAGCCAGAGTGAAATTAGGCTCGGTTTATTACACTATCCAAATACTCAGTCATGCAAAAAATAATAAGCATACTATGTATGCACTGTTCTAAGCACGTGGTATATGTAAATGAACAGAATTAAGACCCCTCTTTGTGGAATTTAAAAGCTTTAGGAAGTGGAGAAGATACAGAACTTTACTCACAATTGAAAAATACCAACATATGAATTTTAACTTTATGTTTTGAAATATTTGTGATTTAGAGCCCTGTGTATGTGTGTGTGTGTGTGTGTATATATATATACACACACACACACACACACACATACACACATATCAGAGATCGAACACAGGGGTGATTAACCACTGAGCCACACATCCCCAGCCATATATATATATATATATATATATATATTTTTTTTTTTTTAACATGTAGATGGACACAGTACCTTTGTTTTATTTATTTATATGTGGTGCTGGGATTGAACCCAATACCTCACACATGCTAGGCAAGCGCTCTACCACTGAGCTACAACCTCAGCCCCTCCCCAGCCCTTTTTATGTTTTATTTTGAGACACAGTGTGGCCAAGTTTCTTAGGGTTTGGCTAAATTGCTAGGCTGGCTTGGAACTCTCGGTCCTCCTCCTTCAGCCTCACAAGCCTCAGGGATTACAGGTGTGTGCCACCGGTGCCTGGCAATTTTTTACTTTGAAACAAGGTCTCACTAAATTGCTAAGGGCCTCGCTGGCTAATTTTCTGAGGCTGCCCTGGTACTTATAATCTTCCTGCCTCATCCTCCCGAGTCACTGGGCTTACAGGTGTGTGTCACCGCACCCAACTGATGTGCTTCTTAGCCATTCTTATGTGGAAAACAAGATGGAGAGCAGTTCATAATATTATATGCTAGAGTCCTTGTTTTATTTTTTTAATATATGTAAGTATGTATATATGCCTATGTAAGAATGACCTCTGTAATGGTACTCAATCATTCCTAACTCTGGGCAGTTGCTAGTGTTGATGAGGGAAATATTTCAGTATTTACCTTATATACTGGAATTGTCTAAATTTCTGCAATGGCCTCTTATTTTTTTTGTTGTTGTTGTTACTGGGGATTGAACCCAGGAGCACTTAACCACTAAGCCACATCCCTAGCATATATTTTTATAATATTTTTTTAGTTGTAGTTGGACACAATACCTTTATTTTATTTATTTATTTTTATGTGGTGCTGAGGATCGAACCAAGGACCCTGCACATGCTAGGCGAGTGCTCTACCACTGAGCAACAACCCCAGCCCATATTTTTATTTATTTTTATGTGGTGCTGAGGAACGAACCCAGCACCTCACACGTGCTAGGCAAGCACTCTACTGCTGAGCCACAACCCCAGCACCCCCAACCCATTTTTAAAAATATTTTTTAGTTATACATGGACACAATATCTTTATTTTGTTTATTCATTTTTATGTGGTGCTGAGTATTAAACCCAGTGCCTCACATGTGTGAGGCAAGCGCTCTGCCACTGAGCCACAATCTCAGCTCCTCCAACCCATTTTTTAAATTTTATTTAGAGACAGAGTCTTGTTAAGATGCTTAGCACCTCACTAAGTTGCTAAGGCTTTCTTTGAACCTGATATCCTGCTGCTTCAACCTCCAAAGTTGCTGGGATTACAGGCATGTGCCACAGCACCCATTTTACTCACTTTAAATAAATAGGTGAAGGGTTTTTTTCTTTGTTTGTTTGGTAGTACTGGGGTTGAACCCAGGGCCTTAGTGCATGTTGGGCAAATGCTCTACAATTGAGCAACATCTCCAGCCCCAAGGTGGGGATTTCTACCAGTGAAATTATGTTTATTCATTTACTGTCTCACTGAACTAGAAGCAGAAGTGTCCAGCAGGAAATAAATTATTATTAAAAAGGAAGCAACATTGAGTTTTAAAATTTTTAAATAGTTAATGTGATTTATTTATTTTGGGGGGGGTACCAGGGATAGAACTTGGGCACTCGACCATTGAGTCACATCCCCAGCCCTATTTTGTATTTTATTAGAGACAGAGACTCACTGAGTTGCTTAGCACCTTATTTTTTGCTGAGGCTGGCTTTGATCGGTGATCCTCCTGCCTCAGCTTCCTTAACTGCTGGGATTACAGGTATGCGCCACCACACCCAGCTTTTAATGTGAATTTTATGTTATGTGAATTTTATCTTAGTGTAATTTTTTAAGATGTTTATTTTTTATTTATAGTTGGACACAATACCTTTATTTTATTTATTTATTTATTTTTATGTGATGCTGTTGATCAAACCCAGGGCCTTGCACATGCTAGGCGAGTGCTCTATCACTGAGCCACAAACCCAGCCCTCAATATAATTTTTTTTAGAAAATGAATCAGATTCTGACTTCCTTCCCTTTATGCCAACTATTCAGACTCTTAGTGCTCTTGCAAATATATTGCAGTAACTGCTTAACTGGTTGCCCACTCTCTAACCCATTCTTTACAGTGCTGCCAGAGGTGGTAAGATGAAAAATGTGAAAACCATTAACCTATTTTGCAGATATTAAAAAGACCTCTATAGCCTGTTTCTGGTCTGCTTCTTCCTGGACTAGTCCTACTGAATTACCTGCCTTGCATGTGCAGGTCTTCTGCTGGAGTCTCCTACCTTACCCCTACCATTTACCTGAGGGTTTGTACTCTTCAAGGCTTAGCTTAAATACATTCTTCCTCAGCCATACTTTTCTTGGTTCCCATCAAGTTAATTGACATGAATTCAGCATATCATGTTGTCAATGTTTTTATACCAGCTTTCCCCATTAAACAGTGAGCATCTTGCTTGGCTTGGTTGCACATGCCTGTCCCACCTAGTTAGGAGGCTGACGCGGGAGGATTGCAATTTTGAAGACAGTCTGGGTAACTTAGACCCTACCTCAAAACAAAAAATAAAAAGTATATCTGAGTTCAATCCCCAGTAACAGAAAAAAATTCACTCAGGTACCTCATGCTTATCTATTAAAGGGAATGCTACCATATGTAACTCATTATACTTTTAACAGTGTTCTCCCTGGAACATGGACTTCTTTATTTGATATGCATGATAGGCACCATGGTTTACATGCATTTTCTATAATCTTCACATTAGTACTGTAAAATATTATCCTCTTTTGAAACTTAAACTAAGCAAGAAAGATTAGGGGTTTGCTCAAAGAAGCACAACCATCAGAAGTTAAATTAGGATTCCATCCTTGTTTTGCCTCCAAAGCATTTTAATGCTCTGTGCTCTCTTAAGCCATAAAAGTTTTCTTTTTCAATAACTGGTTTTATTTTTATTTTGAGTTATTTTCCCTAGTGGTAGAAGGAAAGTTGTTTGTCCTCAAATCTGGTGTTGTCTTAGGGAGGCAGCATGATACAAATGAAAAAGCATGTTTTGTTTTTGGTACTGGGGATTGAACCCTGAGGCACTTAATCACAGAGCCACATCCCCAGCCCTTTTTATATTTTCTTTAGAGACAGGGTCACTCTAAGTTGCTGAGGCTGTTTGTGAAATAGCGATCCTCCTCCCTCAGCCTCTTGAGCCACTGAGATTACAGGCATGTACCACTGTTCCTAGCAAAGCATGGTATTTGATAAAATTGTTCATATTTCTTTACCTACTTTTGTGAACCTATAATAATAAAGAAGTAATGTGAAACACAGAAAAGGGTGAATGCACAAAGCATAATAAAAATGGTCATAATAATGCTAAGATTGCAGTGTCCCCCCTTCTCAGTTTTTTAAAAATTATGTAAAATTTTAGCAAGTGTACTTTAATCCAACCCTAGTGATCTTTAGCAAGTTTTTTTTTTTTTTTGGTTTGTTTTTCTGGTACCAAGGATTGAACTCAGGGGCACTGGATCACTGAGCCACATCCCCAGCCCTATTTTGTAATTTATTTAGAGACAGGGTCTCACTGAGTTGCTAAGCGCTTCGCCATGGGTAAGGCTGGCTTTGAACTGGTGATCCACCTGCCTCAGACTTCCAGGCCACTGGGATTACAGGCTTGCACCACCGTGCCTGGCTTGAGCAAGTTATTGAGTCTCATTTTTTTCATCAGTAGAATGGGAAAGTGCCTATTTCTTTAGCTGTTGTGAAAATTAATTGAGATGTGCTCAGTTCATAAAGCCTCTGATGCAGTTCCTAGCATATAGGAGAGATTGGATGAATATTAGAAAATAAGATCATGTTCCTCTAGGTAGTAAAACGTTTTTTCTTTTTTCTTTTTCTTTTTCTTTTTGATACTGGGGATTAAACCCCAGGGTGTTCACTTTACCACTGAGTCACAGCCCCAGCCCTTTGGTTTATTTTTTATTATGTGACAAGGTCTCATTATGTTGCTTATAGCCTCACTAAATTGCTGAGGCAGGCCTGAAACTTGCAATCATCCTGCCTCAGCCTCCCAAGTCACCTGGGATTACAGGCATGTACTGCCACACCCAGCAGTTAAATATTTTTCAATTGCTCTTTTGTGATATTTTTAGGAGGAGTATACAGAAAATAAAATCACCTTCATCTTTTAAGAAGATAGGCTGTCATTAGAAAAACTACATTCTCCAGCAGTTGCTTTAATTGACACATGAAAGTATCACAGGTGCAAAACCCTGCAGTCTTTAGAAGATATATTATTATAGAGAACTAGACTCCATAGCAGTTACAAAACAAACAAGTTGAGACACCCTCTAGGAAAAAATCTAGGAAAGGAGACAGTGATATATTTTAGCTGAATCTGAGAAGTAGGTGAACTGAGAATGGAACAGATGGCATCTAAAGATTAAAAATGCTCTCTTTGCTCACTGTCTCCTTCAGTAATTATCTGCCAATTATGTTTCTAGATCTGTTCTGTCTCACCCTTAATTTAAGGATGGAGTTGGAAATATATTGTTTAGCCAGGAATATTATTTTCTAACATGTGAAGACTGGTAGATGATTAAGGAAGCTAAAAATATGAATTTTTGTGCATAAACCTTAGAATAAAGATACAATCAAAGAAGTTTTGGAGGGAAGGGAGGTACATTTTAGAACAATTCAGGTTGGTGGTGCTTAGCTTTATTTTTATTTATTTTTTTCTGTGGGCCTTATGCATATGAGGCAAGCACTCTACCAACTAAGCTATATCTCCAGCCCAGTGCTTAGCTTTATTACTTCTGAAATTCAAAAGGAATGTGAATGACAATCAGTTTTAGCTTTAAATGATAATATATTCCTTTACTCTATTTTTTGTGGTGAGGAGGATTGAATTAATAACCTTCACATGCTTGGCAAACACTGAGCTACATCTCTGGCCCTTGTATATTTATTTTGTTTATTTGTATATGTATCTATTAATTGAGGGACCCAGGAAAGCTCTGCCACTTAAATATATCCCCAGCCTTTTGTACTTTTTGTTTGGAAACTGTCTAAATTGCTGAGACTGGGCTCGAATTTGCAATCCTTCTGCCTCAGCTTGCTGAGTCGCTGAGATTACAGGCATACATCACCACACCTGGCAAATTTAAAACTTTGGAGTAAGCCTGACCTGGTGACACACTTCTGTAACTCCAGTGACTTAGGAGGCTGATGCAGGTGGATCACAAGGTCCAAGCTAGCCTCAGCAATTTAACAAGACCCTCAGCAACTTAGCAAGACCAAATCTCAAAAATAGAAAGGACTGGGGATGTAGCTCAGTGGTAAAGTGTCCCTGGGTTCATTCCAGAGTACTGCAAGAAAAAAATTAGATTTTTGTGAATAAGAAATACAACTTTTCACTAGGCATGTTGGTGCACACCTGTAATCCCAGCAGTTCGGGAGGCTGAGGCAGGAGTATCTTGAGTTCAAAGCCAGCCTCAGCCACTGTGAAGGCCTAAGCAGCTCAATGAGACCTTGTCTCTAAATAAAATACAAAATAGGGCTGGGGATGTGGCTGCTCAGTGGTTAGGTGCCCCTGAGTCCAATCCCTGGTACAAAAAAAAAAAAAAGA
>NW_026000338.1:431022-441915 GCF_001458135.2 Marmota marmota marmota
TTTTTTTTTTTTTTTTTTTTTTTTTGTTGATGGACCTTTATTTTATTTATTTATATGTGGTGCTGAGAATTGAACTCAGGGCCTCACACATGCCAGGCAAGTGCGCTACCACTGAGCCACAGCTGCAGCCCACAACTTTTCTTTTTTGAGAGGTTCCTGCTATGTTTGTCAAGGTTGGCCTCAAGCTCCTAAACTCAAGCAACTGTCCTGTCTCAGCCTCCCAAGTAGCTTGGATTATAAACTTATGTGCCACCACATCAGCTCTTATAATTACCATGTTCTAGATTTTGTTCATGTAATTTTTTAAGAGAGAGAAAGAAGAGAGAGAGAATTTTTTTTAATATTTATTTTTTAGTTTTTGGTGGACACAACATCTTTATTTTATTTGTATGTGGTGCTAAGAATCGAACCCAGTGCCCCGCGTATGCCAGGCGAGCACGTTACTGCTTGAGCCACATCCCCAGCCCTGTTCATGTAATTTTTATTGTAAAAGTTGAAAATTAGTCCTTTGTTGTGATCTGCTTTCAGTTGGTTTTCAAAAATTTACCTAGTGGTCACTGCTGTAAGCAGCCTTTTGAAGATTATCCCTCTTTATCAACTTTCGAAAGAATATGTAATTCGTTTGAATTAATTATCAAATCTTCTACTTGATAAGTCATTTGGGAATTGAATAGCCAGAAATATTATCTTTCTACTTTATTAATACATAGGATGAGGAATACTATAGATTTTTATATTTTCCTGGATTAAAAAAAAGTCTTAAGAATTTTTGTGTATGAAAACTCTACATAGTGCAGTAGCACATACCTGTAATCCTAAATATAAAAAGGTCTGGGAATGTGGCTCAGTGGTTAAGTGCCTCTGGTTCAATACCTGGAACCAAAAAGAAGAAGAAAGAAAGGAAAGGAAAGAAAACTGTATGTATTTATAACTTATTCAAAGCACATTTGTTTTATTAGTATGATCATATATTTGTGTGGTTATATATAGATAGAATATACAAATCTGTAGAAAATACTTGTTAAAGCTTTACACATTTTTTTTCTCAAATAGGCCCAAATAGGATCTCTCATTTCAGTGAGTAAAATAGCCAAATTGTTTGAATTTTCTAGCAACTGTCAAATTTAATTTGAAAATACAGCAAAAATAATGATGGCTTTAAAATATAGAATGCATATTTTAAAATGTTAACTATACTGTCTGAGCTGGGAAGAACTAGCAGATTCTTGAAGTTATCTTGATCACCACTTGTTCCCCTTAGCCTCTCTACCTCCTGGTTCACTCTTTCCCATGGCCTTTACCAGCTACTTGTTTCATTGTTCCACAAGTTTTAATTATTTGTTGTACCAGTCTTTCCAGTGTATATCTATTTTTATCTTTGGGTTTAGAATCTATATGTCTCTATAAGTTTATAGTCTATTTGGTTTTCCATATGTGGAATATTGATTTTGTGACTTTTACTAGAAATTATTTTGTATATGCTTCAAAATTATTTGTTTGTTTTTTGAGATGGGGGTCTCACTGTATTGCCCAGGCTGGTCTTGAACTCCTGTGCTCAAGTGTTCCTCCCACCCTACCCTCCTTAGTATCTGGGTCTATAGATGTACACCACCACACCTGGCTAAAACTAATTTTATGCAGTTTTTCACATCATTCATAGAGTTGTACTAAGGAAATAAAATTAGTTTCAGAATTAGTTGGATTCAGACATGCTTTAAAGGCAAATCATGTTATTATGAGAATCTATTTTACCACTCTCTTCCTAAAAAAAAAAACCTTCTGATCCATGTAGGTATTTATACGTACAATCATTTTTCTTCCTTTTATGTTAACGTATGCAAGTAAGTCCATTCCCAGCTGTGTTCCATTAAATAGAAATTCAGTACATATTTAACTTAATGATGGCTATGTGGTAAGATACTGTGTGTTTCTATTGTCTAATAGCTAGGAGACTAGAAGAAGGAATCAGATGTCAAAGTATCTTACAATGTAAAGCAGTAGACTTAGATAACGGAAAATGTAACTGGTCAAATGCTTTGAATGACAAGCCACTCCGTGATTTCCCAGACCTTTATAGACATTCCCCTGTAAAGAAGAGCAAAATCATAACTTAGCATTAATCTACATTTGAGATTCAATATTCTTGCCTTCCATCCTTTGTTATCCTTTCCTTACCTTTTTTTTTTTTTTTGGTAGTGGAGATTGAACCCTAGGGGCACTTTACCACTGAGTTACATTAACTGCCCTTTTCCTTTTTTATTTTTGAGACAGTCTTGCTAGGTTGCTGAGACTGGCCTTGAACTTGAAATTCTCCTGCCTCAGCCTCTGGAGTTGCTGGGATTACAGACATGCACCTGGCTTCTATATTCTTGAACATTAAGAGTGGAGATGAAAAAAAGGATAAATAAATATGTTGGTGTTTAATCTCGAACTGAAATTTCCCTTGTCTAAATGTGCCACTTTTCCACTGCCTCATGATGACTGACTATTAAAAAGGAAGAAACAAAATGTAGCTCCATTTGTGTGTAGGCATAAATTTTCATTTCTCTGGGATCAGTTTCCCAGGAATGCAATTGCTAGGTTTGTATGGGAAGAGTATCTTTAGTTGCTTGATTTTTTTTTTTTTTAAGAAACAGCCAAATTGTTTTGCAGAGTGGCTGTACCATAGTACATTCCCCACCAGCAATGTATGAGATTCAGTTTCTCCAGTGTTTGGTATTTGTCATTATATATTGTTTAGTAACATTTATATAGTGGTGTCTCTTTAAGTTCTTAATTTGCATTTATGTAATGCTGATGATGTTGAACTGTTATTTTTTCCCCAGTGTTAGATTTTGAACCCAAGGCCTCTCATTGTGTATCTTTACACATGTTTATTTGCCATCTGTAGTTCCTCCTCAATTAAATACCTTATGTATTTTGCCCATTTTCTAATTGAATTATTCGTTTTTTATGTTTGAGATTTGGGGGGTTTTCTTTTTGTTTTTGCACCCTGGGTATTGAACCAAGACATGCTGGGCTACATCCCCAGCCCTTTAATTTCATTTTGAGGCAGGGTCTCACTAAGTTGCTGAAGCTGACCTTGAATTGGGAATCCTCCTTCCTCGGCCTCCTGAGTAGCTGGGATTATAGGCACGTGCTACCATACCTGGCTACTGTTGAGTTTTATAGGTTTTTTAAAATATAGCCAGGAGCTGCATCACACACCTGTAATTCCAGTGACTCAAGATTTAAGGCAGCATTGCTAGTTCTAGACAAGCCTTGGTAACTTAGAGCCTGTTTCAAAATAAAAAGGACTGGGAATGTTGCTCAGTGGTAGAATGCCCAAGTCCCAAGTTCAATCCCCAGTATTATTTTAAAAAATACACAAACACATATTCTAGCTACTAATCCTTTGTCAGATATGTTCTGAAAATATTTTCTCCTGCTCTGTAGGTGGTCTTGTTTTAAAATTTACACTTAAGTATGTTGTCCATACAACATTTAAGTATGTTTTCATATATACCTTATATAAAATTAAGTATATTATCCATTTTAGGTTTTATACAAGGCATATGTGATTTTATATTCATTAGAATTTCATATCTTTGTCTATGGATTTTCATTTGCTCCTGCATGACTTATTGTACAGGATCTTCTTATACTAAGTTGCTTTTGCACCTCTGTACAAATCAGAAATCAGTTGGGTATATTTGTGTAGGTCATTTCTGGGTTTTGTTTTTGTTTTTATTGTTTATTTGTTTGTTTTGCAGGGCTGGGGATCAAACATTGGGGCCTTGTTCATGCTATGCAAATGATCTGCCGCTGAGCTAAGTCCCTAACCTTTATTATTTTATTTTGAGACAGGTTGCCTCAGCTGGTGGCTAGCCTCAAACAGGATCCTCCTACCTCAGATTCCCAAGTTCCTGGGATTACAGGCATGAGCCACCACACCAGACTTCTGGGGTTCTTTATTCTGTTTTATTAACTTTTGTGTTTATACCTTCAACAGTGCCATATTGTCTTCATTATTGTAGCTTTATAGTAAAAATAAATTATGTAGAATAATTCCTCTCACTTTATTCTTCATTTTCAAGTTTGTATTCTTCGTAGTTTTTTCCAAAATAAATAAAATTTTATATGAAATTTGCCAGTTAGTTTAATTCAACATTCTTTGCAATCTTTGGCAAATGAAAGGCTTTATGGTTTTGTATTATTTCTCTTGTTAGTAAGTAATAAGTAACTCATTAAAATTATAATATCTGATTAAGTCTTATGAAATTCTAAATTTTAAAATAATTATCGTTAGACTCAACTACCCAATTTTGTTTTTAGTTCTCTCACATTTTCTGTGTACTTCTGCTTGATAGATAGTCTTGGTTTTAAATAAGTTGCCTAGCTAAAGTAACTTTTTGTTTTGTTTTGTTTTGAGATGGGGACTCATTGTGTTGCTCAGGCTGGTCTCAAATTCCTGTGCTCAATTGACCCTCTCATTTCAGTCTCCTAAATAGCTGAGACTTCAGGCATGTGCCACCATTTCGAACTTTAAATGCTAAGTTGAGAATATTAACAGTATGCTCACTTTTTTTTTCAGATGGTGTTATCTGAAAAGGTTAGTCAGCTGATGGAGTGGACCAATAAAAGACCTGTAATAAGAATGAATGGAGACAAGTTCCGTCGCCTTGTTAAAGCCCCACCAAGAAATTACTCCGTTATTGTCATGTTCACTGCTCTCCAACTTCATAGACAGTGTGTCGTTTGCAAGTATGAACTTTCAACTACACATTAAACTAAATAACTCATAAGATTTTAACCATTTCTCAATCCCAGAAGAACCAAATTAGTATAAACAACATGCCTTATTAGGATATCTGTAGTAACATATAATACTACTGCTCTTTTGTATCAATTTTTGGTTGTATGTATTGGTGGGGGAGTAAGAATAAAGTGTTGTAGCCATCATATGTATTACTATGTGCCAGTAGCATCAATGTAGTATTTTATTATTTATATATACTTTTAACTTCATACTCCTGTTTTAGTATAATAATCCCCAAAAGTAGGTAAAGCAAATATTCTTCCATTTTTGGAAGACACTAGCACCCCAAATTTTAAGTGGTCTACCCCGAATTTGAGATATTTATTATTGCAATAATGATAGCTTCATACCAATTTGGAATATGAATAAATGGGGGACTTTTTATGAAACAAAGATTTCTGTGGTCTCACATGTAGAGCCTAAAAAGTCTAACAGCTGGGTGTAGTAGTGCATGCCTGTAGTCCCAGTGATTCAGGAGGCTGAGGCAGGAGGATTGCAAATTTGAGGCCAACATCAGCAACTCAGTGAGGCTGAAACCCTGTCTTGAAAATTAAAAAAGCACTACCTGGGTTCAATTTCTGCTCCCCCCCCCCAAAAAAAAAGCAGTCCACCTTAGAGAAGCAAAACTAGAGTGATGGTTATCAAAGGAATGCAGGTGAGATGGGGAAGGGGGAGATGTTGATCAAAGGATCTTTAGTTTCATTTAGATAGGACAAATTAGTTTTAGTGATTTATAGTTATAGCATGGTGACCACAATTAATAATAATGCATTGTATATTTTGAAATTACTAAACGTATATTTTAATTGTTCTCATTACAAAAGAATAAGAAGGTGAGGTGATGCATTAGCTTGATTTAATAATTTCACAATGTATATGTATATCAAAATGTCACACTATACATAAATATGTAGTTATTTTTTGTCAATTAAAATAATTTTTTATAACTTAATTTTATTTATTTATTTATTATGTGGTGCTGAGGATCAAACCCAGTGCCTCACATGTGCTATACAAGTGCTCTACCACTGAGCTACAACCCCAACCCAATTAAAATAATTTTAAAAGCCAAAGATATATGATTTAGGGATGTTTCTTTGTTCTCTGCTATTTTGTGGTGATTATCAACCTTGGTGATGGAAACTAATCTCACTTAAATTTTTATCAAATGATGGTTTACTGATTTTATTGTACTGTTTATGAATGATCTTAGGGATAAAAGATTGCTAGTCTCTTAAAAAAAAACACCATTGACAATTAAAAATGATAGATACTGTAAAATAAATTAGCTTTTAATTTTTTAGTGTCTTTTTTACATATAGATGCATATTTTCTCTGTCTTGGGATTGAACTCAGGGGCACTCAACCACTGAGCCCCATCTCCAGCCCTATTTTGTACTTTATTTAGAGACAGGGTCTCACTGAGTTGCTTAGTGCCTTTCTTTTGCTGAAGCTGGCTTTGAACTGGCAATCCTCCTGCCTCAGCCTCCAGTGCTGCTGGGATTACAGGTGTGCCACTGCACCTGGCATATTTTCTCATTATTTTAAGGGACTGTGATGCCCAGGCTGTCCTTGAACTCCTGGGCTCAATCAGCTTCTTGAGTAACTGGGACTATAGGCATATGTCACCCAGTGTTTACTCATATTTTTATTTTATTATTTTAAATTTTTTTTTAGAGAGAGAGAGAGAGAATTTTTTTAATATTTATTTTTTAGTTTTCGGCGGACACAACATCTTTGTTTGTATGTGATGCTGAGGATCCAACCCAGGCCTCACGGATGCCAGGCGAGCGCGCTACCGCTTGAGCCACATCCCCAGCCCTACTCATATTTTTAGATCAGTATATCTAACCTGGGAATTTACTTTAAATAAAATGGCAAAGCTCTTCTATGTAAAACTAGTTCAGTAAAAACTTGAAGTCTTTCCAAGTACTGGCAGCCTGTATACCTGGTTAACTGAAAGCATTTTCTCACTGGAGATAGGGGCTATTCAAGGTATTTGGCTCCATAGTGCTTATTTTGGGGGATGAATGCTGGATATAAATTAAAAGTAAATAGAAGAAGGAAAAAGGAGTAGGTATTAACTCTGAATAAACTTTAGAAATACTTCTAATTGGGCTAATTAAGCTAATTGAGCACTTGCCTAGCATGTGTGGAGCACTAGGTTTGATTCTCAGCACTGCGTACAAATAAATGAATCAAGTAAAGGTTCATCAACATCAAAAATATTAAAAAGAAAAGAAATAGGGAGACTGGGGTTGTGGCTCAGCAGTAGAGCACTTGCCTAGCACATGCGAGGCACTGGGTTCGATCCTCAGCACCACATAAAAATAAATAAAATAAAGGTATTGTGTCCAACTACAACTAAAAAAACATTTTAAAAAAAGAAATACTTCTAATTCAGTTTACTTAGTAGCAATCAGGAGTATACAAAAATATCAGAGTATAAATACAAACTCTTTCATCATTCCATATTAAATGCAAATTAATGGAATCCTTACTAACCACTGTTTTACTGGTATCTTTCTATAAGATCAAATTTAAAATTAACTCATATTTGCCAGATGCAGCGGTATACACTTATAATTCCAGCCACTAAGGAGGATGATGCAGGGAGATCGCAAATTTGAGGCTACCCTTAGCAACTTAGCGAGACTCTTAGTAAATTAGCAAGACCCTGTCTCAAAAAAAATAAAAAGAACTAGGGATATAGCTCAGTGGTAAAGTGCCCCTGGGTTCAACCCCTGGAAATTAATTAATTAATAAAATTAACTCACAATTTCTTAAACTCATTCAACAAATAAAAATTAAGGCCGCGTGCAGTGGCAAACCTGTAATCCCAGCAACTCGGGAGGCTGAGGCAGGAGGATCATGAGTTCACAGCCAGCCTCAGCAATGACAAGGCCCTAAGCAACCCAGTGAGACCCTGTCTCTAAATAAAATACAAAATAGAGTGGGGATGTGGCTCAATGATTGCATGCTCCTCAGTTCAATCCCTGGTCCAAAAAAAAAATTAAGCAACTGCAATATGAATAATACTGTAGTTTTTATGCTGTCAGGAAAGACTTCTTACTGTTATCATTGGGTTAGGGAATTGAGATACACACATGAAAATTTAGCTGGCATTAAAAGACAATCTATGATTAAGTACCAGAAGAACATTTTTGCTTTCTTCAAGTACTGGAAATTGAATTCAGGGATGTTCTACCACTGAGCTATATTTCCAGCCCTTTTTATATTTTTGAGACAGGGTCTCAATAAATTGCCCAGATTAGCCTCAAACTTGCAATAATACTCCTGCCTCAGCTTCCCAAGTAGCTGGGATTACAGGCATGCACCACCACACCTAGCAAGGTGAACCTTATGTATCATGAATACTATAAAATTTCAGGAAACACACATAACAGGAGTGGTTAGGTTAGGATTGTTGTAATGGAGGACATAGGACTTGTTCTAGGATTATAGAAACAGATCAGATTTAGATAGAGGCAGGATATTATGGTTGGAAGCACTGATGTGCTCACGAATACAGAGATAGGTGCTGGAATCAAGGAATCCTGTTTGATATTGGTTAGTAATATGACCAAATAAAAGCTAGATGCACTATTCAGAGTTAGGTGATAACCTTAAATAGAAAGAGCTTGGAGACTATTTGAAAGGTAATATAGCAGTAATAATGGTTTCTGAGAAGAGGAAGAGTTTCAGGATATTAGTAATTTAAGAAGAACACTGTATATTACAGTGTAAGAATGATTACAGCAAGAGAAAGTAGAGTTAGTATTTTAATATCCTATTAGATATTAAGGTTCTGACCCTAGATGATAGCAATAAACACGAGTAGCTGGGGATGTTTGTAATTCAGCGGTAGAATTTGTGGTTAGCAAGCACAAGGCCCTGGGTTCACCAGCACTAAAAGAAACAAATAGGAAAGTTAATCACAAATAAATAATTGACAGATCTTACAAACTGAAAGTGTATGGGAGATACAGGAAAAGTCAAAGATGACTTAAGGTTTTAATTAATCTTAATTCTGTAGGCTTATCTTTCGTCCTAATAATTCATCTGATTGTATTTTTTATCAAGTAGCATCTTTATATTTTTTAAGTGGATTAGTACTGTATTTCCTCATTCTCTGGGGAAAATACTTTTACCTTATCTTTGAATTCTTAGAAATAACTTAGGGTATTAAAAATTATTGATAGGGCTGGGGATGTAGCTTGGTGATTGAGCACTTGGGCACTGGGTTGGATCCCCAGCACTACCAACAGAAAAGTATAGAAACTGGGTTTAGCAGTATAAGCCTGAAATTCCAACACTGGGGATACTGAGGCAGGAGGATAGCTGGAGCCCAGGAGTTTGAGGCTGGGATGGACAATATAGCAAGACCCCATCTCAAAATTGGTGTAGAGACAAATACCTAGATTTTTCCAGTGATTACTGAAAGAGCATTAGAATAAAAAACAGGTTCAAAGTATGAAATGTAGTGTGGTAATTACTAATTTCTGGGAAATCTCCAACACTTGGGATAAGGCTTCTCTTAGGCCAAACAAGGTTTATCCTAACTTTGTCAGCAGAGCCTGATGTAAGTCAATGATATTTAATATTTCTCCCATTGAAAAAATGCTTAGTTGAAAAAAAGAGAAAAAATGCTTAATTGAACTGTGCTTTTTTACTGCTGATGAACTAGATTGATTTTGGAAATTGTTTTAAATGTTGTCTTCACAAATCTGATTGCATCCAGGCAAGCTGATGAAGAATTCCAGATCCTAGCAAACTCTTGGCGATATTCCAGTGCATTTACCAACAGAATATTTTTTGCCATGGTGGATTTTGATGAAGGCTCTGATGTATTTCAGATGGTAAGATCTTTATTCTCTTATAGGAATAATTAAAATATGAATAAAGTAGAATGCATTATCACTTGACTATAAGAACTTAAATAGGACTGCTCTTAGGTTAAGATTTAGAATAGTTGGTGAACTAAAAGCTAAACTTGAGCTAAGCATAAAAGGTAATAATTAGTGCTAATCTGTTAGAATGTAGAAATTGGGTAGTAATCAAGTAATATACATATATTTAACTTATACATTTAAAAAATTTTTAACCATTTCAAGTGAATAATTTATAAAGTAATTTTTAAATGAAAACATGAATGCTACCATTATGTCACCATTATATACTACTGAAGTCCTTAGTTCAACCTGCCTTTATCCTCTTGCCTCTTGTGTTAGTGGAAAAGATCCTTCCTGTTATTCAAAGATGAACCTTTTTCCTGTGGACTGGATACCATACCCTTCTGCTTTGCAGTCATGAGGTTTCACATCTGTATCCTCAACTTCAGCCTCTATATTCTTTCCTTTTATATATAAACACTCAGGGACAGTCATGAGGTTTCACATCTGTATCCTCAACTTCAGCCTCTATTAGTTCTTTCCTTTTATATATAAACACTCAGGGACATAGATTCAATTTTGTCTTTGTTTTATAAGTTTGTCTAACTCATAGTTGAACATGTTCTACTCAGTATAATTGAATTTTTAAAAATCTGCATGTAACTCCTTGCTATATACATCTTCACATGAATGTCTGCTGAATCCAAAACTTCATTTTGTACCAAATTAAATTCCCATCTCTCCCACTTCTACCTAACTCCAGTCTCCCTGTGTTCCACATCATTAGAAACACTTTTGTCTTCTTCATTTTCTTGTACAGCATCTGTCATAGATATCACCCCTTTATATTCCAATGCCCTCATCATCTCTTGTTTGAATTAATGCAGTTGCTTTTTTGTTTTGGGCTGGGGTTGGTACCAGGAATTGAACCCAGAGGCAGTTAACCACTGAGCCACATCCCCAGTTTTTTTGTTTTGTTTTGTTTGAGACAGGTTCTTATTAAATTGCCTAGGGCCTTGCTAAGTTGCTGAGGCTGGCTTTGAACTTGTGATCCTCCCGCCTTATCCTCCCAAGCAGCTGGGATTACAGGCATGCACCATTGTACCCAGCTAATGCAGTTGCCTTTTTTTTTTTTTGAACATTTATTTTTTAGTTGTAGGTGGACACCTTTATTTTACTTTTTTTTTTTTTTTTTTTTTTTGG
>NW_026000338.1:446710-455310 GCF_001458135.2 Marmota marmota marmota
TTTTTTTTTTTTTTCCCTTAGAAATTCCAGTGTTGTCTTTTCAAGCATATGGTCTTGTGATGAGAGTAGTGAAATGTGATGCTCATCAGTAAACATTTATGAAACTTCCTTAGAATTGACTATTTCAGCATATGGCTACCATTTTGTATTGGTTTCACTACAATTTTTGAGCATTATCCTGATCTCATTTTCTTCAAATTGAGAAAGTATTTTATTTGGAGCTTTCTTCAGCTACATATGACCATTTCAGTGGTCATGAATGTATTTTTGCATATTCTCTCTGAACAGATTAAAATATCTCTGTATTTGAAGTTTCCCAATGTAATGGAGTAAAATGTACATTTTTTAACTAGAAGTTCAAATTTTATTAATAAAGTATAATAGTTAAGGTCACACACAGCCTGTGTTTGAATCCTCATCTACCCTTTTCCTTAGTTAAATCACTTAACCTGTCTAAACCTAAAATACCTATTTTTTTAAACATTAGTTCTATTAAGATTATTTGTTTGGTAACTAATATTTCCATGAACTACTCTTTATTCAGCTAAACATGAATTCAGCTCCAACTTTCATCAACTTTCCTGCAAAAGGGAAACCCAAACGGGGTGATACATATGAGTTACAGGTGAGGGGCTTTTCGGCTGAACAGATTGCCCGGTGGATTGCAGACAGAACTGATGTCAATGTAAGTTTCCCTAACTTGGAGACAGTTACTTTGCCCACCACAGTGAATCCTACCATTGTGCTATCCACAAGAATGGGGCCCTTATTAGAATATAATATATTCCATGCTTATATAATTATATCAAAATGGATTCTACTGTTGTGTATAACTAAAAAGAACCAATAAAAAAGACAGTTACTTTGCCATTGTCCCCTTTTATTATTACTGGGGGGCTGTAATTGGTCTTGTTTGCATATTACTGAAGTGGTGTGGGATTTCTTTCATGAGTAGCATTTAACAGAATCATCCTGAAATTACAGAACATGCTCTGTTACCCTATTGAATTCAACATAGAAACCACTCTCTTGGGCTTCATAAGTCTATGAGCTATCTAGCAGAACTTGTCTGATCCTTCTTAATTAGATGTTATATTGTGACTAAACAAAATACTATACTTCTTCCATCCCATTTTAAGATACTGTATAGACTGTTTTGATTGGGATAAAGGAAAAATATATTTTTCTGAAAATAACTACATTAACTTTCTTTTCATTATTATTTAATTAGTAAATAAATGTTATACTTTAAAATGTTTTTATCTCCTTTCCATTAGATTAGAGTAATTAGACCCCCAAATTATGCTGGTCCCCTTATGTTGGGATTGCTCTTGGCTGTTATTGGTGGACTTGTGTATCTTCGAAGAAGCAATATGGAATTTCTCTTTAATAAAACTGGATGGGCTTTTGCAGCTTTGGTGAGTGAATTTTAGAAGAAAAAATAATTTTGATAAAACTCCTAGTGATGTATTTTTAGGTTAGCATTCATTTATATAAGAAGCATTTCATTTACTTCTTACCTGAGGGAAATGATTTTATATATTTTTATTTTCTGCCTTATGATCAGAGTATTTCCTCCATTATCTCATTAGGATGGCCCTACCTTCAAAGAGTGGAATGTATCTGCTTTTTATTCAACCTAAACATGAGAATGTCATCTCTGAAAATTTGCAGCTCTTTTAAAAATATTCTTCTAAAAAGTCTTTTCAGTATTCAATTTTGAAATTTGTCAGCTTGGTTATAACTTTTAAAAACAATTTTTTAGACATTGATGAACCTTTATTTATCTGAAAATTATTTCATGTATTATTTTAACAGATGTACTTTTTATTATACCTAGTAGTCTAATCAAGGTGGGACCCCCTTGACCATGAATATTTCATTGTTTTTTTTTGTTGTTGTTGTTGTTGTTGTCTCCTAGTGTTTTGTGCTTGCTATGACATCTGGTCAAATGTGGAACCATATTAGAGGACCACCATATGCTCATAAGAATCCACACACAGGACATGTGGTAAGGGAAGTCTCAGATTTCTTTACTTTTCAATCTCTCTGGATTAACAAGCTTCAGTCACTGATAAGATGATGCAATGCTCTTAAAAGTGGGAAGTTCCATATCCTACCTGGTGAGCCCTTTTGACTAAGTTGTCTACTAATGAAAATCAAGTCTTAAGCTAAATAGAATAATTAATCAAGCACTTGAGCATCTACTGTTTGTAATCAATATGCTCAGAAATATCAGATATATTGATAACCAAGAATAGCATGGTACATGTCTTTATGAAGTCTACATTATGAACACTTGAATACTAGTTTTTTCATGTATTTTTTTATTGCAAACACATGTACAATCAAAAGGCAAATAGGCCAGGGATCATGGCACACATTTGTAATCCTAGCAATTTAGGAGGGTGAGGCAAAAATATCAAAAGTTCAAGGCCAGCCTCCACAACTTAGTGAGACCCTGTCTGAAAATCAAGTTTGATCCTCAATACCATGCGTACATGTAAAAATAGATAATAATACAGAATGGCTTTTATAGAAATCATTTATTTACTGATGAATGTCATAGACTCGAAATATATTATATACATCAAGTGAAATTAATAATTTCATAGGATTTTAAATAGCCCATTTAAGGTTAGGATGCTAGAATTTAATGTATATTTAAAGATTCCATTTTTTCTCCTTGAACCAGAATTACATTCATGGAAGCAGCCAAGCCCAGTTTGTAGCTGAAACACACATCGTTCTTCTGTTCAGTATCCTTTTTACAATAAGTCTTTGTTGTTGTATTATGATTTGCCTATTTTCTCATAATCTAGTTTTCTCTTTGTTTGGGGCTGCTTTCCTAATGCAGGTCATAATATCCTTTGGAAACCATATTATTTGTGTCATCCATCTTAATTATCCCAGTTAGCTAAAGCCCACCTGTGACAAATCTCTTGTCTGGTAAAGCCAGATTTATTGGCTTATTAATAACAAGGAAGACTGCAGAGCCGAGGAAGCAAAAGATGTCTTCTTACCAAAGAGTTATACGGATTTGAAAGAAGGGGAGGATTTATGTGAAATTTAAATGAAGCATTGTTTTGTTAGGCTAAAATCAAAATAAGGGGCTGGAGAATGTAACTCAGTGGTAGAGCACTTGCCTAGCATGAACAAGACCTTGAGTTCAATCCCTAGCACTCAAATAAAAAAAGGGAAAAATCCGGGCATGGTGTCTCACACCTGTAATCCCAGCAGCTCAGGAGGCTGAAACAGGAGAATCATGAGTTCAAAGCCAGCTTCAGCAAAAAGTGAGGTGCTAAGCAACTCAGCGAGACCCTGTCTCTAAATAAAATACAAAATGGGGCTGGGAATGTGGCTCAGTTGGTCAAGTGCCCCTGAGTGCAATCCCTGGTACCAAAAAAAAAAAAAGGGCAGGGACAACAAGCTTGAGAATAAAGGGATCAATAATCACTTCTGAACTTTTAAGTAGGCCCATGGTTCTGTTTCCCAGAAAACTGCAAAATTAAGATAAATGTGTGGTTTTCATCTTAACTGCTTGTTTGGGGCTGGGGATGAAGCTCAATGGTAGAGTAATTGGCTAGCATGCATGAAGCCCTGAGTTCAGTCTGCACTACCACCAAAAAAAAAAAAAAATTCTTGTTTGAAGCTCTATACCTCTGTTTCTAAATTGTGGCTACTTAGAAATTGTGCTTGTAAACTTGAGTGAATCAGGTCCTCCAGCAAGTATGGAATGTTTCATACTTACATAATTTCAAACAGTTTATGCTTTTTTTAATATTTTTTTTTTAGTTTTAGGTGGACACAATATCTTTATTTTACATTTATGTGGTGCTGAGAATCGAACCCAGTGCTTCGTGCATGCTAAGCGAGCACTCTAACACTGAGCCACAACCCCAGCTTCAAACAGTTTATGATTTTACAGAACAGTATTCTCTAGTAAGAAAGCAGTGGTTAATCAAAGACTGGGGTATTTTGACAGTTTTGACAGTTTTCAGCTGCACCACATCCGAGGGAGAAATATTCCCTGTGAACTTTGCAGCTGCTTTACCTGTGGGTTCTTCTATCCTCTTGAATGGCAGAGCAGACTTTTTATTTTTTGAATCCACACTAATATTCACTTTCTGACATCTAAAAACAGAAGTGAGGGTCTACATTTTGTTCAACTTTGTAATGATAGCAATTAATAATGCCTGCCATATAGTAGGCAGTGTTAGTAAAAATTGAAAGAATAAATATTATGATGGGGCTGGGGTTGTGGCTCAGAGGTAGAGCGTTCGCCTACCATGCGTAAGGCACTGGGTTCGATTCTCAGCACCAAATAAAAAATAAAATAAAGATATTGTGTCCACCTATAACTAAAAAATAAATGTTAAAAAAGAATAAATAAATGAAACTAAACAGTGAATATGGACGTGCATAACAACTCTTTACTGCTGAGAATAGCACACACAGACTTTGGGAGTACACACCAAAAATGAAAAGCTGATTCACAGCAACAGCATATATTTGGGCTAGGGATGCTCAGTGGTAAAGCACTTGCCTAGAATGAGCAAGACCCTGACTGGGTTCAATCCCCAGTACTGAAAAAAAAAAAAAAATCAGGCTAGGATACAAAGACAAACACTTCCAAGTTTCCAAAACCAAAAGTCTTAGCCATTAATCAGAGAGTGCCTGGTAACTAAAGCCTATAGAGATAATCAGTCATTGTTTCAACCTGCATATAAAGAACCTCAGTAAGAAAAAATAAAATGCTGGAGAAGACACTTGGCTGAGCAACTAAAACATGACGAATAGGCATTATTCCCTAACAAGAGACTATTGAGGCTGTTGAAGAGAGAGTGCAAGATGGTAATGAAGAGATGAATAATCAGATTATAGAGCCAATTATAAATTCAAAGCCTCATCTGAACATTTTTTTTTTCCTTTCAGCTTAATTATACTCACATGCAGTAGCATGCAATGTGCATGAGTGTATGCATAATTAATTTGGGGATTTTCTTTACTGCTATTGATATTCATTAAACCACAAGGTGAATTTCTCTTTTCTACTAGTCATGGGATGTGGGCTGGAGTGGTGGCTCAGTGGTAGCACACTTGCCTAGCATGCATGAGGTACTGGGCTCAATTCTCAGCACCACATACAAATAAATAAAACAAAGGTCCATTGACAACTAAAAAATATTTTAAAAAATAGTCATGGAATGTGTTACCTATTGCAAGGGTGGTTCCATTTTATATTTATGTTGCTTCTATTATTAAGCTGAATAAAAATAAGGTCATGTCACATGTGGGATTTTCATTTTTTATTAGGACTAAATTGGGTATCTTAGTAATAATTTGTACTTTAAAAGTTAATTGTTGAAATTTAGGAGAAATTATTTTCTAAATAAAAATGTGTTAGTATTCTCTCTGAATTGTGCCTATTTCACATTTGTTCTTTTTTGGGAGGTGTAAATATTGAAAATGACCAGTATTTTAAAATGTATATGGATACCAAGTACAGTGGTGCATGCAAGGGCTGTGGATGAAGCTCAGTGACAAAGCACACCTGGGTTCAATTCCTACTACCAAAAAAATGTATATGGATTTGGGGCAATAGCCGAATGTCCAGGCACATTATTTCAAAGTATAATTTCAGAAAAACTCATATTTCATATGTTGTAGACAGGATGTTTGTTTTAAAATATCAATTTTCTTTTCCACAAATGAATTAATCTTCCAATTTTAATTTTGTATTATATTTTCATTTTGTGTGTCACACTGTACACAAATTTACTTATTTGATTACAATTAAGAGTTGAAGCTTTTATATTTGTTTATTTTTATTTTCTTCATGAGAAACTTAGAATAGTAACGTGGTATTTCTTTGTACCTATGAATTTTTCCTTTAACAGTTTTTTTTAAGATGGTGGGGTTACTTTAGGGATGGTGCTTTTATGTGAAGCTGCTACCTCTGACATGGATATTGGAAAGCGAAAGAGTAAGTCATCATATGTCACAATGTAACACTTCTGCATTTAATACAAAAAAGAAGTATCAATTAATCACTCGTCCCCTTAGTCCTTTACTGTTATAAAAATAATGTATGCTCAGTAAAGTCTATGTGGAAAAAACATTATGAAACACCTGGGGAAATTTTACCCATTATTCACCACTAAAAAAAAACCTTATACTAATATTGTAATATATTTCCTTTGACTTATAAAACTATTTTTAAAACTCTGTGTGTGTGTGTGTGTGTAATATACATAGACTATGCTATGATAGAACTCACACATGCTGGGCAGGTGCTATACCACAGAGCTACATCTCCAGCCCCCAAGTTATATGTTTTACATGCAAAATTTGAAAAAAAATATGGACCAGATTGAGCTATGTGGCATCAAGGGCCCCAGTTCCCAATAAAACACCTTGGTAATAGATAATTTTGTTTTAGAATTTCACTATACTATTTAAAATTCATTGCTATTAATATTTTATCTGGTTAGATCTGATTGTTTTATCTCAATGTGGAAGGAACATAAATTACAAACAAATTATGCTGGGCACGGTGGCGCATGCTTATAATTCCAACAGCTCCGGAGGCTGAGACAGGAGGATCACGAGTTCAAAGCCAGCCTCAGCAAAAGCAAGGCACTAAGCAACTCAGTGAGACTCTGTCTCTAAATAAAATACAAAATAGGGCTGGGGATGTGGCGCCACTGAGTTCAATCCCTGGTACCCCCCTCAAAAAAAAAAAAATGAGGTAAAAGCTTACTTTTTTACAAATAATTCTCTGAAAGTTGTAGCATGGAAAAGTAGGTACTGTGACATATAGAATGATCTGGATCAACTAACCTCCTCTTTGCTTTGTCCTGAATATTCTTGCTTATTTCTTTTTCCATATGAACTTTTGAATCATCTTGTTTAATTAAAAGAGTATCTGGCCAGGTGCAATGGCACACACCTATAATCCCAGCCACTTGTGAGACTGAGGCAGGAGGATCTCAAGTTCAAAACCAGCCTCTGCAATTTAGCAAAGGCACTAAGCAACTCAGTGACACCCTGTCTCTAAATTAAATACAAAAGAGGGCTGGGGATGTTGCTCAGTGGTTAAGTGCCATTGACTTAATCCCTGGTACTAAAAAAAAAAAAAAAAAGAATATCTGTTCAAATATTTATTGGGCAAGCATTAAACTTAAAAATAAACTTAAGTGCAGGGCATGGTGGCACATACCCATAATCACAAGTTCAAATCCAGGCTCAGCAATTTAGGACTGGGAATGCAGCTCAGTGGTAAAGCACCCTTGGGTTTAATCCCCAGTACCAAAAACAAAATTTTAAAAAAAAAAAGCTCAACTATGACTGACAATGACTATGTGTTAAATTTTGAATCTTGTACCCACTTTTTAAAAAATATTTAACTATAGTTGGACACAATACTTTTTAAACTGGAATTAAACCATTAATAAATATTTTCCTATAAATTATCTTCAATTTGTACTCTATATTATAACCTAACTATTCTGATTTTATGAAATGTTTAAGATTTTTTTTCTTTTATTGTAATAAAAGTAATGATCATGGTACATGTTTAATCTTCATTTCATACTATTTATTTATTTTGGTACCAGGAGTTGAACTCAGAGGTACTTAACTACTGAGCCACATCCCCAGAACTTTTCTATATTTATTTTTTAGTTTTAGGTGGATACAATATCTTTATTTTATTTTTATGTGGTGCTTAGGATCAAACCCAGTGCCTCACATGTGCTGGGCAAGCACTCTACCATTTGAGCCACAACCCCAGCTCCCCCAGAACTTTTGAATTTTTATTTCAAGCAAGGTCTCACAAAATTGCTTAGGGCCTAGCCAAGTTGCTGAGGCTGACTTTGAATTTGCGATCCTCCTGCCTTAGCCTCCTGAGTCACTGGGATTACAAGCACAAGAGCCACCATACTGGAGTAATAATTTACATTCTTACTAATGGCATTTAAGAATATTTCACGGCAGGGGCCAGACATGGTGGTGCACACCTGTATTCCCAGTAAATAAAGTTTCACTGCAATCTTATCAGCATTAGTTTATCTCATTAAAATACACACACATATATACACACACTTGCTAATCAGATAAGGAGGAAATGTTGTTTTGTACTTAGATTATTATGAAGTTGAATATTTTCTTAAATATTTATTCATTTATGTTTTCCCTTTTGTAAATTATCTTTTTGTCCTTTGCCACTTGTCAGCCTCCCAAGTCACTGGGATTATATGTGTGTACCACTATACCTGGCTGGTTTGTGTGGACTTTTTATGCATTCGAATATTCACACATGGTCATTTCTTGCAGAAAGTTGCTAACAGTGTAATTTATAATGAAATACACATATACATCTTTTTTTTTGTAGTACCAGTGATTGAACCCAGGTTCTCATGCATGCTAGGCAAGCATTCTTCAAATGAGCCACATGCCCAGCCCAGCAGTTTTCTTTTATGATTAAAAAGTTAATTGTAATACCAGTGACTCAGGAGGCTGAGGCAGGAGGATCAGGAGTTCAAAGCCAGCCTCAGCAATGGCGAGGCACTGAGCAATTCAGTGAGACCCTGTCTCTA
>NW_026000338.1:455608-460558 GCF_001458135.2 Marmota marmota marmota
CCAAAAAAAAAAAAAAAAAAGCTAAAGAAATTTTTTTTTTAATTTTTTTTTAATATTTATTTTTTAGTTTTCGGCAGACACAACATCTTTGTTTGTATGTGGTGCTAAGGATTGAACCCAGGCCGCACGCACGCCAGGCGAGCGCGCTACTGCTTGAGACACATCCCCAGCCCCTAAAGAAAATTTTAAAAGTTAATTGTCACCAGGCATGGTGGTGCATGCCTGTAGTCCAAGCTACTTGAGAGGCTAAGGCAGAAGGATTACACATTCCAGGCCAGCCTCACAATCCTGGCAATACCCTGTTAAAAAAAAAAAAAAAAAACTAAAATGTCTGGGGATGTAGTTCAGTGGTAGAGTGCCCTGGGACCAGTGCCCAATACAAAAAAATGGGCATGAAAACTTAGAAAGTTCTTAGTAAATTGTAGCCCATTTTACTTTGGAAGTGTGGCTAAGATTTATGACCTGGTTATTTATGATGTTTATCCTGACCATTTTACTCTTATTTTTTTGTAGTAATGTGTATGGCTGGTATTGGACTTGTTGTGTTATTCTTCAGTTGGATGTTGTCTATTTTCAGATCTAAATATCATGGATATCCATACAGGTATGATTCTTATCTGGATTTACATAGTAATTACCTATATTTAACAATAACTAGAGTTGATGTTGCTTTATTTTATTTGTGTGTGTGTGTGTGTGTGTGTGTGTGTGTGCGCGCGCGCGCGCACGCCCATGTGTGGGTGTTGAAAATACATGGCTTCTAAAGGAAAGATAGTTCTAATTTAGATATGTTCATATAAAGGTTAATTTTAAGGGCTGGAGCTGTAGCTCAGTGGTAGAGCACTTGCCTATCATGTGTGAGACACATAAAAATAAACAAATAAAATAAAGGCATTCTGTCCATCTACAACTACCAAAAAAGTTAATTTTAAATAATTATGGTATAATGGACAATATTAGTATGTGGTTTTGTTTTTGTTTTTTGTTTTTGTTTTGTTTTTTGTACCTCAGGGGCACTGGATCACTGAGCCACATCCTTAGACCTATTTTGTGTTTTATTTAGAGACAGGGTTTCACTGAGTTGCTTAGTGCCTCACAGTTGCTGAACCTGGCTTTGTACTTGAAATCCTCCTGTCTCAGCCTCCCCAGCTGCAGGATTACAGGCTGTGCCACCGCGCCCAGCAGTATGTGATTTTTCAGGAACACTTTTTAAGATTACTCTGACATCATCTAATTTAATCTAAAAAAAATCTATATAACATGAAATAATTAAACCTTTTAGACAATATGTATTTATATAGTTCTTTGTCTGCATATTGTGTTTGTTTTGTTTCTTTTTCAGAAAGAAATTCTTTTAATGATTTTAAAAACTGCTCCTCACTTCTTTTCAAGGCTAATTCAAATGGTTATTGATTAGAAGCTAATCTGTTGAGCCAGGTGTGGTGGCACACACCTGTAATCCCAGTGGCTTGGGAAGCTGAGGCAGGAGGATCATGAGTTCAAAGCCAGCCTCAGCAAATTCGAGGTACTAAGCAGCTCAGTGAGACCCCGTCTCTAAATATACAAAATGGGGCTGGGGATGTGGCTCAGTGGTCAATTGCCCCTGAGTTTAATCCCTGGTACCAAAAAAAAAAAAAAGAAGTTTGTTTGTTGAGAGTATAAGAGTGTTTAGGAAGGTCTGTTCAAGCTGGACCCAATTGCTCAAGCCTGTAGACCAAGCTACTTTGGGGGTTAAGGCAGGATAACCACTTGAGCCCCAGAATTTGGGGCCAACCTGGGCAACATAGCAAGACACTTTCTCTATAAAAATTTAAAAAAAGTCCTAATCAGTTTGAGATGTTGCTAGAGATCCCTAAGACTCAGGGAGAAAATTGTTCTGGTTGCATGTTCTTGATTTTACTACATTAATAGGCAAGAGAAATATTACCTACATAATGGGGCATGCTGTGAGTTATTTTTATAATCAGAGTGTCAGTTAATGTAATTTATATTTCTTAAAATCTAATATCTATTTTATGAAAGATTATGAACACTAAAAGTATATAAATTCATCCTTCGAGATGCAAATTTGCTCCTCTGTGTGGGCTGCAGTGGTGTTGGGGATCAAATCATAGCTTCATACATGCTAGGCAAGCGCTCTATGGACTGAGCTACACCGCCATCTACTCTTCACATATATTTGTTTTTTTAAACTCCAAATTTTAAACCTAATTTTGAAAAAATCCTAGTTGACTTATATTGTAGCATTATTAGCTTTTGATCATTGTACAACATCAATTAATCTTGTATTTTTCTTTTTTGTGCGATTTTTTTTTTTCTTTTACACTACTGGGGATTGAGCCCAGGGGTTCTCTACCACTGAGCTATATCTTCAGCTCTTTAATTTTTTCTTTTTCATTTTGAGACGATGTCTCACTGATTTGCTCAGGTTGGCCCCAAACTTGCAGTCTCCTGCGTCAACCTTCCAAGTAACTGAATTTACAGGCATGTACCTTTGTGCACAGCTTTTTTGTGAACTTATTTAATTTTTAAACCAGAAAACTCCTAAAACCTCAATTCTTGACTTATAATCTTCTAAATTTATGCTTATTCGTGTGTGTGTGTGTGTGTGTGTGTGTGTTTAAATGACTTCTCCTTTGGAGAAAACTAATTCAGATGCAAGGGTGATTTTGCTGAGACTTCTAACAATTGGCAAGTATTTGATTACTGGGGTTACTTCAACTATTAATTATTGTTTCTTTTGAGGATCTTCTGAATAGAAGAAGTTGAGGTTATGTCTATTTTCTTTTGTCATAAGACTACCTGATCTCTCATTTTTTCTCACTTTTTGTAATTGGTACTCAGATACAATTCCCAAAATGTTCTTTGATCTGCTAAAATCAACATATTGTATATTTGTTAGAAGTAAAGTTTTTTTTTTCTTTCAGAGACTAATGGAGTGGTATATGTTTTTGTTTCAGCTTTCTGATGAGTTGAGAAGGATTCCAGAGATATGTAAACACTGCAGTAATGGAAATTGAAAAATAAGAAATGTGTGTGTTTGAAAAGAAGAATGCAACTTGTGTATTCTGTATTACCTCTTGTTTTCAAGTGATTTAAATAGTTAATCATTTAACCAAAGAAGATGTGTAGTGCCTTAACAATCAATTTCTTGTCAAAATCATGAAGTATTTGGAAATTATTCTCCTCTTAACCTTTTCTTCCAAGTGAATTTTGTGGAATTTTTAATTTTGTAGAATTAATTACATTATAAAAATTTTAAAACTACTACTTCATTTAATTAGAAGAAAGCTCAAAACTACTGTAGTTGCTTTTGGTTACTTTTGGTCATCTGGTTTTATATTCTCTTATTCAAAGATGGGGAATGAAAGTTGGGACCAGGTATTCCCACAGAGGCCTGTTAAAGATAATCTGCATCAGGAAGCCATTCTTAGCTTTTCCATATTTGCATGGATGTGTATATTTTACAAACACTTATTTCTGGGTCAAGAAATCGTGTGTATGGGGCTGGGATGGTGGCTCAGTGGTAGAGTGCTTACCTGGCATGTGTGAGGCACTGGGTTCAATTCTCAGCACTGCATATAAGTAAATAAAATGAAGGTCCATTGACAACTGAAAAAAAAAATATGTATATATATAAAAGAAATTATATGTGCTACATGGTGTAGTGAAAATGCAACACGATTCTTCAGCATACAGGTCTAGCTTTTAGAAAGACCAGTCTTCCTTGCATCTTTCCTACTGAAATACAATGCTATCTATGCTTCTTGACAGCTGTAGACATTAAAAAGTATCTCTAAATACAGGATTGTGATTTCTATATGAGTATGGTGTTGACTACCTTGTATTTGGAAGGATTTAAGATTCATTTTATCTCCTTAGTTTTATGTAAGCTGGTCCATCTCTAATAACAATATAGTTTAGTGATAAAAATCTGTGTAATTTATAACATGGTCTAAAATGTTTTTGTAGGTTAGAAATTGTCCATTTATTTCATTTTTACCTAATAGAAAAATAGGCTCAGTTGTATTTAGAGAAAGGGCTCCCTTAGAATGGGAAAAGAAAATTATGAAATATTGAATTATTGCCTGTATGTAGAAATTGTTTTGTGAGAGCTGTTCTGTTTTTGTTATTATTTTAGCCTTTATTCTTCTCCTTTAAGTAAACAAACAAAGCTAGCATGGTAGCATGTGCCTGTCCCAGTCTGAGGCTGAGGTGGGAAGATTATTTGAGTCCAAACATTCAAGGTCAGCCTGGACAAGATAGTGAGTCCCCATCTCAAAAAAAAATGTAAAACAACAACAACAGAGTACAGCTTCCTAGTTTGAAGGGTTTTGTTTGAATTTTGTCTTTTTTTTCTACAGTAGAAATAATCATATGTGCTAACCAAATTTCTGTAAGTTATATTTTTGTAACTATCATTATATATCTAACTATAACTCCCCATACTTATGAAGAATAACCTAAAATGCCACTATTATGAAAGTTTGAGAATTGTAATTTTAACGAAATCGTGGCAGTATTACATTAAGAAGATACTGTGAGCCAGGAACGGTGGCAAACGCCTGTAATCCCAGCAGCTCAGGAGGCTGAGACAGGAGTATTGCCAAGTTCAAAGCCAGCCTCAGCAATATTGAGGCTCTAAGCAACTCAGTGAGACCCTGTCTCTAAATAAAATACAAAATAGGGTTGGGGATGTGGCTTGGTGGTTGAGTGCCCCTGAGTTCAATCCCTAATTTTAAAAAAAGAAGAAGAAGAAGAAGATAGAGTGGTTGCCTCCTGCTATTTACTCTCTAACATGGTCTAAAAGTCTTATATAACAGGCTGAGCACAGTGACTCATGCCTCTAGTCTCAGCATCTGGAGAAGCTGATACAGGATGTTTGCAAGTTTGAAGCTAGCCTGGACAACCTATTGAGACCCTATCTCCAAAAAAAAAAAAAAAAAAAGG
>NW_026000338.1:463419-472055 GCF_001458135.2 Marmota marmota marmota
AAAAAAAAAAAAAAAAAAAAAAAAAAAAAAAAAAAAGGCGGGTGGGGGGGCGATAAATAAATGAGTGCCCATCACTAACCATAAGGGAAATACAAATCAAAACCCTAAGGGCTGGGATATAGCTAATTTGGTAGAGTGCTTGCCTTGCATGCATAAGGCCCTGGGTTCAACCCCCAGCACCATAAAAACAAAACAAATCAAAATCCTGGGGGCTGGGGATGTGGCTCAAGCGGCAGCGCGCTCGCCTGGCATGCGTGCGGCCCGGGTTCAATCCTCAGCACCACATTACAAACAAAGATGTTGTGTCCGCGGAGAACTAAAAAATAAATATTAAAAAAATTCTCACTCTCTCTTAAAAAAAAAAAATAAAAATCCTGAGATACCATCTCACTTTTTAAGGTAGTTACTATCAGAAAAACAAACCAGGCATAGTGTCACACGTGCCTGTAATCCCAGCAACTGAGGAGGCTAAGGCAGGAGGATTGTAAACTTAAGGCCAGTCTCAACCACTTAGCAAGACCCTGTCTCAATAATAAAATAAAATGCTATTTTAAAAAAACAAAGTAATGGGCTGGCGTTGTAGCTCAGTGGTAGAGTGCTTGTCTAGCATGTGTGAGGCACTGAGATCCATCCTCAACATCACATAAAAACAACAACAAAAAAATAAAGGTATTGTGTCCACCTACAATTGAAACATTTATTAAAAAAAGAGAACAGAAATTTTAACAAAACAAAGATGGAAAGGATATGGAAATTTTGAAATCTTTGTGCACTGTTGATGGGAATGTAAAATGGTACAGTAGCTATGGAAAAGAGTATAGAGGTTCCTTTAAAAATAAAAATAAATTTACTGGGGCTGGGGATGTGGCTCAAGTGGTAGCATGCTCACTTAGCATGAATGAGGAACTGGGTTCGATTCTCAGCACCACATAGAAACAAAATAAAGATATAAAATAAATAAATAAATAAATAAATTTACCAAACTAAGTGTAAGGTCCTTGCTTAGTATCTGGATGGCCATCTTAAATGATGGCCACCATTTTAAGAAAAATTTTGCTTTCCTGCCCAAGGGCATTTCTGAGAAAGGCTCACCACTCCCTCATACCAACCCCACCATTAATTAACCTACCATATTAGGACTTGCCCAGCTCTAATCCCTGAGCCTACCCCATAAAAGTTCCAAACCCCAAGCCTGTTTTGCCTCTCTCCATCTATGGAGAGATGGCCTTTTTATTGTGTGTATTTCTGCCTGGTCTGGATCTTTCATTTCTCACTCACCCATCTCTCTGTTCCTCACTTTCCTTTCATTGGTGCTGAAACCCAGATTTGGGTTCCCCAGTATGCCTGCTCCCCTCTTCAAGGGTCACTGAGCATCCTTGGGCCACAATCAAAATTCATTGTGGGACCAGGCCTCCATTCTGCCAAACTCCCTCTCTTCACCTACCACCAGACATTTCAGGTAAGACCCCTGTCTCCAGTCAACCTAAAAGACCTATGGGTCCCAGGAAGTGACTGTTGATTGTCCTGCACTCCCAGGGTTACTGTGTGGTCAAGAGCACCCCCAGCCATAGCTTTCACAGCTACAGCTGATCTCTACTGCCAACCAAATCTTTAAGTGATTTTTTTTCGGGGGGGCGGGGGGTCCTGGATTTTGAGAAAAACCACTGAGGGTGATTGGGAGTTGTTCCTGGTGAGACTACCTCTCGGCCTTGGGTTAATCTCTATGGCTTCTACCCCTATATAGTCCCATCTGGATGCCTAAGTGCCTCTAAGGGCCCTACCCCCCTACGCTTACGAAGTGGTAGTGATGACCCCCTGAATGTAACCATCCTCTCAACTGGGTAATTCTAGAGACTAGGGGATGCCCCACCTCTAAACTTACCTCCTAAATCTCATCATAGGTGGCTCCTTATCCATTCCCTCCCATAGTCCTCTAGGCTGCCTCCTGGCTAACCTAGAGTCTCTCTTACCCAGGACCTAAACCCCCAAAACTTATCCATTTGTGCAATCAGATCTGGCCTCAATATCCTTTGGACTCTAAATGGCCACTTAACGGCACTCTAGATCCCAATATTATCAGGGATCTTTTCAACTATTGTGAGCACTCAGGAAAATGGAAAGAGATATCATATGTTCAGGCTTTCTTCTCTCTACGTTCTCAGCCCTCTCTCTGCAACTCTTGCTCTACTGCACAAGTCCTCTTAGCTCTCATCTCCCCTACACCTGCTTCCAAAGGGTCAGAAAATACTACCCAGGACTCCTCCTCCTTCAACCCAGCAGATGAGCTCCCGCCATGCCACAATTCTCTTTCTGATGAAGCCACCACAGCAACTGTCCCCTCGGCCCCTCCACCCTTCTCTCCTCCTGCCACACACTCACGGGCTGCCGCTGCCCAACCTGCATGTCTGTATCCTCTAAGTGAGATGGCTAGGGTAAATGGTGTAATCTGGGTTCATGTGACTTTTCTCTTTGTCAGATCTTTCACAGATAGAAAAGCAGCTTGGGTTTTATACTTCAAGCCCCACCACATATGTCAAAGAGTTTCAATATCTGACTCAATCATATGATCTGACCTTCCACAATGTCCATATGATCTTGTCTAACACCCTCCTGCACAAGGAGCACAGGAGAGTTTGGGAGCAAGCTAGAAATTATGCTGATGAGGTACATCAGACCTCCCCTGCTCATTCGATTGGCACTGAAGCAGTTCCTGATCAAAACTCCAACTGGGATTATAATTCACCTAGAAGAGTAACTAGTAGAAACCAATTCATTACTTGCCTCATGGCAGGACTTAGAAAGGCAGCCCATAAGGCTATCAACTATGAAAAGCCCCAGGAAGTCATCCGAGATAAAAACAAAAAACCCTTCATCATTTTTAGATCACCTGACCAAGGCTTTATTACAATATACTAATCTGGACTCTGAGACTCTAGATGGGAGACAACTACTAATGACCTACTTTTTCTCATAGAGTTTCTCCAATATTAAGGCCAAACTAAGGTGCCTCAAAAGGGAGCCCCTAACTCCCCAAGCTGAGGTTCTGAGAGTGGCCTTTAAGGTTTATAATAAAGAGACGAGAAGGCCCAGAAGCAGAAATATCAAATGCTCACTCAAGCCATCTGTTGGACTCAGCATCTGTCCCTGGTTCCACTGGGACTGCCCGAACCCTGTTTTAAATGTAGTCAGATGGGTCATTGGGTCATGTCCCAAGCTTCTCAAGCCTCCCGGCCCTTGTCCTAAATGCCATCAGGAGGGACACTGGACTGTTGACTGTCCCTGATCCCATATTGCCTCCAGCCATCCAGCCCTTCTGGTTCCCCTTTCCAACTCTTAGGACTGGCTGTAGAGGACTGATGCAGCCCAGGTTCCCATCACCTGACCACTACCTTCTTTCCACGGGAACCCAGGGTAACTCTGCATATTTCAGGTAGACCTGTCTCCTTTCTAGACACCAGGGCTACATATTCAGTCCTCAAGGAGTTCTGGGGGCCTACTACCAACCCTTACAGACACCTAGCCTTGTTTGCGCTTTTGGCTCTCTAATTTTTACCCACTACTTTTTGGTCATTCCATAGTGCCCTGTTCCCCTTATGGGAAAGGACATCCTTACAAAGTTGGGGGCTACACTTTCCTTTTCTCCTCATATATGCTTCCATCCAGTCTTGCCTGCCGCTCCCCTGGTCCTCACCCTTACCTTAGGACCATCCCCAATTTTAACTACCAGTGCCTTCCCATTACTCCCTTCTGAGGTGGACCCTACTGTATGGGATGTTTCAAGTCCTTCTATTACTTCACGCCACAAGCCCATTCACATCCATCTCAAAAATCCCCTCCATATTCTGGTCCAATCACAATCCCTGCTCTCCCTCCTTGCTGCTGCTGTCCCTCTCTTTTTGCAGAGCAGCCTTGTCAGGCTCCTGACAATAAACCCACTTCTTACCTCAGGGTGTGTGTGATTAGTCCTGCGCCACTTTTCTTTCATTGAAGCCAGTGACTCCAGCACATTCTCCCATCTGCTTTGCTCTCCCCTCTTGGGATTAGAGCTGCATTGGGATCCTGGCTTGAGGGCCCAGGACAATTACCACATACATTCTTCCATTCACCTAGTGTTCTTCTTCAACCTCACTCCAGCCTCATTTGGGTAAGTGACTTAGCCCTCCCCCTCCCCTCCTCTTCACAAGTCTAGAGATGGCAATGACAAGCCTCCTCTCTAGAACTTAGATCTTGGTCCAGCACCAAGATTCTTTTCCACCCATTCTCCTTGGTGAGTTCGTTCCAACTCGCCATGGTGAACTCCTAACCCCTTCCCCTTGGAGAGTTCACTCTCAGGTCTTGGTTCTTAGCTCCTCAGCAGAACTCATGAAAGCCCTGGCCAGGCAACCAAGACTCTCTTGGCAAAGCCCAGGCAGGACTAGGGAAGTAGTGGGTGACTCCCTTCTCTCAGTCCCAGACTCCAACTAGCCATGGGGAACTCCAAAATCCCATCTGACTCACCTCTCAGCTGCCTCCTGGCCCACTTAGCTCCACTCCATTTGGCTCCTGATGTAAAGGCCCCTTGCTCCAGGCAACATACACATGGTTCACAGATGGTTTCTCCTTCCTTCAGGAGGGAGTTCGTTGGGCAGGGGATGCTATAGTCTCTCTAACCTCAGTTATGGAAGTGGCTCCCCTCCCCAATAATACATCCAATCAGCAGGCTGAACTTGTTGCCCTTCCAGAGCCTTTAAGTTGGCAAAGGGAGCCTCCCTCAATGTCTGTACTTACTCTAAATATGCTTTCCACATACTTCTCTTCCACTCTACTATTTGGAAGGAGTGTGGATTCCTTGCCACCAAGGGAACTTCAATTACTAATGCCTCCTTTATCTCTGATCTCCTTCAGGCCTCAAAGCTTCCCACTGCCATTGGAACTGAAGGAAGGCAGCTAAGTAACCCCCTTCTCTGGTGGACACTTCCTTTCCTGACCTCTCTCCTTGTCATAGGCCTTTTGCTAATGCTTGCCCCCATGTCATTAGATTTATTCAAGATTAGATTCAAAGAAACCAGTTTCTGTTATAGAAATTCCAATCCTTCTCCAAAATTGGGCCATCCAGAGTCAGCATTGCCCAATACCCCTTGACCATCACCATTGCCTCAATGACAACCAACACCCCTAACAAAGGTCCAGACACCACCCCTTCCCAGCAGGAAGAAGCTACAGAAGATTGTTCTATGCCCCTGTCCCTCAGGGGCCCAATAACAAACAAAAAAGGGGAGAATGTAAGGTCCTTGCTTAGCATCTAGACAGCCATCTTAAATGACAGCCGCCATTTTAAGAAAAATTTCGCTTTCCTGCCTAAGAGCCTTTCTGAGAAAGGCTCACCACTCCTTCATACCAACCTGACCTTTCACTTCCCATTTTTTCCCACCCAAGGGTGTATCACCTTTCCCTCATACCAATCCCATGCTTAACCACCTCCATTAGAACCCGCCCAGCTCTAATCTCTGAGCCTGCCCCATAAAAGTCCCAAACCCCAAGCCTGTTTTGTCTCTGTCTATGGAGAGATGGCCTTTATTTGTCAACTCTGACAAATAAACTCTCAGGTGTATCTTTGCCTTGTCTCTGTCTCACTTCTCACTCACCCATCTCCTGGTTCTTCACTTTCCTTTCACTAAGCAGGATGGCACAAGCCTGTAATCTCACTTACTCCAGAGGCTGAAGCAGGGATCACAAATTCAAGGCTAGCATTGGTAATTTAGGGAACTCCTGTCTCAAAATGATACAAAAGGGTCTGGGAATGTAGATCAGTGGCAGAGTGCTTTGTCTAACATGGGCAAGACTCTGGGTTCAGTTGCCAGTACCACACACACAAACAAACATCAAAGAAAGAATATATAAAAACATCAAAAGCAGGGACTTGAAGATATATTTGTACACCCGTATTCATAACAGTATTATTCACACTTGCCAAAAGGAAGAAGCAACCTAAATGTCCATCATCAAATTAATGGATAAGCAAAACGTATATAATACAATGCAATATTATTCAGCATTAAAAAGGAAGGTAGTTTGAAGCTCAGCATAGTAGCAGGAGGATCACTTGAGGCCAAGAGCTTGAGACCAGCCTGGGCAATTTAAGGAGACCCCATCTTATTAAAAAAAAAAAAGGAACAAGGGGCTGGGGTTGTGGCTCAGTTGTAAAGTGCTCACCTAGCATGTATGAGGCACTGGGTTCGATCCTCAGCATCACATAAAAATAAAATAAAGAGGAGCTGGAGTTGTGGCTCAGTGGTAGAGCGCTCGCCTANACTGGGATTACAGATGTGCACCACGGCTCCCAGCTTCTTCTTTTAATTTTTGAAGAACTGTTATGCAAGTTGGCTGACATTTAATTTTTTCAGCAATTTATT
Source organism: Marmota marmota marmota (assembly GCF_001458135.2). Classification (NCBI taxonomy): domain Eukaryota; kingdom Metazoa; phylum Chordata; class Mammalia; order Rodentia; family Sciuridae; genus Marmota; species Marmota marmota. The sequence goes on from NW_026000338.1 coordinate 469,812, forward strand.
TGTCTTTTTTGTGGGGAAGGTACTGTGGGTTGAATTCAGGGGAGTTTAAGCACTGAACTACATATCCAGCCTTTATTTTATTTATTTGTTTGTTTTGGTAACAGGGATTGAACTCAGGGGCACTCCGCCTCTGAGCCACACCCCCAGCCCTATTGTGTATTTTATTTAGAGACAGGGTCTCACTGAATTGTTTAGTGCCTTGCCATTGCTGAGATTGGCTTTGAACTCCTGATCCTCCTGTCTCAGCCTCCTGAGCTGCTGGGATTATAAGTGTGCACCACCGAGCCTGGCAGCCCTTATGTTATTTTAAATTTTGAAACAGGGTCTCACTAAGTTGTTCAAGCCCTTGCTAAATTTCTGAGGCTGGCCTTAAACTTGCAATCCTCCTGTATCAATCTCTTGAACCAGTGTCACAGCACCCTGCTAAAAAAAGAAGTCTTGCCCAGGGCGGTGGCACACACCTGTGGCACACACTGGTATTAAAGACATGTACCACCATGCCTGGTTCCCAATCCTTTAAAAATTTAACTTAATAAATTTATTTTGGTACCAGAGAGTGAACCCAGGGGGAGCTTAACCACTGAGCCACATGCCCAGCCATTTTAAAACAATGTTTTATATAGAGACAGGTCTGCTGAGTTGCTTAGATCCTTGCTAAGTTGCTGAGGCAGGTTTTGAAATTGCCATCCTCCTACCTCATCCTCCTGAAAACTGCTGGGATTACAGGTGTGCACCACTGTAGCTGGCTTTTAATTTAATTTTATTATTATTTTGATACATGGTTTGGTTAAATTGCTAAGGTTGGCCAAGAACTTTTTTGTTTTTGAGTACCAGGGATTGAACCCAGGGAAGCTCAACCACTGAGCTACCTCCCCAGCCATTTTGTACCTTGTAACAGAGCCTCTCTAAATTGCTGAGGCTTGCTTTGAATTTGTGCTCCTCCTGCCTCAGTCTCCCAAGCCGCTGGGATTAGAGGAGTGCACCACCTCACTCAACCTCAAGTTTTTTTTTTTCCCATTTAAATACATTTGTAAGTATATGTACATATATTTGTAAGCATGTTGATAAGCTGAACTTTATCTATAAAACATCCAGTGAAGAAATCGCTGTTAAACTGGAATAATAGAGATAAAATATTTTTTTATAGGATGGCCATATAGATGAGTGGTTTAGTGCGGTGTCTGATCTGAATTGCGACTCCACAGCTCTGAGACTGTAGGTCTGTCTACTTAAGAAGGTGTAAGGATTATGTGAGATAATCCAGATAAAGGATTAATATAGTGAACGGCATTTGGTACTCAATAAACGTAACTTGCTGTTGTTTCATCAGTTATGTCAAAGAAAAGAAAATGGACCAACAGAGCATTTTCAGAAAAAAAAAGTCAAAATACGTCACTATCACTTTCAGGTCAACTAGGACTGAAACAGACCCCCTGCTAAAAAGGTGGAGGGGATCAAATGACGTGGACCGCCTTAGCAACAGGCCCCCAAAGAAGGTGAATTTACACAGCCAATAAGACTCTGAGCTGTTGCGGAGGTAGCCAATGGATGACGGAAAGAGGAAGAGGGAGGACGCGCCAATTCTCCTGCCTGAGCCTCGGCCCAACAAAATGGCGGCTGCGGCGGCGTCGCTTTGTTTCCGCGGCTCCTGCGGCGGTCGCAGTGGTAGCGGCCTTTGAGCAGTGGGGAGGATCCAGCACCGGTGACAGTGACTACTAAGATTCCAGGGCATTTTTATCGTAATCTGGCGCCGGAACCGTAGTGGCGCCAAAGGACTACAGAAGCCGAGGCGGCGATCAAGCGAAAACATGACTGCTGAGCCCATGAGGTAAAATGTACCCCCTTCCCTAGGGCCCCAGCGATGCGGGCCTGAGCACCATCTGAGTCGGGTGTTTGGGAAGACTTTCCCTTGGTGGGTTGGGCTTGTGCGTTGTTTAGCGGAAAGGGAGGCATCATTTTCTCTTTAGGTGTGTAGGGTTTCGGCATTTCGTAGGAAGGCTCCTATCGGGGGTGGGGGCGGGGGCGCGGCCTGTGGTGTTGGGAGCTTCTTCCAACCTTCTGTAACCGGCAAAGCTCGGTTGGCCTCCACTTTTTTGTTTTGGTGTCTGTGGGGTTGAGAATCCAAATTCGGAGGCGGTCTTTGGTATCCCGGTCATTCTTCCTAATCTTTGGGCCTAGAAACTGCATGGGGAAGAAGGGGGGGAGGGTGAAAGAGGGGGGAGGGTGAAAGAGGGGGAGGTGAAA
>NW_026000338.1:478977-484525 GCF_001458135.2 Marmota marmota marmota
AAGAGACAGGTATTTAGATTCCTTTTCTACTTCATATCGTGAAGGGTATTCTCGGATTTATCCTAGTTTGTGGGGGTGGGGGGACATACTAACGCAGGATTTTGCTTCCAGAGGATCCCAATATACCACTTTTTGGGAAGTCCAGCTTTAATGGGACATCAAGTGTTTCCCCAACTTTATGGGCAGATTTCGAGTAAAGGTAATTAGATCCTGTTTTTATTTATTTATTCCATGAGGGATGAACGTGGGTTCATGAAAAGTAAGATTTATTGCAAGCATAGTTGTGTCTGGCAGGCCGCCTCTCAAGCACGTTTATTAGGTTGACGCTATTTTTCACGCGTGTTTCTGGTTTGCCTATTGACTGTGTCTAAAATTTGGGTAGTTAATATGAAATGTATATCACTTTTATCTAGGTGGCTGGATTGCTTTTCAGGTAGTTTTATATTTGACTTTACATCCTACTAATTGATAGCTAATTTTTCTGCTGGTTATGCATCCTTCGTGCCTAGTGGCAAAGTAGAATTACAGGGAGCATGGATCAGAATTGCATTCCTAGTTTGCAAAATGTGCCTTTGAGTAACTATGAGAATGGCATAGGTTTTCAGAGCACTTCAGCTAAAGTGTAGAATTTGAGAATCAGCCGGTACTACTTATGCCTGTTTTTTTTTTGCATTAATAAGGAGTAGATGGATGATGATGTTTTCCTGACCTAGGGGAGAATGCACTTTAGTTCTTAGATTATAGATCATTAGTTGTGTAAAGATTGTGGCCTTGATTTCTGAATTGACTCAAGTATAAGAAACTATTTATGGGTTATTGGACTCCTAAGAGATATATGGTACAAATTGTTGACAAACTGCTGATAGGCATTCATATTCATAAGCAGGTACCTTACAGTTTAACAGGACTTCTAGATTTTATTAAGTCTCATAAAGTCTACATTTAAAACAATAGGTTGTATCTGTGCATGGGACTGTAGTCCCAGCTCCCTAGAGGGTTAGGTGGGAGGATCTTTTGAGTACAGGAATTCTAGACAAGGCTGGGGAACTTGAGATCCTGTCTCAAAAGAAGAGAAGAAACACCGCCCCCCCCAAAAAAAAAAAAAAACCCACCATAGGTTGAACTCGTATTTTTTTTTCCCATTTGTTTCCTTTTCTGGGACTACAGGGGTGTGCTACTACACCCAGTTCCCTCTCCCTTTCTTTAAAAAAATATTTTTAGTTATTGATGGACACAATACCTTTATTTTATTTATTTATGTGGTGCTGAGGATCGAACTCAGTGCCTCACATGTGCTAGGCAAGTGGTCTACCACTGAGCTACAACCTTTTTTGTGTATAGGATTTCTGAATAGTCTAATGTTGTGCCAATGCCAATTTTTCTTACTGGTCTTGAATTTTTGTAGATATTCTGGTGATTAGAGTAATATTCATAACAAAAATTGAGTTCTCATTGTTCTCTTTGACCTGTAATAATTTTTTTTTGGTACCAGGTATTGAACCCTGGGCACTTAACCATTCAGCCACATTCCCCACCCTTTTTTTGTATTTTATTTAGAGACAGGGTTTGCTGAGCTGTTGAGGGCCTTGCTAAGTTGCTGAGGCTGGCTTTGAATTTGCAATCCTCCTGCCTCAGCCTCTGGAGATGCTGGGATTACAGGTGTATGCCACCACGCCTGGCTTTATCTGTGTAATTTTGATTAATCCTCAAAATGTCCCATAGGGTACTACTTGATTTCCCCCATTTTACAAATGAAGAGGAAACTGAGGCATAGAGAAATAAAATAATTTGACTGAAATTATTCAGCTTGTAATTGGTAGAGCTGGAATTGAACCCAGTGTTGACTCCCAAATTTGTGTTCTCTTTTGATCTGATTTTGTACATTAGAGCTTGTGTTCTTAACCACAAGGCATTAATGCCTCCTTGAACTCCTTCGTTTTAGTTTTTGGTACTGGGAATTGAATCCAGAAGTGCTTTAATACTCAGCCACATCCCTATCCCTTTTAATTTTTATTTTGAGACAGGGTCTTGCTAAGTTGTTTAGGGCCTTGCTAAGTTGCTGAGGCTGGCCTGGAATTTGAGATCCTCCTGCCTCAGCCCCCAGGTTGCTGGGGTTACAGGCATGCACCACCATGCCTGGCATGACCATTTTAATTTAGCCCAACTATTATGATAGAAGTAGTTTGTGTTAGCTTGGTCATGGTCATTTGTTATGGGTTTATGATTTTCTAGCTGTTTATAATGATACACATTTTGTGTCCAGATGTATGATATAGTGAGCTAATGAAACATTTAATTTGAGGAGTGTCTTAAAACTATGTGAAGGAGCTGTGGCTCAGTGGTAGTGCACTTGCCAGGCATGTGTGAAGCACTGGGTTCAATTCGCAGCACCATATATAAATACATAAATAAAATAAAGGTCTGTCAACAACTAAAAAATATTTTTAAAAAGGCTAAATGTCTTTTTAAAAAAACGATGTGAAAAACCTCTTGTAAGGAACTACATATATAATGGTAGAGAATTAATTAAAACATTTTACCTGCCCTAATTATTTACTGTGCAAGAGCTTCAAGTGGATGTTGAGAAGAACTTTCTCAGGTGAAGTCTCATCTTCAAGCTTTTAATGATAGTTAAAGGAGAATCTGACAGGTAATGCTTGAAAATTAAGCCCACAATATCAAAGAATGGTTGATTCTCTTATGTGAGACAGAAAGAATTTGAGCAGTTCTATGCATTATCATTAATTAGATTTTACACCATAGTTCCAGATTTTTCATCTTTAGGTTTTCTGTTGAGCACTGAAAAGTTGGAAACAAAGACTAGTTCTTTATTTTTTTTTAAATACTTTTTTTACAGAGAGAGAGAGAGAATTTTAATATTTATTTTTTAGTTTTTGGCGGACACAACATCTTTGTTTGTATGTGGTGATGAGGATCGAACCCGGGCCGCACGCATGCCAGTTGAGCGAGCTACTGCTTGAGCCACATCCCCAGCCCAAGACTAGTTCTTTAAAAAAAAAAAAAAAGTACTGGGAATTGAACCCAGGGCTTTGTGCATGCTTGTAGGTGCTCTGTAGGTTCTCATCAGGTTGCCCAGGTTGACTTTGAACTTGTGATTCTCTCCCCTTAGCCTTCCAAGTAACTGGAATTCCAGGCATCCACCAACACTCCCAGTAGTTCTGATTTCTTTTGTTGGTATTGAGGATTTAGCCCAGGGGTGCTTTGCCATAGAGCCACATCCCTGGCCCTGTTGAAAAAATTTGAGAGGAGGTCTCACTAAGTTGCTTAGGGGCCTTGCTAAATTGCTGAGGCTGACCTTGAATTTGCAGTCCTCCTGAGTTGCCAGGCTTACAGTTGTGCACAATTGTGCCCAAATTTTTACTTTTCTTTATTAAAAAAAAAAAAAGAAATGTTCCAGAATTCTGTGTTGGAAAAATGGCCAAAAGGCAAGAGGAAGGAAAATTAACCCGTGACCTGGCTAAACCATACATGGAATAATCTCTGGTTCACTCTTTAAAGCCCCCGCCCCACCTTTTTTGGTGGTACTGGGAATTGAACCTAGGGCCTTGCACGTGCAAGGCAAGTGTTCTGCAACTGAGCTATGTTGTCAGCCCTTTTATTTTTTTTAAGGCAGGCTCTCCTTAAGTTGCCCAAGCTGGCCTGAATTTGGGATCCTCCCACCTCAGCCTTGAAAGTAGCTGGGATTACTGGTGCACTGCTTCACATCTGGCTTTCAATCTTTAAAGGTTTTGTTTTTCTTTTAAGTTTTTTTGGTTTTGTGTTTTAAATAAGATTGGTTTGTTTTCTCCAGTTTTTGACATTATGAAAGATGAATATCTGATTTATAACTTAACGGGTACTTACATGTAAAGATCTTGATATTATGAAATTTGATGGAATTTGTCATTTAAAAAATGTCTTTATTTAATTAATTAATTTATTTTTATATGGTGCTAAGGATCGAACCCAGGACCTCGCAGGTGATAGTGCTCTACCACTGAGCCACAACCCCAGCCCATGGAATTTGTCATTTTAATCCTACAAAAAGGGAGTTGAAAAGGGAGTTCTTAAATGTCAGTAAAACTTGTTATTGGTCTTTAAAAAGGCAGCGGTTATCCAATTTGAGAAATGATGAATGTCTTCAAGTCTGTTAAGATGGTAGCCTAATTTTTGAAAAATGTTATATGTCAATTATTTGCACTTCTGCTTTGTGGAGGGGGAAGAAACGCAATTTTAAATATTTCTTTGTGGTACTGTGGTTTGAACCCAAGGCTTTACACTTTTTAGGTAAGCTCTCTACTAGTAAGCTACATCCCCAGCCCAGAAATGTAAATTTCCTAAAGGATTTTGGAATCATTTAAATATTAATTTGTTGGTTATGTTATGGGTTAGGGTGAAAAGAAGGACATTTGTCCTGTGCCCATGTCTGTAATCCCAGTGGCTCAGCTGCTTGGGAGGCTGAGGCAGGAGGATTGTGAGTCCAAAGCCAGCCTCAGCAATTTAGCAGGGTCCTGAGAAACTCAGTGAGACCCTGTCTCTAAATAAAATACAAAAAAGGGCTGGGGATGTGGGTCAGTTGTCAAGTGACTCTGAGTTCAATCTCCAGTACAAAGGAGGAAAAAAAAATTTGTGACCCTAATTTTGATTAGTTCTTATTATTGTCAGCCCTCAATGTAATTAGTTTTGAGCTTTCAGTTATACATGTTCTTTATAGGTAAGATAAATGTCATACTTAAAAGGAATTTTTATATAGATGTGTGATATAACTTTTTAAATAAGAAATTGTATTTATGTGGCTATTTTACATTTGGAGTCTAAACTTGGGCTTTAGGTTGATATGAAATGCTTTCCTCCAAACCTTGAATGATCTGTTTGACATTGTCAGAAGCACTTCACATTGTTTAAGTCAATGAAAAAGGATGCATAGATCTTTCTTTAGCAATGTTGAATATAATAATACAGTAAAAGGAGTGTCTAAATAATATCTCTGTATATATGTTTCCTAATGCTTGTCCTGTGATCTGCTTGATAGCTGACATGCAAGATGTTTAACTTTCATTTCCCCCTCTGTGAAAGGCAACAAGTTTAACAGATATCCATAATGCCTGCAGGTGTTTTCCTGGAGGTAACATGGTTATAACAACAGTTCTTTGTTTGGGTGGCTTGTGCTGGGGTTTGAGCCCAGGGCCTCATGATGCTAGGGAAGCACTGTACCACTGGAGCTATATTTCTAGCCCCAATAGAACAGTTCTTAAATGTCAGTAAACTAACACTCTTTGGATTTTTTTTTCAGTATAAAGAAGTTCTAGTATAGAGGAATGAACACTGAACAAACTGAGTCAAATCTTGTAGCCTTAGCTCTGTCCCATAAATAATTGTATGATCTTAGACAAATCATGTATCTTTCCCAGGTGTCTGCCTTGTCATTTGCAGAGTGAGTTTATACTAGTTGTTCCATACAGTTGTTGTTGTTGTTATTATTTTGGTACCAGGGATTGAACCCAGGTTGCTATACCACTGAGCCACATCAGCAGCCCCCCCCCCCCCC
>NW_026000338.1:486203-506648 GCF_001458135.2 Marmota marmota marmota
CATCAGCAGCCCCCCCCCCCCTTTTTTTTTAAAGGGGGGGGCGGGAATTTTAATATTTATTTTTTAGTTTTCAGCGGACACAACATCTTTGTTTTGTATGTGGTGCAGAGGATCGAACCCAGGCCACATGCATGCCAGGCGAGTGCGCAACCGCTTGAGCCACATCCCCAGCCCCTCAGCAGCCCTTTTTTAAATTTATTTTTTGGCATCAGGGAATGAACCCAGGGGTGCTTGTCACTGAGTAACGTCCCCAACCCTTTTTGTTTTTTTTTTATTTCAAGATGGGTCTTTGTAAATTTCTTAGGGCCTTGCTAAGTAGCTGAGGCTGACCTTGAATTTGTAATCCTTCTGCCTCAGCCTTCCAAACCACTGGGATTATAGGCATGCACCACCATCCCCGGCTCCATAGAGTTATTTTTAAAAATTAACTCTCATTATGTGGATGTTGATCATTTTTCATTTTATCTGCTTTTTGGGCAGCATGTAGAAAAGTTTTGATTATGAGAAAATTTATTTAATATATGTTCTCTTTTTTTTGTCTTAAGACTTACATGGTCAGTAGTTCGGTGCAGTGGTGTTGAGAGCCACAGCCGAAGGGGCCCCAGCAAACTTCCAGCTGCTAGCAAACTTCTAGCTGCCAGCTGATGATTGGCTCACAGTGGCACAGTGGCACATGCCTGTAATCACAGCAATTCTGGAGGCTGAGGCTGGAGGATCCCGAGTTAGAGGTCAGTCTTAGCAACTTAAGCAGACCTTCTGCAACTTAGTGAGACCCTGTCTCAAAATAAAAAATGACTGGGGATTCAGCTCAGTGGTAAGGCATCCCTGGCTTCAATCCTCAGTACAAAAACAAGCAAACAAACAAAAAAGTGAGTAAAAACAAACAAAGACTCTTATATGGTTAGGATACAGGTGTTTTATTGCTAATATGTGCCATAGTGTCATGAACATAAACTTGAACAAACATTTACTGGGAAGGAAAACATTTTTGCTGGAAATTTTGTTGATTATAGCTTGGGAACATGTTGTTGTTTGGTGGTGGTACTGGAGATTGAACCCAGAGGTGCTTTGTGACTGAGCTACACCCCAATCCCTTCTAATTTTTTATTTTGAGATGAGCTCTGGCTAAGTTGCTGAGGCTGGCCTGGAATTTGTGATCCTCCTCCCTCAGCCTCCTGAGTTGCTGGGATTATAGACATGTGCCACCACATCCAACAGGAATGTGTTCTGTTTTGAAAGGTTACTACATCTAGTATATTTCTGTCCATTTTATGATTGAAGATGGTCCTTCTGAAAAGAACAATATTAGCACTAGCCGATTCTTCTTTTTGCCCTGGAAAAGGGTTCTTTGAATTTTGCCCTGTAGCCACTGTTTCATATCCTTTTTCTGAGACATTTGCAGTTTTGGCTTTTTTTTTTTTTTTTTTAGAGAGAGAGAGAGAGAGAGGATTTTAATATTTATTTATTTATTTTTTGGCGGACACAACATCTTGTTTGTATGTGGTGCTGAGGATTGAACCCGGGCCACACGCATGCCAGGCGAGCGCGCTACCGCTTGAGCCACATCCTCAGCTGCCGCAGTCTGGCTGGGCACAATCAGGAGCCACTTGTCAAAAGAAACTAACTTTATTTTTAGAACCACACACGCCAAACAAAACAGCCTCTCAGGAAAAACCCTCAGAGCCTCAACTGCCACCACTGGCTTTCCACAAGCCTCTCTCTCCCCCACAAGCTTCTCTCCACCTCCCACAATCCTCCTGCTCTTGAGGCCGATTGGCTGGGTCACGTGGGCGGAGCCAAAAAAGTCCCCCAATGAGCAGCTCCGTGGTCTGAAAGGGCAGGGAAACAGCCCAATGAGCATCACCGCAGAGGAGCCAATCAGCTAGATGTTGCTGGGGCCGCTGTGAGCCAATCATCAGCCGGCAGCTGGAAGTTTGCTGGCAGCTGGAAGTTTGCTGGGGCCCCTTCGGCTGTGGCTCTCAACATCTCCCCCTCTCTGTTTAAACAACAAGCATGTGGCTTAGGGACCGTGTCTGCCTTAGGTTGTCCAATAGTACATATGGTCCTTACCCGTTAGGTTGGTACCATTGCAATTGGATCTTACCCGTCATTGACTACCGGTCCAATATACAGCCACACCTGTGGAGAGGTCTTTGTACCAGCGGGGGGGTGAGGTTCTTTGCCTCACCTCTGTTGGCCCCCAAATTTTAGCTGGACAATCATGACAAGCAGAAGGGAGGAAGATACACCAAGCCAATTGACGGCTCCTTTTGGAAAAATTGTACCACCGATGACATCATCAGCAAAAATACCCCAACACTACCACAAGTCGCTGCACCAACAGATAGTTCACAATGCATACAGGTGAGCTCACAATGTGTCCAGGCAAGTTCTGCAAGCAGTTCAGTGATGGCTATTGTAGAAGCTGTAGATTGGTTTTATCTTTGACTTCACCAGCACTGGGATGAAGATAGGAATTCTGGCAATAATGGCTAAAGAAAAAATTATGTAACATTACAGAAGGCACTAAAAGAAAACAATTTTCTTAACAATTTACATTGTCTTTAAGAGAATTATTAAATATAATGAAAAGGAAAGGTGAAAGTAAACAAACAGATCTGTTAACCTTCTTTTTTGTTTACATATTAAAACAATCCTCAACAGTTGTTTACCCAATTTAAATTAAACCATATAAATCACGTGAAAAAAAAAATTTTGGATCCATTTTATCATGAGCGCTCATCATATATGATATATGGACATACATACATTCAAACATATAACACAAAACACAAGTGTGCACACATAATATAATACATACAACACATAACATTATAGTAAAGGCCTTATAACTTTTTACAGGTGAAATCTCCATTGCAATGTTTAAAAACTCTATAGTCAAAAAATAGAACTGATCAGCAAAACATTAACCTAGGTCTGTATGAGCTCAAAAAACAAAATAGAACTTCATGATATGGCAAAGGGCAATAATAAAATAGATATTGAAAAAAGCATCCTGGTTCTGTTGCAGATGTAAGAATAGCCAAACTGGAGTTTTGGATATCAGTTGTTATGGATTTGAGCCAAATCATCTTCTTTTTGGTCTGTAGAAATCGCTTTAGTTAATCTTTCTGGAATCCAAATCGGCTGCTGTTCTCCCTGTGGAAACACATAAACAGACCCCCGACTCCAGACAATCACTGGGTCAGGACCTTGGTTAATCTCTCTGGAATCCAAATCGGCTGCTGTTCTCCCTGTGGAAACACACAAACAGACCCCCGACTCCAGACAATTACTGGGTCAGGACCTTTCCATTGTCCTGTTAGAATATCCTTCCAAAGTACCTTGGGCTTATGTACATTTTTTGGACACATATGCCTTTCCGCAGCACTAAGTCCTGATGAATCCAAATTTAAAAAGTTTAGAGTAAAAAGGGTTATTTTAAGTTTATCTTTGGGGAATATATACCCCTTCCCAATTCCTTCTTTTTGCTTTAATAAGTACATTTTAATAGTTTGATGAGCTCTTTCAACTATGCCTTGTCCCTGTGGATTGTATGGGATTCCTGTTATATGAGTAATGCCAAATGTTGAGCAAAATTGTTTAAAAGAGGTAGAAGTATAACCAGGGGCATTATCTGTTTTTAACTGTTTTGGAACACCCACAGTGGCAAAATTTTGTAAGCAATGAGCTATAACATCTTTAGTTTTTTCTCCGGCATGAAGGGAGCCCATCAAAAATCCAGAAGAAGTATCAACTGTAACATGCAAATATTTTAATTTTCCAAATTCTGGCAAGTGTGTGACGTCCATCTGCCAAATATGGTTAGGTATCAATCCTCTAGGATTGACTCCAAGATTAACTTGTGGTAAAAAGGTCACACAATTTTGACATTGTTTTATTATTTGTCTAGCTTGTTCCTTAGTTATTTTAAAACGCTTTTGTAAAGTATTAGCATTGACATGGAACTTTTTATGAAAATTTATAGCTTCTTCTAGTGTAGAGAAAATATGTATGTCATGTGTAGTTTTATCTGCTAAATCATTGCCCAAACTAAGGGCTCCAGGCAATCCTGTATGTGCCCTGATATGTCCTATAAAGAATGGATCTTTTCTGTCCCAGATTAGACTTTGTATAGTGGAAAGCAAAGAGAAAACAGTAGAAGAAGGGGAAATCCTACCAGCATCTTCAAGAGATACTATAGCATTAACTACATACTGACTATCAGAAAATAAATTAAATACAGAATCTTTAAACATCACAAAAGCTTGTAAAACTGCATTAAGCTCTACCTTTTGAGCTGATTGTTTGGGTACTAAAAATGTAAAAGTTTGATCAGGGGTAACTACTGCTGCTGTACCATTATTTGACCCATCAGTGAATATATTTGGAGCATTCATGATAGGTGTTTTTCTTGTCATTTTTGGAAAAATTACAGGATGCAATGACCAAAAAGACAATAAAGGATTAGATGGTAAGTGGTTATCAAATGAAACATTAGATTTGCACATGATTATTGCCCAAGTATTTAACTCATTAGCTAACTCATCAATTTGATTCATAGTATATGGAGTAATAATTTTATTGGGAGAAATTCCAAACACTCCCTTTGCTGCTTTTATTCCTTTGAGTATTAATTGTCCTACAGCCTCAGGATACCTAGTAAGAATAGTGTTAGGAGAATAAGATAAATGTATCCATAATAATGGACCTTCTTGCCAAAATACTCCTGTAGGAATATTTTTTGTTGGTAGTACAATAAATAATAAAGGCAAACTTATATCAATTCTATCCAAATGCATATTTTCCATATATGTTTCAATGATTTTTAATGCCTTTCTTGCTTCAGGCGTTAACATTCGGGGTGAATTTGGATCTGATGGACCTTTTAGGATATCAAATAAAGGTCCCAACTCTCCTGTTGGTATACCTAAATAAGGCCTTATCCAATTTATGTCTCCTAATAACTTTTGAAAGTCATTAAGTGATTTGAGTTGATCTACTCGTATTTGAATTTTTGGTGGACGGACCATGGTTGAGGATAATAGAACTCCTAAATAATTAATTGGAAAATTTAATTGTACTTTATCTATTGCTATCTCTAGATTATAATTTTTTAATAAGTTTGTAAGTGTGGCATAACATTCTAGCAATGTGTTTTTATCTTTGTGTGCTAATAATACATCATCCATATAGTGAAATATTTGTAGTTCAGGATTTTGATTTCTAAGTGGCTGGATTACTTTGTTAACATAAATTTGACACATAGTTGGGCTGTTAGCCATCCCTTGAGGGAGTACTTTCCATTCATATCTCTGATCAGGACCTTCATGATTCAGTGCAGGGATAGTAAATGCAAAACGTGGACTATCCTCAGGATGAATTGGAATTGAAAAAAAACAATCTTTAATATCTATAACTAAAACATACCAGGTTTTTGGCAAAGCAGACAATTGAGGAATCCCTGATTGAGCAGGTCCCATAATAACCATCTCATTATTAATGGCTCTTAAATCTTGCAATAATCTCCATTTACCAGATTTCTTTTTGATGACAAAAATGGGAGTATTATGGGGAGATACAGAAGGTTGTATATGTCCTTCTGCTAATTGTTGTTTGACCAGGTCATGGGCTGCTTGTATCTTTTCTTTAGTCAGGGGCCACTGAGGAACCCATACTGGTCTTTCTGATTTCCAAGTAATTTTTATTGTCTCAGTGGCCCTTTCTGAAAATCCAACCCATGTCTGTCTGTTCCTTGATCTATTTGTATTGGTGCTGCTATACCTTGTTCTTGTTTTTCTAATCTTTTTCCTTTCCTAAAACCTTGTCTAGTCATAATAGTGGGTGCATTTTGGTTGATGTTATTTGTTAATGTCAAACCTAATTGATCTAGGACATCTCGTCCCCATAAATTTACGGGAAGATGATCCAATACATATGGCTGTATAGTTCCTTCACATCCTTCAGGATCCTTCCAATCTAATACCATTGCACTTCTATGGGGATTAGTCGCCACTCCTAGGCCTCGAAGCGTTTGAGTGGCTTGTTGTAATGGCCAATGTTTTGGCCATTCTTGACGAGAGATGATGCTAAGGTCTGCACCTGTATCCAGTAGCCCATTAAATTCATGTCCTTGAATATTTAGTTTTAGCATGGGGCGAGAATCTAAATTTAAAGAAAGCATAGCCCAATCTACACCTGTGGAGCCTAATCCCTTGGAACCTCTTTCTACAGTACGACTGGAAAATTTATCATGTAGGCTGGGTATTATTAGTAACTGTGCTATTCTATCTCCTGGTGAAATTACTGATATACCCTTTGGAGAACTGGCTATAATTTTTATTTCACCTTCATAATCGGGATCAATTACCCCAGGACTTATCATAAGTCCTTTTAGAGTAGAAGAGCTGCGTCCCAATAATAAGCCTACTGTTCCTTTGGGAAGAGGTCCTTTCACCCCTGTGGGAATGATTTGAACTCCCATCTCTGGAGTTAGTACTGCTCTGGCGGAGGCGCAGATGTCCAACCCTGCGCTCCCTCTGGTTTGTCTGATGAGGGATCTGATGGACAATGTGTCCTGGGCACTACCCTGATGGGGTTGCTGGGTTCCTCCAGTGCTCCGTATATTTGTGGTTTTGGGCCCCGGAGCATTGGGCCCCCCTGTCCATTTTTTGGCAATGGAGCCCGATGCCTTTCTCCACGATATCGTGGATAAACACCTGGTCCTTGTTCGTTTTTTGATAATGGAGTACCCTCTATGGTGGTTTGAGAACGGCATTCATTAGCCCAATGTCTCCCTCTACGGCATCGTGGGCAAATACCTGGTATTCTACTCCTTTGATACCTAGTTTTGTTAAACCCTCCTCCAATGGGGCAATTCCTTTTAAAATGTCCTGTTTGTTCACAATTGTAGCATGTTCTTGGCCTGGCATCTAAAGCCTGTTTTACTGCAGCTGCCACAATTTGCCCTTGTTCATTAATGTCTCTGGCATCTAAAGCCTGTTTTACTGCAGCTGCCACGACTTGCTCTTGTTCATTAATGTCTCTACATAATTTAATATATGTGTTTAAATCTTCATGTTTCCATGGTCTAATGATATCTCTGCACCAACGATTCGCTTGCTCATAAGCCAGGTGTTTTAGTAATGGCATTGCTTGTTCTGTATTCCCAAAAACTCTGGTAGCTGTTTGAATAAGCCTATCTACAAATTCAGCATAAGGTTCATTAGCTCCTTGTATTACCTTAGATAATTGACCTTGTAAACCTCCATGTCCTTGTAAAGTCTTCCATGCCTTAATTGCATCTACAGCAATTTGTGCATATACACCAGGATCATATGCAATTTGTTGCTGCTGATCCTCATAAGGTCCCTTTCCTAACAACATATCTAGATTTCTCTGAGGATAACCAGCTGCTGCATTTCGCCTAGCCGTCTCCTTGCAAAATTCCTCATTGGCAACCTTCCATAACAGGTATTGTCCTCCATTTAGCACAGCTTTACACATATTAGCCCAATCTGCTGGCGTCATGTTCAAGTTGTTAATGGATTCGACCATGCTTACAGTGAAGGGTGCTTGAGGACCATAGGTTGTTACAGCCTCTTTTAGCTGCTTCACTGTTTTGAAATTTAAAACTTGGTAAAATCGCTGCCCTCCTGCCTCAAATACAGGGCATGTTAATATTTGAGATCTTGTCTCAGGATCCCAACTATCAACTGCGGGGGTTGGGGACCTCCCAGCATATGGAGGTGGCCTTGTTAGTTGGACACTTACGTCCTCTGGTGATAGAAAGGTGTTAGTAGCAGTCTCCTGTAGAGGTGGTGCTGTTGGTTGGACACTTACACCCTCTGGTGATAGAAAGGTGTTAGTAGCAGTCTCCTGTTGTAACTTTCCCCCTGATGGCTTTTTCTGTTTTACACTTTCTTTCTCTGTCTGACTAGCTTGAGAGGCCTTCTCTTTTACTTGAATCTTTTCCTCTGTCTGACTAACTTGAGAGACCTTCTCTTTTACTTGAATCATTATGTCTTCTTCTTCCTCTACCATTGTCTGAACTGAAGGCTTTGGACTAAGCAAACAAGATATGAACGTCCACAATGGCAATGTGCCAACTGGCAGAGTCCCTGGGCTTTTCTTTTCTATTCTTTTTAAATCTTCACCATGATGGTTCCATTGTGATATATTTAACAACTCCTCCTTAAAAAGCCATGGGCTACATTTTTGTATTGTATCAACGTATGCCCTGATTGTTCTTGATTTTACTGAGATGCCTCCTTCCTCTAACAATTTACTTAACACTCTTTCAGTTTGTTTTTTACTAATTTCTGATCCCGTATTTCTACTATAATACAACCCAACAAGATAACGCCTAACAAAACTGAAACAGAGTGAAACAAAATTGGAACAACACAAAATCATTATAATAGCCTCCTGAAATGTCCATCCGTCCTTTCTCCCTATCTGTTCCTCAGATGTGAGCGGTTTTTCTTCCATCTTACACATCTCCAGGGACAGGCAACTTAAAACAAAAGTGAAACAAAATAACAAAAGAAGAATCTTAAAATGGCTACCCATCCTCTTGCCCTGCCCTCAGGGGCGAGCAGTTCACTTACCCTCAGTCGCTCCCCGTGCGAGCCACCAAATGCCGCAGTCTGGCTGGGCACAATCAGGAGCCACTTGTCAAAAGAAACTAACTTTATTTTTAGAACCACACACGCCAAACAAAACAGCCTCTCAGGAAAAACCCTCAGAGCCTCAACTGCCACCACCGGCTTTCCACAAGCCTCTCTCTCCCACACAAGCTTCTCTCCACCTCCCACAATCCTCCTGCTCTTGAGGCCGATTGGCTGGGTCACGTGGGCGGAGCCAAAAAAGTCCCCCAATGAGCAGCTCCGTGGTCTGAAAGGGCAGGGAAACAGCCCAATGAGCATCACCGCAGAGGAGCCAATCAGCTAGATGTTGCTGGGGCCGAGGAGCCAATCAGCTAGATGTTGCTGGGGCCGCTGTGAGCCAATCATCAGCCGGCAGCTGGAAGTTTGCTGGCAGCTGGAAGTTTGCTGGGGCCCCTTTGGCTGTGGCTCTCAACACTCAGCCCCGCAGTTTTGGCTTAAAATAGACATTCCTGGTATCTATAGCTCAGGTCTTTTGTTAACTGTCCCGTGCAACATTTAAGAAATTATTGATATGGCAATAATGCTGTTATACCAATATCATATACTCCATATTTTGCTTTATTAGTTGCTCCAATACTTGAATGACTTGAGTATCAACAAGAGGTAAAGTTCCATACTGTGCTAGAATAATAAAAATTCCTGCCCTCTGCTGGGCACGATAGTCCAAATCTGTAATGCTCGCAACTCAGGGAGGCTGAGGCAGGAGGGTTGCAATTTCTGTGTTAGTCCAGGCAACTTAGGGAGATCTTGTCTCAAAAAATAAAAATGGCTGGGAGTGCAGTTCAGTGGTATAGCAACCCTGGGTTCAATCCTCATTATTGCACACAAAAAATTGCTGCCCTCCAAAGGTATTCTTTTTTATTAGTTCATTTTAGAGGAGCAAAATTGCCGGGTTTCTGTTGTCGTGACTAAAAGGCTCAGGGGTCACTCTAGTTAAACTGGGCTAACTGGGCTGCACGAAATAACCACACAAGAGACACAAATACCTTTTTCTTTGGGGTTGCTGTGACGGCTCCTCTGACCTTAAGGGTCTGCAGAAAGAGAGCGAGAGCATGTGCTGACCCCTTTTATTGAGGAGAAGCTATTCAAATGAGGCAAGGGGTCAGGTTTCAGGGGGCTGAGTCTATCTTCATGATGTCCACTGTCAGCAGGTTGACTGACACCTGGGTAGGCCACACACAAGGCACTTCCATGGAAGATTCTATCCTAAACAGGGCAAGGGGTTATATTACAAAGGAACAGGTAAGCATAGCTTCACCCATGGGGCTGTAGCAAAACACACCCATTTCTGTGACTGAGCGCCTCAGCACCGAGCTGGGGAGTGTAACTCAGTCACCCGTAAGGTTGGCCTCCCCACAAGTTAGCAATTAAGTTTTGGCTATGAGAGGGCAGTCCAGGTAAATTACTATGGCTAAAAGAATTAGTTTTATTTTCCACATTGCAGAGGAAATGAGACATACACAAATAATTTTGGAGCATGGTATGAAATGATAAATAGTACATGAGGTAAAAAGTAAGTTTGCTGTGGGAGTTCAGAGCAGGAAAAAAGACATTTATTTATATTTATTTATTCTCCCCCCCCTTTTTGTGTGTGTGTGTGTGTGGTAATGGGGATAGAACCCAGGGCCTTGGGCATGCATGCTAGGCACATATTCTACCACTGAGCTCTGCTTCCAGCCAAGGAAGATATTTCTGATGGTAATCAAGAAAATATTAGAGATGTAGTATTTGAGTCTGGCCCTTGGAGGATGGGTTCAATTTTGACCAAGAAGACTATGGGAGGATTCCAAATGTGAGGGGTAGCAGTTTGAACAAAGAATATTGTATATATTAGCATTTTTTGCAAGGTCATCTTAGAATTTTTTAACTCAACTCGTGGAGGAACATTGTATAACTATCTTGCAGTTTGTTTGTTAGCTTTTGTGTCTTGATATTTTTATAAAAAACTATCTGTGCCCTGTGAATGAGCCCGATAATTTTAGTTCAGAATTGTTAAGAGTAACTGGACGGGCTGGGGTTGTAGCCAGTGGTAGAGTGCTTGCCTAGCATGTGTGAGGCACTGGGTACAATCCTCAGCACCACATAAAAATATATAAAAAAAATAAAGATATTGTGTCTATCTACAACTAAAAAAATACTTAAAAAAAAGTAGCCGGACACTGTGGTGCATGCCGATAATCCCAGCAGTAGCTACTTGGAAATTAAGGCAAGGATCTCTAGTCTGAGGCTGCCAGCCTGGGCAAAATAGGGAAACCTTGTCTTAAAAAAAAATGGGCTAGGGCCAGCATGGTGGCACATAGCCTGTAATCCCAGCAGTTTGGGAGGCTGAGGCAGGAGGATCAAGAGTTCAAAGCCAGGGCTGGGGATGTGGCTCAAGCTGTAGTGCGCTTGCCTGGCATGTGTGCGGCCCGGGTTCGATCCTCAGCACCACATACAAACAAAGATGTTGTGTCCGCCGAGAACTAAAAAATAAATATATAAAAAAAAAAAAAGAGTTCAAAGTGAGCCTCAGCAACAGTGAGGCACTAAGCAACTCAGTGAGACCCTGTCTCTAAATAAAATACAAGATAGGACTGGTGATATGGCTCAGTAGTGTTCAATTCCCGGTTCCCCTTCTCCAAAAACAATGGGCTGGGGATGTGACTGAGAGGTAAAGGTGTTTGCCTGGCATGGGCAAGGTCTGGGGTTCAAAACAGACCAACTGTTAAAAGCATTATCTTTTAAATTGTGTGAATTTAACACACAGGTTTTGAATAACTATGATCAAAGTTGTTTGACCTTAGTTGTTTTTATTTGGTAAATTGAAGTAGTCAGTTGACTATTGGGCAATATTTGAATTGTAAAATTCACAGTAGGCCTCAGGGTGTAGTCCAGTGTAAGACTGTGGGTTTGATGGCCAGCACTGCAAAAAGAAAAAGAATCCAAAATAAAATAACTTATTTTTGAGTACTATTGGATTTAGGATTAATTATTTTGCTTATTTGATTTATATTAGTCAGATTTTGGTTTATGAGAGATAGCATCCTATATTAAATGCAATAATATTTGGTTTGAAAATGTTAATTTGTTTTTTTAAATTTTTTTTTAGTTGTAGCTGGACACAATAACCCTATTTTGTTTATTTAATTTGTTTAGGAGGTGCTGAGAATCGAGCCCAGTGCCTCACACATGCTAGGCAAGCACTCTACCACTGAGCCACAATTCCAGCCCCTGAAAATGTTAATTTGTTTCAGCAATATTGACATCAGGGAAGAATTTGAGCAGAAGACACAATTTGCATTTTTTATGAAAGATTTTTCTGCAGAGTCAGGGGTCTGACCTAATAACCAATGGCATTTTTTTACAAAAGTAAAATTCTATTGGACCCCCACCCCACTCTTGTTTGTTTATGTTGTCTGGATGCTTTTCTACCACAGTAGCAGAGTTGAATAGTTGTGATAGAGACCTTATGGCCTACCAATCCTAAAATGTTTATTATTTATCCCTTTATAGAAAGAGTTTGCTGATTACTGGGTAGGTAAATGGGGCAGATGAACCACACCCAGCTGAACAGAGCTGTACAAAAATACATGTGGATACATGCATACATTTCAGACATCTACCAAGTACCCCAGTTTACCACTTGTGTTATGAACCACACCCATCTACATTTGTTGTTACAATTTTACATCCGATTTCAGATAACCTTCCTTCTACCACTTTACAATAACTCACTAGCTGCAACCCTTCTGATGCCCACTTCCACAAGCAAACTACAGGTTTTTTTCAAGGTAAAGTGTTGTATTTTTTGTTGTATATGTACATTTCTTAATCACTTAACTTGTGTATAGTATGTAAAACTGTGCTACCATTTCTACCAGTTCATTAGGTTTCTTTCTTTAAAAATAGTGTCACAGGGCTGGGGTTGTGGCTCAGTGGTAGAGTGCCGGCTTAGCGTGTGTAAGGCACTGGGTTCGATTCTCAGCACCACATACGTAAATAAAGTAAAGGTCCGTTGACAATAAAAAAATATATAAAAAAAGGTGTCACAGATAGTTTTAAGTGCTATATGTCTAACCCCATTTTTCTTATGATTTCTGTGATACTGGTTACACAACATTATTTAGTATGGTGAGTTTTTTAGAATTTTTTTTTGTTGTAAATGGGCACAATACCTTTATTTTATTTATTTATTTTTATGTGGTGCTGAGGATCGAACCTAGTACTTCATAAGTGCAAGGCAAGCGCTCTACCACTGAGCCACAATCCCAGCCCAGTATGGTGAGTTTTTAGGAACCCATTTATTACATTATTGAGAAACTAATTGTTATCAATTAACAAATATTTCTTGGGTGGTGTGAAGATTGAGTTACTGGGCATAAAGTAGTTAAATTAGAATTTAGGATATAATAATTACTCAAATGTTCATTATTAGTAATTACTATTACCATGTGTCAGAAACCATGTTTTTTTTTTTTCCCTGTACCAGGGATTGAAACCAGGGGTGCTTAAGCACTGAGCAACATATCCAACTTTTTTTTTATTCATATATTTATTTATTTTTGAAATTTAACAGTCTATTTTTGTTTTTATTTTGAGACAGCGTCTTGCCAAGTTGCTGAGGTTGGCTTTAAACTTGCCATCCTCTTGCCTCAGCCTCCTGACTCTCTGGGATTAAAGGTGTGTGCCAGCGGGCCTGGCTAGAACTGTTTTAAATACTTCATTGACAAATAAGTCAGTAAGGGCATTGTCTCTGTGGAGCTTGTATAGTACTTTTCAAAATCTTTATTAATATATACTTTGGCTAATAATTCAGTCCTTCCCCCCAAATTGTTATTAAAATGATGTTTCTTATATGATCTTTTTAGATATACATGACAGTAGAGTGAAAAATAATAAACTTAAAAAATTTTAATATTTATCCACAAATCAAAGACATTTATTTAAAATGACTTACTTAACTGGGTACATGCCTGAAATCCTGGCAACTCACTTATAATTCCAATGACTTGGGAGGCTGAGGCAGGAGGATCGTATTTTTTTTAATTTATTTTTTAGTTTTAGGTGGACACAATCTTTATTTTATTTTTATGTAGTGCTGAGGATCGAACCCAGTACCTCATGCATGCTAGGCAAGCGCTCTGCCACTGAGTCACAACCCCAGCCTGGGAGGATCATATTTTGAGGCCAGCCTTGGTAATTTAGTGAGACCTTGTCTAAAAAAAAAATAAAATACAATAAAGAAAGGACTGGGGATGTAGCTCAGTGTTAAAGAGTTCAGCCCAGTGTGGTGGCGCATGACTATAATCCCAGCTGCTTGGGAGGCTGAGAGGGGAGGATCATGAGTTCAAAGCCAGCCTCAGCAAAATCAAGGTGCTAAGCAACTCAGTGAGACCCTGTCACTAAATAAAATACAATATAGGGGTGGGGATGTGACTCAGTGGTCAAGTCCTCCTGAGTTCATTCCCCAGTATCCCCCCAAAATCCTGGGTTCAATCTCTAATACCTTCCTCCAAATAATAAAATTTTCTAGTCAGTATCTTACTGACTTTGTGTCATATTTTATTTATTTAATTATTATTATTATTATTATTTTTTGTCTAGAGATTGAACCAGGCCTCATACTCACAAAGTGTGGACTCTGCCACTGGGTTATACCTCAGTCCTGAAGAGTGCCACAGGCACTCTTACCACTGAGATAATACTCAGTCCTTTTTTATTTGTTATTTTGAGACAGGGTTTTCCTCAATGGCTTTATAAATATAATCTTTCTGCTTCAGCCTCCTCAGTCGCTGGGATTACAGGCATGGACTATTGAACTTTCCTAAGTAATTTTTTAAATAACTTTAGCTTCAGGGGATAAAGCCTAATATATCTACAAGGATATAAAAGAGTTATCCCCTTTTTATAAGGTATAAAAAGTAAAAAAAAATACTATTACTTTCATACTTATATAAAATTTGTAGAAATAGGAGACAAATTCAGATTCTCATATGCTCTTTATTTATTCACATTTATTTTATCATTCATTTTGTATTATTATTATCTTTCTTTTTTGGGGGGGGGTACTGTGAATTGAACTCAGGGACCCTTTACCACTGAGCCACATCTCCCACCCTATTTTGTATTTTATTTAGAGACAGGGTCTTGCTGAGCTGCTAAGGACCTTACTATGTTGCTGAGGCTGGCTTTGAACTCGAGATCCTCCTGCCTCTGCTTCCAGAGCTGCTGGGATTGAAGGCATGTGCCACAGTGCCTGGCCTATTATTATCTTTCTTAATCATTTGAAAGTAAATTGCAGACATGATGCCTCTCATTCCTGAGTACATTGTAATATATTTCTCCAACAAGCCTATTCTCTGAGGTACCCTAGTATATTGTTGGCATCTTAGAAATTAGCATTGATACAATATTATTTCCTAATCTACAGGCCTTATTCACATTTGCTAATTGCTTCATAATGTTCTTTATAATGAAAGCAAACTTTTCTTAATTTCTGGTGGATGATCCAGTTCTGGAACATAGCATTGCATTTCATTTTCATGTCTCTTTAGTTTGGAGAAGTTTTCTTTGCTATTTTTTTTTACCTTTTTTGGGGGGAGAAGGTAATGAGGGGCAACTTATGAGTTACATTTTCAGCCTTTTTATATTTTATTATGAAGCAGGGTTTTGCTAAGTCATCCAGATTTGCCTTGAACTTGTGATCCTCCTGTCTCAGCCTCCAGAGTCAGTTGAATTTGTCTTATGATTATGTATTTTCATAGGAATAGTATGAAGTGATATGTTCTTTTTTAAAAATTTTTTTTTGGTATTTATTTTTTTAGTTGTAGTTGAACACAATACCTTTATTTTATTTATTTATTTTTACGTGGGGCTGAGGATCGAACCCAGGGACTCACACATGCTAGGTGAGCGCTCTACAGCTGAGCCACAACCCCAGCCCTAGGGATGCTTTTTTTTTTTTTGATTTGTTTGTTTTTATTTTTGCTCATTACCAGTCTTATGAATTTGTAGTCCTCCTTTCTCAACCTCTTGAATTGCTGGGAATATAGGTGTGTGTCATCATGCCTGGTCCTGTTCTCATCTTAATAAACATTTACTGTTCCTCTGTACAAATTGATTTGTTATTTCCCTTAATGGAAAATAAAAGATGAATTCAGACTAGTTTTCTCCTTCAAGGTACTTACATTCCATTAGAGAGTACTCTGAGTTTAAATAAATAACTATAATAATGTTTTGCTTATTATAAGAAAGTAAAAGAAAATTCTGTGGGAGAAGGAAAATAGAATTTCTTTGATCTAAAAGTTGTAGTAAGATAAGATTGGAAAGGAAAGTACAAGTTCCCCCTGCAGAGAGCTTCCTATGCTGTGCTTAGGAGTTTGTACTTTATCCTTATGTATAAACATGGGAAGCCTGTGGATATCTTGACCAAGAGTGTGATGTATGTGAGTCTACTGTGTGGGAAACATTATGCTAGTTTTAAATACTGAAAAGATAGAACAATCTTTTGTTCTTGATTAATTGTGCTAGGGATGCAACCTCCAGCCTCACACATCTTAAGTAGGCACTGTACCAGTGAGCTGCACTTTCAACACAGAACATTTCTTTTTAAAATATTTTTTCAGTTATCCATGGGCACAATATCTTTATTTGGTATTTATTTTTATATGGTCCTGAGGATTGAACCCAGTGCTTCACAAATGTGAGGCAAGTGCTCTGTCACTGAGCCACAACCCCAGCCCCAGAACATTTCTTTTTTTTTTTAAATTCCCTCTCTTTCTTTCTTTCTTTCTTTCTTTATTTATTTTAGTTTTTTTCGGCAGACACAACATCTTTGTTTGTATGTGGTGCTGAGGATCGAACCTGGGCCGCACGCATGCCAGGCGGGCGTGCTACCGCTTGAGCCACATCCCCAGCCCCCCCAGAACATTTCTTTAGACAGGGAATGTACTTAGAGAATATAGGGATATACCTCCAATTACATCTACTGCCTCCTTCCAAATAGTAGCACATCCTAAGTATCAACTGAGTGATATGGACACATATGTTATAATAAATGTTAGGTGTTTTGGTACTTGAGTCAGGAATAGAATGTGATGTCTAAAAGCTGGGATTTCAAGGCAGGTAAAGTTGGCTTTTAAAAAATATTTTTTAGTTGTAGATGGACATAATACCTTTATTTTACTTATTTATTTTTATGTGGTACTGAGGATTGAACCTAGTGCCTCACACATGCTAGGCAAGCGCTTTCCACTGAGCCACAACCTCAGCCCCTAAAGTTGGCTTTTGTGTATACTTTTTTCCTCCTCCCTTTCCCATTCCAAATATAATAGTAAAAGATAAAAATAACCTGTATTCCTAAATGTTGCCAACCATTGATGGGTTTCTGTGATTTATTTCTTCTTTTTTTTTTTTTTTATTTTTTATTGTGGGTTGTTCAAAACGTTACAAATTTCTTGGCATATCATATTTGACACTTTGTCTGTGATTTATTTCTGACATCTGATTTCTAAACATTTTTGATATGTTTTTCTGGACTGGAGCTAGTGTTATCTGTTTTAATTACAAAAATAGATGCTATTTTCCCTTCTCTGTATCTCTGCCCCTCACCCTTTTGGTACCAGGAATCGAACCCAGGTGTGCCTAACCACTGAGCAACATCCCTAGCGCTTTTTATTGTTTGTTTTGAGACAGGGTCTCACCGAGTTGCTGAGGGCTTCACTAATTTGCTGAGGCTGGCTTGAACTTGTGATTCTCCTGCCTCTGTCTCCTGAGCTGCTGGGACTACAGGTGTATACCATTGTGCCAAGCCCTCTTAAATCCATTCTACAGAGAACTCCAGTTCTCTTCTAAAGATCTTCCCCCAATTTCTTATGCAGTGTTGGAGATTGAACCCAGGGCTTTCACCTGCTAAGCAAACATTCTAAAACTGAGCTATACCCTTTGCACAAGACCCTTTTCTTAGTCAGGCATGGTGGCACATGCCTGTAATCCCAGCAGCTCAGGAGACTTGAGGCAGGAGGATCACAAGTTCAAAGCCAACCTCAGTAATTTAGTGAAACCCTGTCTCAAAATAAAGAATAAAAAGGGCTGAGAATGTGACTCAGTGGCTGAGCACCTCTGGGTTCATTTTCTGTTATAAAACCCAAAACCCAAACAAAAAACAATAACAAAAAACCCCAGGGGAAAAAGGTACACTCATATATTGCTGGTGGGACTGCAAATTGGTGCAGCCAATATGGAAAGCGGTATGGAGATTCCTCGGAAATCTGGGAATGGAACCACCATTTGACCCAGCTATCCCTCTCCTCGGACTATACCCAAAGTACTTAAAAACAGCATACTACAGGGACACAGCCACATCAATGTTTATAGCAGCACAATTCACAATAGCTAAACTGTGGAGCCAACCTAGATGCCCTTCAGTGGATGAATGGATAAAAAATGTGGCATATATACATAATGGAATATTACTAAGCAATAAAAGAGAATAAAATCATGGCATTTGCAGGTAAATGGATGGTGATGGAGAAGGTAGTGCTAAGTGAAGTTAGCCAACCCCCCCAAAAAAACAAATGCTGAATGTTTTCTCTGATATAAGGAGGCTGACTCATAGTGGGGTAGGGAGGGGTAACATGGGAGGAATAGATGAATTCTAGATAGGGAAGAGGGGAAGGAGGGAAAGGAAGGAGGCAGGGGATTAGCAAGGATGGTGGAATGTGATGGACATCATTATCCAAAGCACATGTATGAAGACATGAATTGGGTGTCAACCTACTTTATATACAAACAGAGATGAAAAATTATGGTATATATATGTGTAATAAGAATTATAATGCAAAAAAACCAAAGTACATGCATAAAGACATGAATTGGCGTGAACATACTTTATATACAAAGATATGAAAAATTGTGCTCTGTATGTGTAATAAGAATTGTAGGGGCTCGCCTGGCATGCGTGCGGCCCGGGTTCAATCCTCAGCACCACATACAAACAAAGATGTTGTGTCCGCCAATAACTAAAAAATAAATATTAAAAAATTCAAAAAAAAAAAAGAATTGTAATGCATTCCGCTGTCATGTATTTAATAAAATAAAATCAATAAAAAAAACCCCATTATTTTTACAGCCAGTCATAACTAGAACAAAACTTTTAACCCTAATTTTCTTGCCTCTTGGTACATTCTTCACCACTGTCTTCATTAGAATATTCTGCCTTTGGGTGAGTTTATAGGTAATGGTACATAGATGAAATGAACTGTTTGATAAAGCTAAAATCAAAGTGGTTAAACAAAACATTTGTTAATGTTCCTTGTAATTTGACTCACACAAATATGGTGATCTTGGTTGCAATTTAAATGTTTTGTTTTAGGTATTATGTAAAGAAAACTAAAAAGTAATAAGGTAGAACCAGGCATAGTGGCACATGCCTGTAATCTCTAAGATTTGGGAGACTGAGACTGGATCCCAAGTTCCAGGCCAGCCTTGGAAGCTTAAGGAGATCCTGTCCCAAATTAAAAAAATAAAAAAGTAATAATGTAAAGTACAGATCTGATTTACATATTACTGCCCTATCACTCAAAATTTGTAATTTCTTCCCTCTCTTGTGACATTTATATCTTTGTATTTAAAACAATAGACAGGGATTTGTTTATTATTTCTTAAATGTTTTTAGGAAGTGTGACATTTTCAGAAAAATTCTGAATAGTGTTTACTTGCTCAGATAGTCACTCTTGATACGGAGCCTAGTAAAACAAGCAATGCCTAGGTTCTGTGCTGAAATGCTTTTATACTAAAATAACATAGGCAAGTAGGTATTTATTTATTTGGTACTGGGGATTGAACCTGGAAACACTTTACCACTGATCTACATAACCAGTCTTTTAAAAAATATTTTAAAAACTTTTTCTAGCTAGTTATAACCAGACCATTTAAAACAAATATATATTTTTTAAATTTTGAGACAGTGTCTTGCCACATTTTTAAGGCTAGTCTTGGGCATGTGATCCTCTTGCCTCAGCCTCTTCAGTCACTGGGATTACAAACATACACCACCATACCTGGCTATTTTTTTTTCTTTTTAAAAATTATGGAATGCTTTGCCAGGCTTGGTGGTGCATGACTGCAATCCCAGTGGCTAGGGAGGCTGAGCTAGGAGAATCACAATTTTGATACCAGCCAGAGCAATGTAGGGAGATCCTATCTCAAACAAAAAGGGGCGGGGGCTTGGAATGTTGCTCAGTGGTTAAGCCCCCTGGGTTCAATACTGGGTATGTATAAATAAATAAATAATTTAAAAAAATGGGCTGCTTTATGAATTTGCATGTCATTCTCTGGCACCACGCTAATCTTGGTATCATTCCAATTTTAGAACATGTACTGCCAAAGAGAGCACTGTGGAAAAATATTTTAAAAGTTAAATTATTATCAGGAAATGATGGTATAATAAAACAATAGCAGATCTCAAATTCAAATATAAATTAATGTGATGAAAAAATTAAAATGATCAAAAATTAAAATGTGGTAGATAATAGTAAGATACCAACATATGGACTGGTCTGTATAAATTTTATTGTAGCTTACCATTCCAGATTGTTTCTGCTTGTTATAATCCTTTAAGAACATTTGCACATGCAGAAAAATATCGCTTGTGTGACTCTTTGATTTTCTCATTTTTGTTCTTTGGTTTCTCATATCTCTTGGAGTAAAAATTGTGTATTGTGATGGAGGATTACAGGGGAAAGAAAAAGTTGGTAGGTCCCAAACTGAGCTTTTTTTTTTTTTTTTTTTTTTTTTT
>NW_026000338.1:506677-532184 GCF_001458135.2 Marmota marmota marmota
GACACAACATCTTTGTTTGTATGTGGTGCTGAGGATCGAACCCGGGCCGCACGCATGCCAGGCGAGCGTGCTACCACTTGAGCCACATCCCCAGCCCTCATAGATTTTTTGTTTCCATCCTTTTTATTGTGATAAAATATGTAAAGCTTAAATTTTACTATTTTAACTTTTTTTTTCAATGCTCAGAAAACTTAAATTGGAACACCATTTGACATAGCTATCCCACTCCTCTGTTTATACCCAAAGGACTTAAAATCAGCATACTATAGTAATGCAGTTTATATGTTTTATATGTTTTTCAATGTTTATAGCAGCTCAATTCACAATAGCTAAACTATGGAGCCAACATATGTGCTCTTCAATGATGAATGGATAAAGAAACTGTGATATGTGTGTGTGTGTGTGTGTATATACACACACACATATACATACACATACACACGCATACATATACACACACACGCACACACACGTACACACACACACATACACACACACAGAATGGAAGAATGAAAAGTTTGGCATTTGCCAGTAAATGGATGGAACTGGAGAATATCGAGCAAAACAAGTCAATTCCAAAGAACCAAAAGCGGAATGTTTTCTCTGATATGCAGAATCTAATTTATGATGGAGGTGGGGCTAGGGAAGAATAGAGGTACTTTGGATTAGACAGAGGGGAGTGAAGGGAGGGGATTGGTATGAGAGTAGGAAGAACAGTAAGTAGAATGAATTGAACATTATTACTCTATATGTATATATGATTACATGACAGGTGTAATCCTACACTATGTACAACCAGAAGAATGAGAAGTTATACTCTATTTATGTATGATGTGTCAAAATGCATTCTACTGTCACATATAACCAACTAGAACAAATTTAAAACTTTTTAAAAAGAGTAAGCAAGTAAAATAAATGGATTGTTGCTTGTACTCTTTTTTAATACATACATATATATATTAGTTGTCAATGAACCTTTATTTATTCTAGGCAGTGCTGAGAATTAAACCCAGTGCCTCACATGTGTTAGGTAAATGGTCTACCCCTGAGGTACAATCCCAGCCCTGTTGCTTGTAATCTTGATAGTTGCCATTCTGACTGAAGAAAGATGGAATCTCAGTGTAGTTTTGATTTGCATTTCTCTAATTGCTAGAGATTCTGAACATTTTTTCATATATTTGTTGATCAATTGTATATCTTCTGTGAAGTGTCCATTCAGTCTTTAACCTAATTTATTGATTGGGTTGTTTTTTTGGTGTTAAGTTTTTTTGAGTTCTTTATATATCCTAGAGATTAATGCTCTATTTGAGATGCCTGTGGTAAAGATTTTCTCCCATTCTGTAGGCTCTCTTCATATTATTGTTTCCTTTGCTGTGAAGAAGCCTTTAGTTTGATTTAATCCCATTTATTGATTCTTAATTTTACTTCTGGTACTTTAGGAATCTTGTCAAATCCTAAGCCAACATGGTGAAGATTTGGGCCTACTTTTTCTTCTATTAGTCACAGGGTCTCTGTTCTAATGCCTAAGTCCTTGATCCACTTTGAGTTGATTTTTGTGCAGGTTGAGAGAGAGGGGTTTGGTTTAATTTTGCTACATATTGATTTCCAGTTTTCCCAGCACCATTTGTTGAAGAGACTGTCTTTTCTCCAATGTATGTTTTTGGTGCCTTTGTCTAGTATGAGAAAAATGTAGTTATGTGGGTTTGTCTCTGTTTCTTCTATTCTGGACCATTGGTCTACACATCTGTTTTGGTGCCAGTGCCATGCTGTTTTTGTTATTGTGACTCAGTAGTGTAACTTAAGGTCTGGTATTATGATGCTTTCTGCTTTACTTTTCTTGTTAAGGATTGCTTTGGCTATTCTGGGTCTCTTATATTTCCAAATAAATTTCATGATTGCCTTTTCTATTTCTATGAAAAATGTCATTGGGATTTTAACAGGAATTGCATTAAATCTGCAATTTCAATTTCAAAACCAAAATCAATGGTTTTGGTAGTATGGCCATTTTGACAGTGTTAATTTTGCCTATCCTAGAACATGGGAGAACTTTCCATCTTCTGAGGTCTTCTTTAATTTCTTTAGTGTCCTGTAGTTTTCATTGTAGAGGTCTTTTAACTCTTTTGTTAGATTGATTCTCAAATTTTTTTTTGAGGCTATAGTGAATGGGGTAGTTTTCCTAATTTCTCTTTCAGTGGATTCATCATTGATGTAGAGAAATGCATTTGATTAGTGGTGTTAATTTTATATCATGCTACTTTGCTGAATTCATTTATTAGTTCTAGCAGTTTTCTAGTGGAATTTTTTGGATATTCTAAATATAGAATCATGTCTTCAGCAAACAGAGGTAGTTTGAGTTCTTCTTTTCCTATTCATAACTCTTTCTTTCTTCTGTTAATTGCTCTGGCTAGAGTTTCAAGGACAGCGTTGAATAAAAGTGGTGAAAGATTGCATCCTTGTCTTGTTCCAGTTTTTTGGGGGAATGCTTTTAATTTTTCTCCATTTAGAATGATGTTGACCTTAGGCTTAACATCTGTAGCTTTTACAATGCCCAAGTATGTTCCTATTATCCCTAATTTTTCTAGTGTTTTGAACATGGGTGCTGTATTTTGTCAAAGGCTTTTTCTGTGTCTATTGAGATGATCATATGATTCTTATTTTTATTTATTTTTAAAATATTTTTATTAGTTGATGGACCTTTATTTTATTTACTTATTTATATGTGGTGTTAAGAATCGAACCCAGGGCTGGGGATGTGGCTCAAGCGGTAGCGCGCTCGCCTGGCATGCGTGCGGCCCGGGTTCGATCCTCAGCATCACATACAAACAAAGATGTTGTGTCTGCCGATAACTAAAAAATAAAAAAAAATTAAAAATTAAAAAAAAAAAAAGAATCGAACCCAGTGCCTCATGCACACTAGGCAAGTGCTCTACCACTGAGCCCCAGTCTCTGATTCTTATTTTGAAGTGTACTGATGTGATGAATTACCTTTATTGATTTCCGTATGTTGAACCAACCTTACATCCCTGGGATGAACCCAACTTGATCGTGATGTGCTGTCTTTTAAATATGTTTTTGTATGCAATTTTCCAGAATTTTACTGGGATTTTTTGCATTTACATTGAGCAGGGATAGTGGTCTGAAGTTTTCTTTCCTTTATGTGTCTTTGTCTGGTTTTGGTATCAAGGTGATATTAGCCTCATATAATGAATTTGGAAGGATTCCCTCCTTTTCTGTTTCATGGAATCATTTGAGGAGTATTGGTGTTAATTTTTCTTTGAAGGTCTTGTAGAACTCGGCTGAGAATCCGTCTGGTTCTGGGCTTTTCTTGATTGGTAGGCTTTTGATGATGTCTTCTATTTCTTTGCTTGAAATTGATCTGCTAAAATTGTGTGTGTCCTCCTGATTCAGTTTGGTTACATCATATGTCTCTAGAATTTTGTTGACATTTTCAAGATTTTCTATTTTTACTGGAGTATAAATTTTCACAATAGTTTCCGATTATCTTCTGTATTTTAGTAGTGTCCATCGTGATATTTCCTTTTTCATCATGAATTTTAGTAATTTTTCTCTCACTCTTCCTTAACATGGTTAAGGATTTATCAATTTTGTTTATTTTTTCACATAACCAACTTTCTGTTTTGTCACATTTTTGCATTATTTCTTTTGTTTCAATTTCATTGATTTCAGCTCTGATTTTAATTGTTTTCTGTCTTCTGCTGTTGATTTGTTCTTTTTTAGGGCTTTAAGATGTAATATTAGGTCATTTACTCATTGACTTTCTATTCTTTTAATGAATGAGCTCAATGCAGTGAATTTTGCTTTTAGCACTGCCTTCAGAGTGTTCCAGAGATTTTGATATATTGTATTGGTGTTATCATTTACCTCTAAGTATTTTTTATTTCATTCCTGATTTCTTCTGTATCCATTCATCATTCAATAGGGTATTACTCAGTCTCCAGGTGTTAGATTAGCTGTTTTTTTTTTTTAAAAAGTTCTTTTTTTGTAGTTGTAGATGAATAGCATGCCTTTATTTTGTTTGTTTTTATGTGGTGCTAAGGCTCGAACCCAATGCCTCACCCATACTGGGCAAGAGCTCTGCCACTGAGCTACAGCCCTAGCCCCTATTTTTTGTTTTACTGTTTATTTCTAATTTCATTTCATTATGATCTGATGGAATGCAGGCTAGTATTTCTATTTTTTTGTATTTGACAAGAATTGCTTTGTGGCATAACATATGGTCTATTTTAGAGAAGGATCCATGTGCTACTGAGAAGAAAGTAGATTTGTTCATTGATGAAATATTCTATGTAGGTTAAGTCTAAATTATTGATTGTATTATTTAGTTCTATAGTTTCTTTGTTTAGTTTTTGTTTGGAAGATCTTTCTAGTTGTGAGAGAGGTGTGTTAAAGTTATCCAGTATTTTAGTGTTGTAGTTATTTTTTCTTTGTGGGGCTGGGATTGAACCCAGGGCCTTGTGCATGCGAGGCAAGCACCCTTCCACCTGACCTAGATCCCCAGTCCTGTAGTGTTTTTGATTCTTAAAATTGAAATGTGTTTGTTTTTTTAAAATATTTATTTTTTTAAATTTTAGGTGGACACAATATCTTTATTTATATGGTGCTGAGGATTGAACCCAAGACCTTGTGTATGCAGGGCAAGCACTCTACCAACTGAGCTATATCTCCAGCCCCCTTTTTTTCATATATGTTCAGACAGGGTCTTGCTAAGTTGCTTAGGGCCTCTCTAAATTGCTGAAGCTGGCTTTGAATTCGTGATCCTCCTGCCTCAGCCTCCTGAGCTGCTGGTATTAGAGGGATGCTCCACCATGCCCGGCTGGGAAATGATTTTTATTCCCTGTCATTTTGATTTATTTCTGTTTTTTTCCTCCAGTCAATGTAAGGGAAACTTTATTGAGGTCCCAAGGCCATACACGGGGCTTGGGCAGGAGGCTGCCTTTTTGGGGAAAGGAGCCAGTGGAGGGGCTTTATTTGAACTTCTTCTTGGGGTGGATATTGTTGGTGTGGCCGCACTTCTTGCTGTAGTTGACAGCACAGGGTTGCAGGCAGGCATTACTACTTGTGACAGATCATCTTGTTATAGTTGTACTTCTGGGCAAACTGGTACAGGGAATGTACAATGATATCATCTCACAGGTGAAGCATGAAGTGCAGGGTGGACTCTTTCTGGATGTTGTAATGTGAGAGAGTGGGGCCGTCCTCCAGCTGTTTGCCCACAAATATCTGACACTGTTGGTCAGGTGTAATGCTGTCCTTCTCTTGAATTTTGGCTTTGACATTCTCGAAGCTATCACTGGGCTCAACCTCATGGGAGATGGTCTTAACTGTCAGAGTCTTCACAAAGATCTGCATCTCTGCGTCTGCTTGGGAGCCTCATTGAAGCAAAAGTGCTATTTCTGGTTTTTAATTTGAATTTGTTTCTCCTTTGATTGACTATTCTTCCAATATCGTTCCTCCCTTTGATGGTTTTGAATTTTGGAGACACGGTCAGAAAGAACTTCTCAAATTGAAATTATTAAGAATCGACAAGAGCCAGGTGTGGTGGCACAGGCCTGTAAATCCCAGCAGTTTGGGAGGCTGAGGCAGGATGATTGATTATGAGTTCAAAGCCAGCCTCAGCAAAAGCGAGGTGCTAAGCAACTCAGTGAGAACCTGTTTATAAATAAAATACAAAAATATGGCTGGGGATGTGGCTCAGTGGTTGAGTGCCCCTGAGTTCAATCCCTGGTACCCATTAAAAAACAAACAAACAAACAAACAAACCCAAAACCCCCACAATATGTGTATTGATAGATAATAAATATTTCTGGTTGTGTATGCTTTTTTAGTATTAGGAAGTGTGACAGGAAGAAGAAAAGTCTCCTTCGGGCTGGGGATGTGGCTCAAGCGGTAGCGCGCTCGCCTGGCATGCGTGCGGCCCGGGTTCGATCCTCAGCACCACATACAAACAAAGATGTTGTGCCCGCCGATAACTAAAAAAATAAATAAATAAATATAAAAAAAAAAAAAAAGAAAAGTCTCCTTCCCTGGAACCATATCTCTGTGAGAAGTAAGCTTTCTGTTTTCAACAGGATAAGATAATAAACAAGTGATGAGAGAAAAGCATGGTAGATATGATATATCCTGAATTAAGTGACAGTAGCTTGATTTTCCACCTAAGCCTAAATCATTAATGTGGCAATTAAGTAACTTTAAGACTTTGGGTAATATAAAATAAACCAACAATTTTTTGGTATATGGGACATAAGGTTATTAATAGAATAAAATATTGCCAAAACATTGGACTAAGATCATGCTTTATGTAACTTTTAGTTTTGGGTCTTCTGTTGACACTGTGACCCTGAGCCTGGGTTTTTCCCCTCTTAATTTGTAGCAATACTCTACTCCACTCTTTTATTTTAATCTTCAGTAGCTCTAAACTTGTATCCAAACGCCCTGTTGAGTTATATATTACTGTCCTCTGAGATACCTGGATACAAAGAGTGGGGTGCTAGCATTTTAGAATTATGGTTTGGGGTTTTGAGTCCTTAAGTGAGTTTGTCTGAGGGTCATGTGAATTAATACAGAGACATTTAATTGTAGAGAAAAAGGATGTTGCTAATTGGTAATTGTTTTTAGTAATGCATACTCAGCTGATTTATTCTTAAACAGGATGTTAGCTTATGGGCAAATTTTGTAGCTGGAAGTCACTTTTCTTTTTTTCAGTATGGGGGATTGAACCCAGGGCTGCTGTATCACTGAGCTACACCCCCAGCCCTTTTTCAATTTTTATTTTAACATAGGATCTTGCTAAGTTTCCAAGGCTGGCCTCAAATTTGGTGATCCTCCTACCTCAGACTCCTGAATTGCTGGGATTACATGTGTCCGATACCATACAGGACTATAGCTGGAAGTTATAACAATCATCTAGTAATTTGTTTCATTTTCCAGGTGAGAAAATTGTTCTACTGAGGTTGCAATTTGCCAAGATCACAGATTTAATAAATTATTAGAACTAGAACCAAGATTACCTGATTCTTGTTTCAGGGTTTTTGGTAGAGTACTGTGTTGTGTGTATTTGTTTGGGGGTGGGTAATGGGGATAGAACCCAGGGTCTCTCACATATTAGGCAAACAAACTGCCACTGAACTACATCCTATCCCTTTTTGAGATATGATCTCACTAAATTGCCCAGAGTGGCCTAGAACTTGTGTTTCTCCTGACTCAGTCTCTGCAGTAGCGGAGATTACAGGTGTGTGTGTGCCTTGCTAGGCCAGTACTGTTTTTAGTCAGCTCATCAGGATGTTTTCTGTGTATTTTATAACAGTTAAGTAAGAAACTAGAATACTATTTTATAAGGTGGGTCAGAACTCCTGTTCAAGGAAATAATGGATGCCTATTATGTCTTATTGTGATTTTTACATTTTTTAAATCACTATCACAGGTTTCTGGAAGTAAATTAGCTAGAATTCTATTGTGTTACTGTATTACTTATGATCTTCTTGAATACTTCAGAGCTGTTCCCTTGCTATTTAAGTTAAGGCAAGGTAATTATTTACTGAAATCACTACAGAGAGTTTGTTAAGTGTCTACAATTAGTGACATGATGTTTTAGATCAGAAATTTCTTTTCTTAATCCCAAAGTAATTTGTGTATGTGGTTTTTTGTGATGTGTAGTTTTACTTTGCATTTATAAAGTCTATAGTTTAGACCACTTAAAGTTTAATAACTAGCTGCACAGTATTCTTCAGTTCACATTTACAAGGAAGAATAGTTTTTAACTTGCTATACTAGGAGGAAATGTGTAGTGGGAGAAAAAGGGTGAGTGGAGTAAACTGATTCTGGTGTTCTGTAGAATTGGAGTAGTTTGTACTAATCTTTTTTAAAAATATTTTTTAGTTGTCAATGGATCTTTTAATTAATTAAATTAATTAATTAATTTATATGTAGTGCTGAGGATTGAGTCCAGGGCTACACACATACCAGGCAAGTGCTCTACCACTGAGCCAAAACTCCAGCCCCTTGTACTAATCTTTCAGCAGGAAAAAAAATGTTCCTTATTTGTTTTTTTGCCTCACATGTCTTCTAAATATCAGATCTTGGATCTTTATTACTGTGTTTTTATTGTGAAAAATGTTGAATAAGTTACATATTGGTCAGTAAAATAAATTCTTTGATCAGAGTGGGTTAAGTCCAGATGCCTGGATAAAACTTCCTGATCTTTCCTAAGTGCAGTGTGTAATGGCAGATCAAGGAATATGGAGGTATCAAGCAGAATTACAACTAAATTGTCCATAAAGACCATAAAGACAAGGATTAGGACCTTAAAGGTTGAGCCAGGATTCGTTATACCTTTAATATAAAATAATCAAAACAGGTTATTTTATCTGTTCTAGGATATAGGACACTGAACTAGATATTAAAAATTCCTTAGGTATTTAACTCTTTTGGAAAATTATAAGCATATTCAAAAGTAAAAAAAAATACTATAATGTATCCCCAAGTACCTGCCACAGTTTCAATTATTATCTCATAGTTGAATTTTATATATATATATCTGCTGAACCTCCCCCTCAGTAGATTATTTTGAAATTAGTTTCAGACATTATTTTTTTAAATACTTTTTTGTTGTTGATGGACCTTTATTTTATTCATTTATTCATATGCAGTGCTGAGAATCGAACTCAGTGCCTCACACATGCTAGGCAAGTGCTCTACTACTGAGCCACAACCCCAGCCCTAATTCCAGACATTATATTAGTGTGTTGTTACAGGGAAGCATTTTTTTTGTGTGTGTGTGTGGTGCTGGAGATAGAATCTGGGCCTTCATAGGCAAGTGCTCTACCATTGAGCAATAGCCCCAGCCCTTTAAATGTTTTAATCAAAAGAAAAACTGGAGCCATGTGTGGTGGTGCATGCCTGTTATCCCAGAGAGGGAGGGTGAGGAAGGAGGATCCCAAGTTCACACCCAATCCAGCAGTTTAGTGAGGTCATAAGCAGCTCAGCTAGGCCTTGTCTCTAATAAAATATAAAAAAGGGCTAGTTGCAGCTGGGGATGTGTAGCTCAGTTCGTAGAGTGCTTATCGCCTTGCATGCACAAGGCCCTGGGTTCGATCCCCAGCACCAAAAACAACAAACAAAAAGGGCTGGTGATTTGGCTCAGTGTTTAAGTGCCCCTGGGTTCAATCCTTGGTACAAAAAAAAAAAAAAAAAAAACCATACTATTGGGGTATTTACCAAAATGATTCAAGTTGAACTATGATTCAAGTTGATTTTTTTTTCTTCTCGTATTTTGTGTACAACACCAAATCACCTTCTTGATTTCTTTTATATGATAATGTTTTAACTGTTTGGTGTCCATCAAAATTGTAGTTTAGGCCGTGTGCAGTGGCACACGCCTGTAATCCTAGCAGCTCAGAAGGCTGAGACAGGAGGATCAAGAGTTCAAAGCCGGGGGCTGGGGATGTGGCTCAAGCGGTAGCGCGCTCGCCTGTCATGCGTGCGGCCCGGGTTCGATCCTCAGCACCACATACAAACAAAGATGTTGTGTCCGCTGAGAACTAACTAAATAAATAAATATTAAAAATTAAAAAAAAAATGCTGGAGTTTAAAAAAAAAAGAGTTCAAAGCCAGCCTCAGCAAAAGCAGGACACTAAGCAACTCAGTAAGTCCTTGTCTCTAAATAAAATACAAAATAGGGCTGGAGATGTGGCTCAGTG
Source organism: Marmota marmota marmota (assembly GCF_001458135.2). Classification (NCBI taxonomy): domain Eukaryota; kingdom Metazoa; phylum Chordata; class Mammalia; order Rodentia; family Sciuridae; genus Marmota; species Marmota marmota. The sequence continues at coordinate 516,394 of NW_026000338.1, forward strand.
GTCGAGTGCCCCTGAGTTCAATCCCCAGTACCCCCTGCCTCAAAAAATTTTTAGTTTAGAAGTTATTGGATTGTCATGTAATTATTACTTGTGTTGGATGCTGAGGATCGAACCTAGGGGTGCTTAGCCACTGAGTCACATCCCAGACCTTTTTTATTGTTTATTTTGAGACAGGGTCTTGCTACGTTGCTGATGCTGGCCTCCAACTTGTGGCCCTCCTGCCTTAGCCTTCATTGTTACTGAGATAATAAGCATGCATCACTATGTTGGAAAAACATTGCATTTTGTATAGTGACACTGTCAGGGAAAAGGGCATGGTGTAGTTAGTGTCTTAAGAACGTTAACACAAAACTTTCACAGTTGTAATGTTATTATAGTAAAGAGAAGAGATTAAGTGAACTGTATTTTTTCCCCATTTTGAAAGATAAGGGTTAAGGGTTTGGGGCATTGCTTAGTGGTAGAGGGTTTGCGTTGCCTGTAGGAGGCACTAGTTTGATCCCCAGCACTGTAAACAAATAAAAGACAAGTTAATAGTTTTCTTCTGTTTTTGTTTTAAAATCTTGAGGTACAAATGGAACCAGCTGTGTTAGAGGACTTTTTTATTTTTCTTTAAATATTTTTAGCTGTAGATGGACACAGTATCTTTATTTTATTTATTTATTTTATGTGGTGCTAAGAATCGAATCCAGTGTCTCACACAGGCTAGGCAAGTGCTCCACCCAGCCTCAGAGGACATTTTCTTATTTATTTATTTATTAATTTTTGGCATTGGGAATTGGACCATGGGATGCTTTTTTCAGTGAGCTAGCTACAGCCCCAGTCCTTGTTTAACTTTGAGACAGGGTCTTGTTGATTTGCTGAGGTTGTCCTCAAACTTATGATCTACTTGATTCAGCCTCTGTAGTCACTTGTATTACATGTGTATGTCACCGTGCCTGGTTAAGAGAAATTTTTCCAAAGAATGTCATCATTGTTTAGGGATTTTCATTTAAATTAAGTAAGAGGTTCATTTGCATTTATTAATTTCTTTGTAGAAGAAAGGATATAGTTGAAAATGGATTCATGTCTAGTCCTTTGGAATAAAATTCAATTTGAGCTCTGTTCTCACACTTGATTTAATTTGGAATCATATAATGTACTGACAGATTTGGGATTGAATCTGGTTCTCTTGCTTTTATAACCTTGGGACAGTTACCTGTGGTCTAAGTAGTTTGTTCGTCTGTGCAGTGGAGCAATAATACCTAAATGAAAATTTCATTCATTGGGTTCAGTGGCACGTGTCTATAATCTTAACTACTTTGGAGGCTAATGTAAGAGAATTGCAAAATTTGAGACCAACTTTGGCAATTTTGTAAGACTTTGACTCAAAATAACAAAATAAAATGTGCTGGGAAATACTTTTAAATACTTTCTACATATTTTCCATCTTCCATTGATTTTTATTTCCCCTGATTTTATGTAAAAACATTACAACTTTTTTCTTGGATGGAGTACTGGGGATTTAGCACAGAGGAACTTAACCACTGAGCAACATCTCCAGACCTTTTTATTTATTTATAATATTTATTTATTTTTTGTTTTAGGTGGACACAATATCTTTATTTATTTTTATGTGGTGCTGAGGATCGAACCCAGTGCCTTGCACATGCCAGACCAGCGCGCTACCACTTGAGCCACATCCCCAGCCCCCAGACCTTTTTATTTAATTTTGAGACAGGGTCTCACTGAGCTTTTAGAGCCTCACTAAGTTTCTGTGGCTGGCCTTAAACTTAACAATTCTCCTGTTTCAGCGCCCTGAGTCTCTGAGATTATAAGCATGTGCCACTGTGCCTGGCTACTACTCCTCCTTTAATATAGGGAATACTTATGGTATCTTTCTCTAGGTATTCTACCAGAAGATCCTGATATTCTAGCATTTTTGCTTTTTAAAATGGAGGTTAGCAGTATTGGTAAGAGGTGTTAACACCTAAATTTGCAAAAAGCTATATGAAAATTAGATATAGTCTGAAATATAGAAAACATTAGGAGATTTATAGTAAGAGGAATGGATCCTCCCTTTCCCCTATGTTACTACTGGTTTACTTAGTGTTTTTGTTTCTTTGTACTGGAGATTGAACCCAGCGCCTGGCGCATGCAAAGCAAGTGCTGTACCATAAAGTTACATTCTCAGCCCTTTTTTATCTTGTGAAAATGAATCAACTGGGCTGTGCTTGTGGCTCAGTGGTAGAGCACTTGCCTAGCATGCGCAAGGTCCTGAGGTTCTATCCTCAGCACCATATAGTTATAAATAAATAAAATAAAGGTATTGTGTCCAACTGTAACTAAAAATGAAATATATTAAAAAGATAAAATAAATCAACTTTAATTCTAGCACCCAAAATTACTAATGGGTATGCTCAATAAATGCCATGCGACTATTGTACACATAAAGGGATACTGTATACTACCATTTAATATCTTAAAAACAGGAACATATTTTGAATTGTTTAAATAATCCACAGAATTAAAAACAAAATTAGAAGCCATCCACAATTATAGTAATTGACAATTCAAAGTTTTATACTTGCTGGGTGTGGTGGTGTATACATGTAGTCCCAGGGACTCAGAGACTGAAGCAGGAGGATCACAAGTTTAAGGCCAACCTTAGTAACTTGGTGAGACCCTCAGAATAGAAAAATGAAAAGGGTTGAGGATGTGGCTCAGTGGTAAAACACCCCGGAGTTCAATCTCCAGTACAAAAAAAAAAAAATGGTTTACACTTAATACTTGACATAATAGTCAAAACCTAGCAGTGGATACTGAAAATGATTTCACGGTCTCATCCTGTTGTATTCTATTGGGAAGGTTTCTGGAGTGAAATATATAGCTGGTCCAGTGCAGATCCAGCCATGATCAGATTAGCAAGTAATTTTTTTTTTTTTTTTAACCACAGAAGCTACTTCTTTTGTCAGTTAAATGTAAACAGTAAGGCCGGGCATGGTGGGTTAGGCCTGTAATCCCAGTGGCTCCGGAGGCTGAGGCAAGAGGATTGTGAGTTCAAATCCAGCCTCACCAAAAGTGAGGTGCTAAGCAACTCAGTGATACCCTGTCTCTAAATGAAATACAAAATGGGACTGGGGATGTGGCTCAGTGTGAGTGCCCCTTAGTTCAATCTCTGGTACTCCCCCCCAAAAAAAGTGAACAATGAGAATTAAATACTTTTATATACACAAGGTATTCTGTGAAAGCAAATTTGCTTGCAAACATAAAACTACGTTTTTTTTTTTTGGTACTGGGGATTAACTCAGTGTTGCTTAACCACTGAGCCACATCCCCAACCCTTTTTTTGTATTTTATTTAGAGACAGGGTCTCGTTTAGTTGCTTAGGGCCTGGATAAGTTGCTCAGACCGGCCTTGAATTTGTGATCCTCTTGTCTCAGCCTCCTTAGCTGCTGGTATTACAGGTGTGTACCACTGTGTCTGGCATAAAAATACTTTTTTACAGTTCAGTAGATGGAGCAAAGGGGAATGAAGGGAAGGGGGGATAGGAAAAGTAAAGATAGTAGAATAAGTCTGAAATAATTTTCCTATGCATACATATGAATACACACAGTGAAACCCACCATCTAGTACATCCACAGGAATGGGGGTCTTAAGTAGAATGATATATATTCAATGCTTGTATAATTATATCATGCATAACCAGAAGTAACAAAAAAAGGATTCTAAATATACTTCTTGGGCTGGGGTTGTGGCTTGCCTAGCATGTGTGAGGCACTGGGTTTGATTCTCAGAACCACATATAAATAAATAATGGTCCATCAATAACTAAACTATATATATATCTATATAAAATACTTCTTAACTAGTTTGAAAAAATAATGTTTAAAAGTATGTGGCAAGATATTAATAATCTCTGACTCTGGAAAGATCAGTTTTGTATCTGTCATCAAAGAAAGACATGTTTAGTGTTTTTGAATCCCTTTAACCACAAGTACTTGTCAAGGGAGATAAATTATTCATTCCACAGTCTTAGCATGGCTATGATGAGAGAAATTAAAAAACCAAGTACACATTGAGATGCCTAAGTCCAGAATGTTTTCTAATATTGGTCCACATAGAATATTTTCTTCAAGAGGAGGAGCAATAACAGGCTTGAGTAACAGTTTTTAATCTATAAATGCAATAGTCATGTTGGTATTTTGGGCACTGGTAAACACAAGCTCCAGCATCCAGAAAGGTCTGAGATGGCTGGGAGAGGTGGTATATACCTGTAATCTCAGTGTCTCAGTAAGCTGAGGCAGGAGGGATTGCAAGTTCAAAGCCAGCCTCAACAATTTATCAAGGTCCTAAGCATCTTAGTGAAAACCTGTCTCAAAATAGAAAATAAAAAATTAAAAAAGATCTGAGGATGTGTGGCTCAGTGGATAAGCACTCCTGGTTTTATTCCCAAGTACCAACAACAACAAAACAAGAAAAGTCTGTGATGTTTCACTTCTGTAGATTCCATTTAGTGTACAACTAAAGTTTACATCAAAAATTTTAAAGATAGGGCAAAAATTCTCATTAAAAACCTTTTTATGGGGTTGGGGATATAGCTCAGTTGGTTGAGTGCTTGCCTTGATGCACAAGGCCCTGGATCTGATCCCCAGTACCACAAAAACAAAAACCTTTTTGTTTCTATTTAGAGTAACAATTTTAGGAGTTAAAAATTATTTTGTAGCCTATTGCATCAACTTGGCAAACAGCTCATGTTGCAAAAGTGATTCATTCCTATTAAAATATAAGCTCTTTGAAAATGAATATGTATGCTGACATGTATTTTATTTTTAAATATTTATATTTTAGTTTTAGGTGGACACAATATCTTTATTTTTATGTGGTGCTGAGGATGGAACCCAGTGCCTCATGCATGCTAAGCAAGCATTCTACCATTGAGCCACAACTCAAGCCCTGTAGCCATTATTTTAAAGGAATCAGATAATCTTTAAAGCAGCTTTAGTGTTTCCTTTAAATCAGTCTGGAAAGGACCATTGTATTAGCTTCATGGAAAGGCTCAGTGGGCTTCTTTGTTTAAGGCTAATATGTTGATCATTTATCTAAGGCTAAAACAGGTACCAGCATGATGTAAATCATAAGGAGAGAAGGAGATAAGGACTTTTCCTGGCAGTTGGTAGCTAAATCTCAAGGGATTCTTAGAAAATGACATAATGGCAGCCTTTCTTATCTTCTCTCACTACCATTTTTTTTCTGTGAAGTAGGATAGTATTGCTCTTTAAATTTCCTTATAGCCTGGACAAGTTCATGGAAACTTTGATCTATGTTTGTTATAATCTTTGCTGACTCCTTCATGTATGTTATTTAAGTTGCCATGCTAACTGCTGTCTTTCCTCCTGTGTTACCTGCTCTTGCTGATCCAGGTCTGCTTTATTACCAATTAAAACAATTGGCATCTCATTACAATCCTTTACTCTGAGAATCTTGTCTTTGAAACTTACAGATTTCTTCAGACCACCTTCTGTGGTTGAAAAGACCAACAGGGAGCCCTCACCATTTCTTGTTTACTGTGCTCTCTTGACTCCAAATTATTCTTTTCTAACTGTGTCTAAAATATCTAGCCAGGTTGCTCTGTCATCTATCTCACACTGGTTTTTGTAGGAGTCTTCAGTGGTTGGATCATAATCAGTTACAAAACAGGTCTGGATATACTGGAAGGCATACTCTACCTTTCTGATGCCATCCCACCTACCCACACGAGTCCAATCTTCTGGCCAGAGTCTTCCTTCCTCTTCTCTCCAACCCTAGCAATCATAGTATATTCTGTTTCTATAAGAATCTTTTTTTTTTTTTTTGGAGTTGGGGTTGAACCCATTGCTTCATGCATGTGAGACGAGCACTTTACCATTGAGCTACATCTCAGCCCTGTTTATATGAGTTTTACTGTTATAGAAACTCATGTAGGTAGAACCATGTAATATTTATTCTTGTATGACTGGCTTATTTCATTTGCCATAACATAATAATGTCTGCAAAGTTATTTATGTTTTTGCAAATATCAAGATATTTTTCTTGGGGCTGGGTTTGTGGCTTAGTAGTAGAGTACTTGCCTGGCATATGTGAGTCACTGGGTTCAATTCTCAACACCATATATAAATAAAATAAAGGTCTATCAGCAACTATACATATATATGTATGTATATATATTTAAAATATTTCTTTTCTTGTTTTTTTTTTTTTTTTTACTAGAGATTGGACTCAGGGGTACTCAACCACTGAACCACATCCCCAGCCCTATTTTGTATTTTATTTAGAGACAGGGTCTCACTGAGTTGCTTAGGAACTTGCTAAATTGCTGAGACTGGTTTTGAACTCATGATCCTCCTAGCTCAGCCTCCTGAGTCGCTGGGATTATAGGCATGGGCCACTGTGTTCTGCTCTAACTAAAATTTTTTTTCTTATTTTTTAAAATATTTTTTTAGTTATAGGTGGACACAATACCTTAATTTATTTATATGTGGTGCTTAGGATCGAACTCAGGGCCTCACAAGTACAACAGCTGAGCCACAACTCCAGCCCCCTCTAACTAACTGAAAAATTTTAACCGTTGACCAACCTTTACCTCAAACTCCCTGCTCCCATCTCAGCCTGTGGTGATCACCACTTTAACTTACTACTTCCGTGGGATCCAATTTTTAGATTTTTATACAAGTGAGATCATGCAGCATTTAGATTCATTTTGTTTTTTCTTATATTCTGTTTCACTTATGCTCTGGTCTTTATTATTTCTTTCCTTCTACCTATAATGGGTTTAATGTTTTTTTTTTCTTGTTTTTCTCGTTCTAGAGGCATAATTTTAGGTTCTTTTTTGAAATCTTTATTTTTTGATTGCTATAAACCTCCCTATTAGTCCAGTTTTGCTGTTTCCTATAGGATTTGGTATGATATGTTTCCATTTTCATTTGTCTCAAGAATTTTTGTGTGTCTTCTCATTTCTTCACTGATCCATTGGTTCTCAGAAGTATGTTGTTTGATTTCCACACATGTGAATTTTCCAGGGTTCCTATTATTATTAATGTCCAGTTTTATACCATTATTGTCAAAAAAGATAATAGAATATGATTTCAATCATCTTAAATTTGTTACGACTTACTTTGTAGCCTAACATATGATCTGCCTTGGAGAATGTTAAATATATTGATGAGAAGAATATGTATTCTTGTAGCTGTTGTGACCATTATTAGGTAAAATAAGTGTTCCTTGAAGGAGATAGCTAATTTAACAAGAGAGTACAGTGTCTTTTAAATATGCTTGATAAAGGGTGGTTCACCTCTTAGGTGGAACAGATAGGATAGCAGAAGATTTCATCATGGTACTCACAGTGGCACATGATTCAAGTTGGTGAATTGTTTATTTCTGGAATTTTACATTTAATATTTTTAGATCACAGCTGATTGCAGGTAACCGAAATTGCAGAAAGTGAAAGTATCAATAAGGGAGGGCTACTGTACCAACTACTTTCTCTTCACAATCAGTACATTGTGGACTTGAGTGATATTCTGTGAACTGATAAGATTATCAAGTCCTCTGTGGATCCAAATTATGGTAAAAATTCAATCAAAATGATGAGAGTGCACTATAGTCTCTACAATGTGAAAAATAAATTGCTTTAGAACCACATGACTAATTAATATTGATACTGTTGCCTACTGCTGCTGCTGCTTCTCTTGAGTGGGTCTGAGCAAAGGGAGGAAACAGGATTCACTGTACTTCCTGGTCTATGTCCTCCTTCCCAGATTTGAAAATTTAAGCACAATCTTAGAAGTGAACACATAATCATACCCCATTAGATGCTAACAGATTACCTTAGCTCTAGAGATTCCATGAATCTATAGCAAACAATCTATGATAATTTTGAGTTCCACATATCCACATTGTAATCACTGATACATTTTAGCTATTGAGGAAACCTAAGAGTTGAAAATTGATTCTGGTGAGTAAGATCAATAAATAGAGGCTCAATTCAAAATCAATCCAAATAATAAGTACTCTGTGATAATACCAAGAAGTATTAAAGAAAGAATAGCAACCTGGAGGAAGATATCTAGAAAAAGCAATATTAAAATGACAGCATTTAAATATTACAAGGCATTTTTAACAGCCAGGTATAGTATTAAAGACTTCAAATATATTATTTCATCTAGTCCTTAAAACAGCACTATGCACATTATATGTATAATACAACTGAGGTTCAAGTTAAATTGCTGAAAGTCACAGTAGAAGGAACAGTAGATTGGTATCTGACTAATATTAGAGCCCCTATACTTAACCATGTGCTTCTTTGACTTAGTGGCATTGAACTTGGTACATATACTTAGTGCCAATTATATAATAAAGGATGTACATGATAACTTCATTTCATATGATTAGCAACAGTTTGGAAGAAGCTATAGAAGGATTGATTTTTGTGTGCTGGTGACCCAGTGTGAGAAGGGATAAATGTGTCTATCTTAAAGGACTTCCTAATCTTATTGGACTTTTTATTTCCTTTTGTTTGGAGCATACATTTTTTATGAGTTTATTTTATTTATTTATTTTTATGTAGTGCTTAGAATTGAACCCAGTACCTAATATGTGCTAGGCAAATGCTCTACCACTGAGCCACAACCCCAGATCGACTTTTTGTCCTTTCTTTTTTTGTGGTGCTGGGGATCGAACCCAGGGCCTTGTGCATGCAAGGCAAGCACTCTACCAACTGAGCCATATCCCCAGCCCCTCTTTAAGTTTTGAGACAGGATTGTGTAGGACTTTGCTGTTTTTCTGAGGATGGGCTTGAACTTGCTATCCTCCTGTCTTATCCTCCTCAGCTGCTGAGATTATAGGTGTATGCCACCACTTCCAGGTCATTATTTAGCGATAATCTGTCTCAAAAATAAGATAATCAAAAATGCTGGGGGTGTAGCTTGGTGGTAAAGTGCACTGTGGTTTAATTTCTATTGATACACATACAAAAACAACAAGTTGGGTGCAGTGGTGCATGCCTATAAGCCCACTGGCTCGGGAAGCTGAGGCAGGAGGATTGCAAGTTCAAAGTCAGCCTCAGCAGTTTAGCAAGGCCCTACCTAAGCAACTTGGTGAGACCCTGTCTCTAAATAAAATACAAAATAGTGTTGGGGATGTTGCTGTGTGGTTAAGCGCCATGGGTTCCATCCCCAGTACCAAAACAAAACAACAAAACAAGAAGACCACACTTGCTCTGGTATTTTTGAAATGCCAATTTCAATAGAACATATACATTCCTAAGGATGATCTCTAAGATGTGATTCTAGAAAATAGATTTTAAAAATCTATCTCAGATCTTATATATGCAAATGATTATTTTCCTTTTATGTAGTTATCCTGGAATGCCATAGAGATACCAATCATGATATCATTCCTGAGGACATTTATACCGAAGTCTACAATTTATTAAGGTAGACAGTTTGGCCAAAACTCTGGTTCCCCTTTAAGTGATTGTGCCTCATAACAACTTTCCCAGTGTAACCTGGGTGGTGGTATTTTTTAAAGTCAATCCTGTGGTGATGCCTGCCACCAACATTACCCCTGTCTCCTGGGTGCTTCCGGTGCTTGCTAAGGTGGCTGTGGCCATGGCTCACGTGGTCTCTGTTTCTGGTTCTTTCTGAGTCTGGATGGCATGTCAGTGGCTGAGACAAAAAAGCTCAAGGACATTTTGAGAGCTCTCCTTTTGTAACCAGAATGGGCAACCTTATTTATGTTTCAAGTTTGTATTTTACTACTATTGTTTTAGCTGGTCTCATAATTTATACAGGATGAGTATCCCTTATCCAAAAATACTTGGGATCAGAAGTGTTTCACATTTTTAGTGTTTTTTAGATTTTGGAATATTGCATAGACTTTACAGGATGAACATCTTCAGTTCAAAAGTCTGAAATATTGAAATGTTTCAAAATCTCATTTTTTGAGCATTAATCTTGGGTTTTTGGATTACTGATGTTCAACCTACAATACAACACAAACGTATTTATGCCTCAAAGTCCTGCCCACCGGAAGGAAAAAAATTCCACTGATTGTAGACATTTCATTTTATTTTTGTGATGTGATGGTACTATTGGTCTGCTGTACTCATTTACCCACATTTTTGCTCCCACCTTTTTTGTGGTACTAGAGATTGAACTCAAGGGCACTCTACCACTGAGTCACCTTTCACCTTTTAAAAATTTAAGTTTTGAGACAGTGTTTTGCTAAGTTGCTGAGGCTGGCCTCAAACTTGTTATCCATCTCACTCAGCCTCCCTAGTTATTGGGTTTGCAGGTATGCATCACCAGGCCTGATTTTTCTGTAACATAATCCTTGATTACTCACTATATGTGAATTTATGCAATAGAGCTTGCTTTTGTGGTTGAATCATTGTAATTTCTGGGACTGAGTGGGAGATCAAAATTCTGCAGGTTTGCTATACTTTCATTTCTAGAGAACCACTTTTCTTTGGTGATCTATTGGTTGGATAAGGTAATTATTACTATTTTGAATTTTGGTTCAAGGAATTTTGCATGCCGTGGACCCTGAGCATCTTTTCCTCAGGTTCCATTTTCTAACAACATACTTATGGACATGACCTAACCATAATAGTTTTGTATATCTCTTTTCCAAAAGAAGGGTTTTGGCAAAAAGTATCTTTATTATATAGGGAAACGTCATTTCATACTTTTGTAAAACCATCTTCTCGACCAAAGAAAACAACCAAATACCACACCCAGAAATCCACTAGTAGCATGTCTACTACATTTTCTTTTTCTTTTTTTCCTTCTCTATATATCTTGGATTATTCCTAACTAAATGCACAAAAATCATGTAGTAAGGCCACTGGCCTTGAGGTCTCACTGTGCTGCTGCTTGAGTGGAGGTGGTGCCTGTCCAGAAAGGCCTGACTTAGCTGCAGCTTCATTCACAGTATTTGAATGTGTTCTTTTGATTACTCATGAAGTTTCCCCCCATAATAGTTCTGTATAATAAATGTTTATTCCTGTATTTTTGTAAATTTTCACACTAGTTTACCTTTTAAGTTGATTGTGGAGTTTTTTGGAGGTGCCTACATAGCTTTTGTGGTGGTGCTGTTTTTTTTTTCCCAGTTAAAAAGAAATGTATCTTCTTGAATATCCGGCCTTATTTTTTTAATATTTATTTTTTAGTTGTAGTTGAACACAAATACCTTTATTTTATTTATTTATTTTTATGTGGTGCTGCGGATCAAACCCAGTGCCTTGCACATGCTAGGTAAGCACTCTACCACTGAGCCACAACCCCAACCCTCCATCCTGATTTTAGGGTCATTTTTAAAAATATTTTTTAGTTGTAGGTGAACACAATACTTTTATTTTATTTTTATGTGGTGCTGAGGATCGAACCCAGTGCCCCACACGTGCTAGGTGAGCTTTCTACCAGTGAGCCACAGCCTCAGCCCCTAGAGTAATTTTTTATGGAAATAAAATTCATGTAGCATAAAAGCCACCATTTTAACCATTTAATAATATACAGTTCAGTGTTTAAGTAAATTCACAATGTTTTGCAACCATTTCTACTACCCTAATTCTAAAATATTTTATCACTCTAAAAATGGTATCCTTTATTTCCCAATTCTCCCTCTCTCTATCTTTAGCCATTACTGATTTGCTTTCTGTTTTTGTGGACTTGACTATTCTGGACAGTTCATAGATATAAGTGGAGTAATACTTGAAATGTATGTTTTCTTTAGCATATTGTTTTTCTTGAACTCAGGGGCACTTGACCACTGAGCCACATACCCAGCCTTATTTTGCATTTTGATTTAGAGACAGGATCTCACCGAGTTGCTTAGCACCTCGCTGTTGCTGAGGCTGGCTTTGAACTCAAAATCCTCCTGGGCTGCTGGACTTACAGGCATGCGCTACTGTACCCGACTAGCATGTTGTTTTCAATGACCATGCATGTTTTAGCAAGTATCAATATTCAGTATTTCATTCCTTTTTATTGGGATGTAAATTTCATGGATTACACCTCATTTTGTTTATTCACTTATCAGTTGCTTCCCTCTTTCTTGCTGTTAAGGAAAATGCTGCTATGAATATTTTTATACAATTTTTATTTCCATGTGTGGGCATATATTTTTATTTGTTTTGGGGTATATATCTGTAAGTAAAATTGCTGGGTCATTTTCATTACTCTATTTGACTTTTTCCCCCCAGTTCCTAGGTATCAGAACCAAGACTAAGGTATCAGAACCAAGACTGGCCTCAAACTTGCAATCATCCTGCTTCAGCCTCCCAGTTATGTGGGATTACAGGCTTGTGCCACTTCATCCAGTTTCTCTGCCCATTTTTAATTTGAAATTTTTTTAAAAGTTTAATTTTGAGAATTTATTATGTATTCTGGATACTGCACCCTTTTGAGATATATTGTTTAACAATGTTTTTCTCCTATTGTGTGGGTTGTTTTCACTTTTTTTTAAACTTAGAAAAGTTGTGAATTTTGATGGAGTCATATTTTTCCTGTTGCTTTAAAGTTTGGATAATCTAATTTTACTAAAAATGGGGTATTTATTTTCTGCATTTAAACTTTAAATTCTCTGTAACCCTGTTGGATTATTATATAATTTAACTTTATGCTATAAATTTTTTTTTTTTAATATTTTATTTTTTATTTCTCGGCGGACACAACATATTTGTTTGTATGTGGTGCTGAGGATCGAACCCGGGCCGCACGCATGCCAGGCGCGCGCGCTACCGCTTGAGCCACATCCCCAGCCCCTATGCTATAAATTTTGTTTCATAAATATTTCCCTGAAAATCTAAAGTCTTCCAAGTCCTAGTCTATGTTTTATTTATCTGTCAGTGAGATATACAATTAAACTGTGCCAAGCAGAAGATAGTATAATTATAAAAAATACTTCAGAGACCTCCAAGATAGTAAATGTTCAGTAAATATATTTGCTAAATTACTGATACTTTTTGAAAATTTTAAGAAAATTTTTAGTTGTAGATGGACACAATACCTTTATTTTTTATTTTTATGTGGTGCTGAGGATCCAACCTAGTGCCTCATACACGTGAGGCAAATGCTTTACCACCCAGCCCTAAATTACTGATACTTACAATGAATAGGAAAAAAAAAGTTTTGCTTCCCTTATTTTGGATGTTGCCAAGTTTAAATCTTTCTTGAAAAGCTGTTTTGGTTCTAAGGCTTTTCCATATATAGCCTGTATACAAGAAAGAGAAAATAATGACTAAAATATTTAATGATAATATGATAAGATTTGTAGAAGGGCCTGCTATTAATAGTGAAAAAAGGTAGTTACAGTTAAAATTTAAAAAAATTTTCCCCTATTTTTAAAAAATACGTATTTTATTTAGTTGTAGGTAGGCACAATACCTTTATTTTATTTTTATTTTAAAAAATTTTTATTTGTTGATAAACCTTTATTTTATTTATATGCTGTGCTGAGAATTGAACCCAGTGCCTCACACATGCCAGGCAAGTATGCTAACTCTGAGCCCCAGCCCTAGCCCCTCCCTCATAAAAAAAAAAAAACACTCTTGTCATAGGAAAGTTTATTTTCAAATTAAAAAAAATTTTTTAGTTGCCAATGGACTTTTTTTTTTTTTAATTTATTGATACATGGTGCTGAGGATCAAACCTGGTGCCTCACACATGCTAGGCAAGCACTCTGCCACTGTGCCACTACCCCAGCTGGGAAAGTTTATTTTTGTCAAAAATTAGGTTAAGGATAATATTTTATGATCCATTTAAAATGATTTAACAGAAAGTAAAGTGTAACTAACTTTGTTTAAACACACAGAACATTTAAAGTTCTCAATATCTTGGAAGTGTTTAGTGAGTAATATGAGCAGTTTCCTTAAATGATATTTAAAGCCTGGGTAAGTGTATGGTTAGGTTGCATTACTTATATTTTTATATATCTCCAAGAGATAAAATTCAATTCCTTTAATTTTTACTTTGAATATGCATACTCTCAGAATATTAATAGTGTAGATAGGTTTTTAGTTTGTTAGAGATTTTTATTTAAATACATGGCAGGCTAATTAAGCAAATTCTTCAAATTTTTGTTTTGATAGTGAAAGCAAGTTGAATACATTGGTGCAGAAGCTTCATGACTTCCTGGCACACTCATCAGAAGAATCTGAAGAAACAAGTTCTCCTCCACGACTTGTGATGAACCAAAGCATTGGTAAATTGAAATTGAACCTGCTTATCTTATAGTCTTTTAAAAAATTATATTTGGAGGATATATAGCTTTTAAAGAATTTTAATTTATGAGCCAGGTGTGGTGGCACATGCCTGTAATCCCAGTGGCATGGGAGGCTGAGACAGGAAGATTGTGGAATGCAAAGCCGCCTCAGCAATGTAGTGAGGCCTAAACGACTTGGCAATACTCTGTAAATAAAAAGTATATATAATATATAAAAAAGGACTGGGGATGTAGGTTTAGGGATTAAGTGTCCCTGGGTTCAATTCCTGGTACCAAATTTTTTTTTCAATTTGTGGAAAATGAGATTAGCAAGCTTTATAAGAGCCCCTCTTGTGTATTTTTGCTAGGATCTGACATGAGATTTTAATTTGGGCAAGTAAAAATGTAATTTTGTATTTTATTGTAGTAACTTGGAGAAGGAAGCACTTAATATGGTTTTATGTATAATTAGAAGAAGTGGGAGTAGTATAGAAATATTTATCCTTGTAGTTACTCATGTATTAGGAATTAAAATTTTATGTTGTTTGAGAACATCTCTGATTACATTTTGTGAATTTTTTTTTTATAAAACTACTTAAGACCTCCTCTTTACCTCCCTTTCTCTTTTATAAAAAATCCTGTGTAATGTGATGATTACCAGTTTTAGGTAGTTATACTTGGTGGTTGGAGAAAAGTTATGTAGAAAAAATAAAAGTCAGAGTGAAGTTCAGCTATATGTATAATTAAGAGTTCCAGAAGGAGAGAAGAGTGAGAATAGGTCAGAAGACAAATTTTCTAAAGACCATAAAAGACATCAAGGCATAGATTTAAGGAGTACTGTGAGTCCTAACCCTGAATAAATATAAAGAAAACAACGTCTAGTTATATCATATGAAATTCAAAGAGTAAAACCAAGAAAATATAATTAGCTAGAGGAAAATGATATTAATTTCAAAGGAACAAAAGTAATATTGATGACTTAGCAGAAATGATAGAAAATAAATGACAATGAAATAATTTCTTTAAAGTGCCAAATGAAAACAATTGTGAAGGTATAATTCTGTATTCAGCAAAAACATCCTTTTAAAATGTTTAAATGAAGGGTGGAATGAAGACATCTCTAGACAAAGTAAGAACTTGATGTCAACAGACCTAAACTAGAGGAAATATCTTTATACTAGAAGAAATTAAGGGTTTTCTGAAATCAGAAGGGAAATTATTTGAAATAGGAACACCAGAATATAGGATATAATAAATAATAATGGGGAAGGTAAAATAGGTGGGTAAAACTTTATATAATAGACTATTATCTAATCTACTGTCCCTATTTTTTTATGTTTTGTCTCAATGATGTTTGTAGGTAAGGTTTTTTGCCCCTATGTCTAGGATCCAGTTCAAAATTACACATTGCTTAAATTGACATGTCTCTGTATTCTTTTTAAATACAAAACAGTTTCTCTGTCTTTCAGGACCAAGAATTTTTCTTTTTGTGGTACTGGGGATTAAACCTGGGGATGCTGTACAACTGAGCCTCATCCCCAGTCCTTGTTTTTTTTTTTTTTTTTTTTTTTTTT
>NW_026000338.1:532323-551421 GCF_001458135.2 Marmota marmota marmota
CCTTTTTTTTTTTTTTTTTTTGTCATTTTGAGACAGGATCTAAGTTGTCAAGGTTGACCTTGAACTTGTGGTCCTCCATCCTTAGCTACCACATTGATGGGGTTGTAGGAGCACACCATTGTGCTCAGTTGCCATGAATTTTTTGACAAGTGTAGGTCTATTACTTTGTGAATGGGCCTGTTTAATTATGATTAGATTTAGCGTATATTTTTTGTCAGGAGTACTATGTAAAGTGGTATTACAGTCTTCTCAGTAAGTGCATCATATTGCAAGATACATGGTAGGATTTGTCCTTTTTTGGGTAATATTAATTTAGGTTATTAGTTATAATTGTGCTTGTTAGATTAATCTATAAAGACTAATTTATAAAATTATGATTTATTTTTTTCTTTTTTAGTACCAGAGATTGAACTCAGGGGCACTTAACCAGCTATTATAACTATGCCCAAGTGCAAAAAACAAATATGTGATTGGACAGACAGGAAATTCCACTAAGAAATATAAGAAGAAGAAAACCAATTTGAAATTCACTAACTGAAGAATTTATTTATTTACTTTTTGTGGTACTGGGAATTGATCTCAGAGGTACTCTATGATTGAGCCACATTCCCAGCTCTCTTCATTTTATTTATGTTTGAGGCAAGCCTCGAACTTGGTGATCCTCCTGCTTTAGCCTGCTAAGCACTGAAGAATTAATTTCTGAAAAACAAGTTATTGTATTTAACTAGACACTAGAGATAGCAGAAATGCCAATGATTTGGTGATAGGCTAATAGAAATTATCCACTCTGATAAAAAGCAAACATTACAAAATGTACAGACCAATTTGCTCGTCAAATCATCTCCCCAAGAAACAACTATAAAACTGGACAGTTATCAACCAAACGTATGTAAAGAATAGAAATGTTACTGTAATCCCAGTGATGTGGGAGGCTCAAACCCAGGAGGATCAGAAGTTTGAGGCTAGCCTCAGCAATTTAGTGAGACCCTCTTTCTTGATAACAGAATAGACTGGGGATGTAGCTCAGTGACAGAGAGCCCCTGGATTTGATCTTTAGTACTAAAAAAAAAAAAGTGTTGGTTTGGAGATATAACTCATTGGTGTGCTACCTGGCATATGTGAAGCCCTTAGTTAAAGCCCCACCTAGTACTGAAAGAGGAAGGGAGGAGAGGAGGGAGGAAAAAGAATTTACTTGTACTCAGGGAAAATTATGAGTAAAACTTCTTAATCAGTTTTGTTTGTATATTAATCTTGAATATATTTTGCTAGAGTTTTACCTATACATTTACATTTTTGCAGGTTTTTTGGAGAAGGATTATGCTATGTTGCCCAAGCTGCCTTCAAACTCCCTAGATTCAAGTGATCATGTTGTCTCTGGAACTATAGGTGCATTCCAGTGCGCCTAGCTTGTATGCTATTTTAACTTTTATTGTTTTTAAATTTGATAATCCTAGTTGTTCATTGCTGGTATGTAGGAATTCAGTGGACTTTTTAATGTTGACTTTGTATCCTATGAACTTCTTGAACTCAGTTATTTGTTCCAGGATTCTCCCCGGCTTGTAGATTCTTTGGGATTTTCTACTTCGACATTCATGTTGTCTCAGTAGGGGCAGTTTTCTTTCTTTCCATCTTTGTGTCCGATTTCCTTTTTTCCTCATTATTCTGGTTAGGACTTCTTGTATTTTAAAGTATTACATTTAAGAAGAAGATTAATAGAAGACCATGGTATTCTTAGTCTTCGTGGGAAATCATTCAGTCTTTCACAATTAAGTTTGATGTTTATTGTGTAGATTTCTTATAGGTGCTCTGTATCAAGTATTGGGTATTCCCCTGTACTTTGCTGACTTTTTAAAAACTGAGTTTTTATTGAGATAATTGTAGACTCACATGTGGTAGTACCAACTGATACAGAGAAATCTCTTTGTTTAGTTTCTCCTAATTGTGACATTCTATAAAATAGTAATGAAATATTACCAGAACACTGGTGTTTGTAGAATCTACCAGTCTAAAAATCTGTTTCCTCAGTTTTCCTTGTACTTGTGTGTGCTTACTACACGACATTACAACTTTTTTAAAATTTATTTTTTAGTTGTAGTTGGGCATAATATCTTCATTCTGTTAATCAATTTATTTATTTTATGTGGTGCTGAGAATCGAACCCAGGGCCTTGCACATGCTAGGCGAATGCTCTCCTGCTGAGCCACAACCCCAGCCCCTGTGATATACAATTTTATTACATATTATTGATTCATGTGTGTACTACTGTTGTCAAGATATAGAACAGTTCCATTCTGACAGGCTTCCTACTTTGCCCTCCTCCCATTTTTTTGGTACTGGGGATTAAACTCAGTGCCTTGAACATGCTGAGTGCTCTGTCACTACACCCCAGTCCTTTTTCTTAAATTTTGAGATAGGGTCTCACTAAGTTGCCCAGGCTGACCTCAAACTTAGATTCTCCTGCTTCAGCCTCCTAAGTACCTGGAATCACAGGTGAGCACCATTATACTTAGCTCCCATTGTACCCTTTTATAATCACAATCACCACCTTCCCCCTGCCTTTCCTGTGTCTAACACCTGGCAATGACTAATCTGTCCTCCATTTAAAATTTTTGTCATTTCAGAAATGTTATATGAATTGCTTTATATAGTTTATCATGTTTTCAGATTTTTTATCATCTAGCATATTTTTTTGGTGATTCATCCTAGTTGTCATATTAGCAACAATCCTCTCCTTTTTATTGAACATTAGAATTCATAATAGAAATACCACAGTTTATTTATTTTTTATTTTTTTTAGTGTTTTTTTTTTGCCTCTCCCATTCTCTCTTTTTTTAGAGAGAGAATTTTTTTTTAATATTTATTTTTTAGTTTTCGGCGGACACAACATCTTTGTTTGTATGTGGTGCTGAGGATCGAACCTGGGCTGCACAGCATGCCAGGCGAGTGTGCTACCACTTGAGCCACATCCGCAGCCCCCGAAATACCACAGTTTAACTGTTCAGCCTGTGAAGTACCTCTGGGCTGATTCTAGATTTGAGTTGTTACAATTAAAACTGCAAAATAAAGATATTGTGTCCAACCAACTACAACCAAAACATAAACGTTAAAAAAAAAAACTGCTGTGAATATGTATGTACAGGTTCTTGTATAAACCTAAGTTTTTATTTCTCTGGGATAAATGCCCAGGAGTACAGTTGGTTATATTATGGTTTCATGTTGATTTTTTTTTTTTTAAAGAAACTCCTAAGCTGTTTTCCAGAGTGGCTATGCCATTTTATATTTCCATGGCAATTTATGAATGATTCAATTTCTGCATCTTTGCCAACATTTTTTTTTAGTTGTAGAGGCACACAATACCTTTATCTTTTTTTTTTTTTTTACGTTTTACTTCTTTGTTTTCTTTAATTGTCAATGAACCTTTATTTTGTTTATTGATTTATTTATATGTGGTGCTGAGAATCAAACCCAGTGCCTCACACATGCTAGGCAGGTGCTCTACCACTGAGCCACAATCCCAGCCCCTATCTTATTTAATTATTTTTCTTAATGTGGTGCTGAGGATCGAACCCAGTGCTTCAAACATGCTAGGCAAGCACTCCACTACTGAGCTACAACCTCAGGCCCTCTTTGCCAACATTTGATGTTGACATTATTTTTAAAATTTTAGATAGTCTAATATTTAACAATACCTCATTGTGGCTTGTGTGGGGGAGGGGTCATGAGAAATTGAACCTAGGGGGACTCTACACTTGAGCTATATCCCCAGACCTTTTTATTTTTTATTGTGAGATAGGTTCTCCCAACGTTATCTGGGCTGGCCTTGAACTTGCAAAGCTCCTGCCTTAGCCTCCCAAATAAATGAAATTACAGATACGTACTGGACTCATTGTGGTTTTAATTTACAATTTCCTTAATGGGGGTTTAATATAAATTTTTAACTTAAGAGGAGATAAAATTTACTTACTGTACCACTGACCCGTTTAAAACATACAATTCCATGGTTTATAGTATAGTCATAGATGAAACAATTACCACAGTTAATTTTAGAACATTTTTATATCAAAAGGTCATCCCTAAACCCTTTAACTCTAATCAGTTATGTACTTTCATATCTTTATAGATTTCCCTATAATATACTTCCATATGAATGACATGATAAATATGTGGTGTTTTGTGACTGATTTTTTTTTTAACTTAGCAAAACATCTTCAAGGTTCTTCCATGTTGCATTATATATTAGTACTTTGCTTTGGGTGGGATGTAGCTTAGTGGTAGAATACTGGCCTAGTGTGCATGGAACTCTGAGTTCCATCCCTTGTCCCTCCCTCCAAGAAGGTACCTTGTTCCATTTTATGGCCAAATATCTATTATATGTATGTGTTCACATGTGTGCGCGCACAAACACACTCACACACTGCATTTATTTATCCTTTGATCTATTTATGGGCATTTGGCTTATTCCCACCTTTTGATTATTATGAACAATGTTATCATAAACATTTGTGTAAAATTTTGTATGTGGCCATATATTTTCATGTTCCCGAATATAGGGTTGGGTTATATGGCGACTTTTTTTAAATGTTTGAGGAAGCATCAAACTGTTTTCTAAAGTGTCTATACTATTTTATAATCCCACCAGTCGTACATGATGATTCTGATTTCTCGGCACCCATTTTGAATGTTATTATTTGACTTTTTGATTCTAGCCATTCAAGTGAATGTCAAATAGCATCTCATTGTGGTTATGGTTTTCAGTTGCCTGATGGCTAAAGATATAGAGCATGGTTTTGAGTATGTATTGTATGTACTCTTTGGAGACATGTTTGTTCAGATTCTTTGCTCACTTTTAAAATATGCATTTATCTTTCCATTTATCAATGGAAAGATAAATGCATATTTATGAGCCTTCTTTATATATTTTATGTTTTTATTGTGGTAAAGTAAGTAACAGAGAATGTATTATTTGAACTGACTTTAAGTGTATAGTTCTGTAGTATTAATTACAGTTAGTGTGTAACTCTTGCCACAATCCATCTCTAAAATGTTTTCATGATCCCCAATTAAAGTTCTGTACTCATAAAGCAACAGCTTCCCAGTCTTCTCTCTCAGCCCTGGCAATTATCATTCAATATTGTCTTTATGAATTTGACTATAGAATCCCATTTTATATTAAGGGATTCCTAAAATATTATGAACCTTGTATTTACTTTTTTTCCCCTTATACAGTCATATCTGTGATAAACTCACCTTTTTATTTAATAGGAACACTTTGTAGGTTTTCTTTCGACTGTTCAAATTGCTCACATCAGGCCATTGTTACATAAAGTAAACACAAATGCTTATGACCAAGTTGACTACTAAGTGACTAATAATATGGGAACTGTATACAGTGTGAATACACTGGACAAAAGGATGATTCATGTCTCTGGTGGGAAGGAGTAGGATCATTCAATATTTAATCATATTATTCAGAATGGTACATAACTTAATTCTTATGAATTGTGCCCAGGTGTGAAAATGAATCCCTGTAATCCTAGCTATGTGGGAGGTTGAGACACAAGGATCCCTTGTTTGAGGTGAGCCTACAGAAATATGGGAGACCCTGTCTCAAAATAAATTTAGAAAAGGGTTAGGGATGTAGCTCAGTGGTAGAGCATCTGCCTAGGAGGTATAAGTCCTTGGGTTTGTTTAATCCCTAGTACTATGAGAGTGGGGGGACTTATAAATAGTTATTGAAGTTTTTATTTATTAAATATTGGACCACAGTTATCATGGCTAACTTAAACTGCAGAAAGTGAAACTTTGGATAAGGGTAGACTATTGTATGCTAGGAACCTCAGGTAAGTGGAGTCATAGTCTTTGCCCTTTTGTGTCTAACTACTGTTATTTAGCATAATATCTTGAAGGTTTATCCAGATTGTACTATGTATCACAATTTCCTTTTTAAAGCTTAATAGTATACCACATTTTATTCATCTTTCTTTGAACACTTCGTTTACATATGTGATTTGAAAATATTTTGCCCCATTCTATGATTTATCCTTAATTGAAGTACAAAATGTTTTTTAAAAACTATATATTTTAGATGTTGATGGACCTTTATTTGATTTATTTATTTATATTTAGTGCTGAGAATAGAACCCAGTGCCTCACACATTCTAGGCAAGCACTCTTAACACTGAGCCACAACCCCAGCCCCCTATACCTTTATTTTTATGTGGTGCTGAGGATTGAACCCAGTGCCTTACATGTGAGAGGCAAGCGCTCCACCTGAGCTACAACCCCAACCCCTAATCTTTTGTTGTGATGAAGTCTAAATTTACCTATTTTTAAATTTTGATGCTCATGCTTTTGTTGTCATATATAAGAATCCATTACCAAATCCAAGGTCATAAAGGACTCCCTACCCCCTAGTTTCTTCTAAGAGCTTTTTTTTTTTTTTTTCAGTACTTGGGATTGAACCCAGGAGTGCTTAACCACTAAGCCACATCCCCAGCCTTTTTAAAAATATTTTATTTAGATACATGGTCTCACTGAGTTATTTAGGGCCTCATCCTCCCCAGCCACTGTGATTACAGGTGTGCACCATTGTGCCTGGCTATTCTAAGAGTTTTATTCATTTAATTCTTATATTTATGTCCTGTATATATCCTGAGTTAATTGTTTTATATATGGTGTGAAGTGGGAAGTCAACTTTATTATTTCATAGAGGCTCTCTAGTTGTCCTAGCACATTTTCTTGAGAAATGATCTTTCTCTATTGAATGATCCTGGCACCCTTACAAAAATCAGTTGGCTGTATCAATAGGAGCTTATTTCTGGACTCTCAGTTTTGTTCCATTGATCTGAATGAGTATGAATCTTCCTTTTTAAAATTTATTTAGTTTTTGAGATTATTTGCTTAATTTCAATTCTTTCAATTTTATATGAAGACTGTGTGTGTGTGTGTGTGTGTGTGTGTAGGTAGGTATTGAACCCAAGGCCTAGCACATGGTAATCATGCATTCTACCACTGAGGTATACCCCCATCCACCATATGAATTTTAAGAATAAGCCTGTCAGTTTTTACAAAGAATTCTCTCTGGATTCTGGCAGGGATAGCATTTTTTTTAAATTTATGATGTAGATGGATACGAAATATTTATTTTTATTTATTTATTTTTTTATGTGGTGCTGAAGATCGAACCCAGGGTCTCACATGTGTGGGGCAAGCGTTCTACCACCGAGCCACAACCCCAGCCCAGGGATAGCATTTTTTTTCCTACAGATTAGTGTGAGGAGTGTTGCTGTCATAGTGAGTGTAAGGTGTTTTTCCTTTAACTTAGATCTTCTTTAATTCCTTTCAACTATGTCTTATAGTTTTCAAAGAATAAGCTTTATAGACTTTTTTGATGTATGGAGGATCTTTGTTCTTTAGCCTGGCTCTAAACTCCTGGACTCTAGGAATTCTCCTGCTTCAGCTTCCCTATTACCTGGGATTAAAGGCATGCACCACTTTACCAGGCAGGTTTTTGCTTCCTTTTGTTAAATTTATTTCCAAGTATTTTATTTCTTTTGATTCTGTTATTTCCTTACTTTCGTTTTCAGATCACTCATCACAAATATGAAGACATACAATTGCTTTGTGTATATTGTATCCTTCAACCTTTCCAAACTTATTTATTGATTCTAATAGTATTTTTAGTGGATTGTTTTGAGTCTTCTGTACATACAAGATAATGTCATCTGCATAGGGATTGTTTTACAACTTCCTTTTCAATGTTGATGGCCTTTTATTTATTTATTTTTCTTGCCTACTTGTTCTGGCTAGAAACTCTTGTGCAAAGTTGAGTAGAATTGGCAATAACAGATTTTCTTGTCTTATTCTTGATCTTAAAAGGAAATCATTCAGTTTTTCACAATTAATTATGAAGTTACCTGTGGGGGTTTTATAGATTTTTGGTAATGTTTCTTTTTTTTAAATTAAAAAGCAGACATTTGGTGGAGCTGCTTTATGTTATTTTTGAGCTGTTTTAGATTAACAACAAATTTGAGTGAAAATACAGTGAGTTTCAATATGTTCCTGTCCTCCCACATCTTCCCTTACTGTCAACAGGTTTTTTTTTTTTTTGATACCAAGGATTGTTCCCAGAGGAATTCTTCCACTGAACTACATCCCTATCTATCTGTCTGTCTATCTATCTATCTATCTATCTATCTATCAATCTTGAGACAGGGTCTCCCTAAGCAAGTTGCTGAAGCTGGCCTCAAACTTTGCCTTTTTCAGAATGTCATGTAGTTAGAATCATACATATGCATCCTTTCTAGATTGGCTTCTGTAACTTAGTAATATGCTTTTAGGTTTACTCTAGGTCTTTTTGAGGCTTGAATAGTTCATTTCTTTTTAGCTCTGAAATATTCCAATGTCTGGATGTGCCACAGTTTAGTTTTCCATTCACCTTCCAAAGGACATCTTGACTGCTTCCAAGTTTGACAATTATGAATAAACCTTCTTATAAAGAGTTTTACATAATAAAAATTTATATAAAATGCTTATAAATCTATGTGCAGATTTTTGTGTATTTTTGTTTTCAATTCCTTTGCGTAAATTAACATGTAGCTAGATCATAGTAAGAGTGTGTTTAGGTTTTTAAAAAGCTAAATTTACCCTGTGTTTGGTGGTACTTGTCTGTAATCCCCAGTATTGCCAGAACCAAAGTAAACAAAAAACTGCCAAGCTATCTTCCAAAGAATTTGTACCATTTTACATTTTCACTAGCAATAAAAGAGAGTTCCTGATGCTTTACATCCTTATCAGCCTTTGGTGTTCTCAGTATTTTGGATTTTGACCATTATAATAGGAGTGTACAGGTTTTTCATTGCTCTTATTTTATTTTTTTTAAGAGAGAGTGAGAGAGGAGAGAGAGAGAGAGAGAATTTTAATATTTATTTTTTTAGTTATCAGCGGATACAACATCTTTGTTTTGTATGTGGTGCTGAGGATCGAACCCGGGCCGCACGCATGCCAGGCGAGCGCGCTACCACTTGAGCCACATCCCCAGCCCCTCTTATTTTATTTACTTATTTTTTTGTGTGTGTGGTACTGGGGATTTAGCTCAGGGGTGCTTTACCACTGAGCTACACCCCTATCACTTTTTATTTATTTATTTATTTATTTATTTATTTATTTATTTATTTATTTATTTATTTATTTATTTTTAGACAGGGTCTCTCAGAATTACTAACAGAACTTTTCTATCCTCTTACCTCAGCCTTCTGAGTCCCTGCGATTACAGGCATGCTCCACCATACCTGACAAAATATAGGTAGCTAGAATGGTTCTCCCCATTCTACACTGGGGTTTGAACCTAGAGCCTCAATCATGCTAGGCAAGTGCTGTAACACTTAGCCACATTCCCAGCCCTCATTGTTCTTTTAATTTGTAATTCTTCAGTGACATATATTGTTGAGCATGTTTTCATGTGATCATTTCACCATCTGTGTATCTTCTTTCATGAAGTGTCCAGATACTTTTTTGCCCATTTTAAAATCAGGTTGTTTTATCATTTTTGATTTTTAAGTGTTCTTTGTACAGTTTGGAAAAGTGTCCTTTATCAGAGATATGATTAGTAAAGATTTTTTGTAAGTCAGGGCTTGGGTTGTCAATTGAAGTTTTCTAGTATTTTGTTGAGGACTTCTGTGTTTGTATTTCTGAGTGGTATTGGTTTGTAGTTTTTTTCTTTTTGTATTTTCTCTGGTTTTGTTATCAGGGTAATACTGGTCTAATAAAATGAATTGAGGGGTTGGGGTGTAGCTCAGTGGCAGAGCGCTTGTCTTGAACATGTGAGACATTGGGTTTGATCGTGAGCACCACATAAAAATAAATAAGCAAAGATATTGTGTCCATGTATAACTAAAAAAAATAAAATGAGTTGGGAGGCAACCCCCCTGTTTTCTATTTTTTGGAAGAGTTCATGAAGAACTTCTGTTAATTCTCTTTTAAATATTTGGTACAATAGAGTGGTTAAAACATCTGAGCCTTTGCTCTTTTTCCTGGTGTTTTTTGTTACTAATTTAATCTCTTCAGTTGTTACATCTGTTTATGTTGTCTATTTTTTCTTGAGTCAGCACCAGTGGTTTGTTTAGAAGTTTGTCATTTCATATAAGTTATTTAATTATTCTTGTATAGTTTTCTTAGTATTTATTTTATTTTGGTGAGGTTGCTAGTAATGTTCCTCTTTTATTTCTGATTCTAGTAACTTAAATCTTGTCTCTCAAAAAAATTTTTTTGGTAGTTGCAGATGGACAGAATGCATTTATTTTATTTGTTTATTTTTATGTGGTGCTGAGGATCGAACCTAGTGCCTCATGCATGGTAGGCAAGCGCTCTACCACTGAGCCCCAGCCCCATCCCCAGCCCTAAGTGTTGTCTCTTTTGAACCTGATCAGTCTAGCCTAAGGTTTTTCACATCTTTTCAAAGAATTAGCTTTTGGTTTCATGGACTTTTCTATTGCTTTTGTATTTCGTATTTCATTAGTTTAATTAATTTAATTCCATGTTATTTTTTTCTGTTTGCTTTAGGTTTAGTTTGCTCTTATTTTTCCAGTTTTTATGGTGAGATGAAATATATTTTAGTATTTTAAATTTTTTTATATAAGGTGGAGGTTTTCTTTTTATTATTTTTTTAGTAGTAGATGGGACACAGTGTCTTTATTTTTATTTATTTTTATGTGGTGCTGAGGATCGAACCCAGAGTAAAACACATGCAAGGCAAGTGCTCTACCATTCAGCTACAACCCCAGCCTGAGTTTTTCTTTCTTTCTTTTTTTAGATGTTGATGAATCCTCATTTTGTTCATTTATTTATATATGGTGTTGATAATTGAACCCAGTGCCTTATACATGCCAGGCAAGTGCTTTACCACTGAGCCACAACCCCAGCCCTGAGGTTTTCTTTTCATGGGAAATATCTTAGAAAATTATGGCAGGAAATGTTTTGAAACCAGTGTACTCTTTTTAGAAATTTCATGCTTTATAAGAAGCAATGTGTCAAATGAGAGTGATTCGGGCTGGGGATGTGGCTCAAGCAGTAGCGCGCTCGCCTGGCATGCGTGTGGCCCGGGTTCGATCCTCAGCACCACATACAAACAAAGATGTTGCGTCTGCCGAAAACTAAAATAAATAAATAAATAATATTAAAAAAAAAAAACAAATGAGAGTGATTCTAGTCAGAATACTCTTCTTGGAATATTTTAGTATGAGCATTACCAGTACTGTAGTACTTTGTAGCTAGAAAATGGATTCATGGTGTCATAGGTGTTGGTGTTCTAATTGATAATATTTCAAAAAGATAATGTTTTTTATTTCTTGTCTTTTAGATAAAACCAGTGGTTCTGCAAATAACCCTGATACGATGGAAAATAACAAGGAAGAGGTAAGAATAATTTAAAGCATTTCAAAGATTTACTAATTACCAATAATGAACTGTCATATATGTCATTATATTGTTTATAGTCAATACCTCACTGTGTGTAAGGCTTTTGTTCTTCAGCTTGGTAGTTTTCTAGTTTGAGGTTTTCATTGTTTTTGATATTGTAGTGCTTCACTTGAGCAGTTTACCTAAGAACACTGAAGGATTACTAATAAGTAGGTATTTAACAAAAACCATCTAAAATGGATATTTTAGCAATGGTGTTTGGTAGATGGTGCATGGCTCCATACTTCTTAGATTTCTTTAAACTTGGTATTCAGAACCTCCTAAGCATTATTATAGCAACCCAATACTGAGTTCCTTTACCTGATATGCAGGTCAACACTATGTTTTTGAGGTTCTTTCCACATAGTGGCAAAAGAGGGTAAATTTAGTATCTCAACACATTATAGAAGTGATTTCATGGAATATGTTAACATAGAGAAGAATGCAACATCCAAAGTTTTATTTAAGATCTAAAACTTTAGACCTAAAAACTTCCTTCTTGTTTTGGCATCCGATTACCTCTGTACCTTTTGTTCTATCTGTTGAAGAGGACAAGGATCATCATATATCAGTGTATCACATTCAATCCCCTAGTATGCAACAGTGATGTTTAAAAAAGACATGTGGGCCGAGGATATAGCTGAGTTGGTAGAGTGCTTGTCTTGTATGCCCAAGCCCTGGGTTCAATCCCCAGCACCACCAAAAAAGAAAAAAAGACATATATGAGGATTTAACTCAGTTGTATAGCACTTGCCTGGCATGTGTGAAGCATATGATTCATTTTGTAGCATCAGAGAAAGAAAACAAATAACATAAATTTGGGGCTGGAGATGTAGCTTAGTGGTAGAGGGCCTGCTATAGGATTTATTCACCAGCACCAGAAAGAAAAAGAATAAGTCAGGAATTTTATCTTTGGTTAAGGAAACCTAAGTAAAAATGAGAATTAGTTTATTTGGAGGTTTCAGGGGTTGAATCCAGGGCTTTGTTTGTGCTTAAGCATGTATTTTATCACTGAGCCCCTGAGAATTAGTTTTTGAAGTTCCTTTTTTTAGGGAGTTATTTTAGGCATGTAAAGTATCTCTTTATATCACTATATCGAAGTCTTGTTATTTAGCAAAATGAATGTTTCTTTGAGAATTTCACTTTCTATTTTTTTTCTCATGTTTAGGGAACCAGCTCTTCAGAAAAATCCAAGCCTTCAGGATCATCACGATCAAAGAGGTTGGTTGATAGTGAAGAGTTTTCTCTTTCTTGGCTATTTTATTTTCTGTTTCTAAAAATATAATTCATTTTCTGAATTTACCTCAAGCACTGTTGTTCTGAAGCTTTTATAAAAAACATGCCTATTTAAAAATGAGCAGTATAAAAATATGAGCAATTTGGTATAATAAATTTCCTTGTATCACCTAGTTTCAACAATGATTCATTCTAACTGAATTTTAAAGAAATTTCTAGAGAAGGATTTATCTTATGTGGCAGTGGTCCTTGCAATATGCAGTTCATTTCTTTTGATAATTTATGTGCTTAAAAAAGGGAAAGGAGAAGTTAAATGTGTTAAATGTTAAATGTGTCAGATAACATGTCACATTTTTAGGGTTATGTGAAATTATCTAGGATGTAGAGTGGTCTTTACAGTTGTAAGTTATAAGGAGATCAAAAAGTGCTATTTTTTTTGTTCTAAATTCTCAAATTATACTATAAGGACAAACTATTTCCAAGTATACTTTATATTCAATATACTGTAGGGTATAGTTGTTACTAGAAGTTTGCAGTTTAGTCTGTTTTTTGGACTTTTGTTTTTGAGCATTGGAAATATTTCTTCATAGCTATAGCTTGCATGTGTTATTAATTTATTCTCTAAAGTAGTGATTCTTAAAGATAGCCAAAAATCCCCTTTGTAGCTTTTTCAAGAAGCACATGCCCTGGTCCTACCTCAGGCCTACTGAAGCATAATCTTCTGTGGCAAGTAAGGTATAGAGATGTATGTTTCCCTAAGTGATTTTGATATACATACATATCTGCTAAGAGCCACTGCTAAATCCAAACATGCTGTTTATGTTCTTGGGGTGTTGTTCCAGTTGTCAGACATTTCCCTAATTCTATGGACTTAATTGTTCCATAGGAAACCTTCAGTTGTAACAAAGTATGTAGAATCTGATGATGAAAAACCTTTGGATGAAACACTGAATGAAGATGTTTCTAATGAAAATTCAGAAAATGATATTACTATGCAAAGTTTGCCAAAAGGTAATGTGTATTAATTTTTCGTATGAAATTAAAATTGAAATCATCTTAAAATGTCATTGTTATAAAATTGGAACTTGATTATTGCTAGGTATATATAAAGGACAAAGATTGGCATTTTACCAATAGTGGTCTGGAAATGTATTTACATGCTAATAACAACGTTGTTGAGGTTAAAATTTGGGACATTCAATTATTTTTGAAAAAGAACAAAATCAAATATTTCTTTTTCTTTCTGTTGTGTTTTTTTTTAACTAGGGGATGTCTTTAGTTTCCAAATTATATTTTAATGTGGAAGTAGCTTTAAAAGTTTCATATGTGGTTTTGATTCAGTAAATGTTAATGTACTTTCTTTATGTAAAAAATATATTGAATATTCCTAAAAACTTAAAAAAAAGCATTTACAGTCTAATTTAATCCTGTTGCATTTTTATTTTTTTGTGGTGCTAAGGATCAAACCCAGGGCCTCACATATACGAGGCAACTGCTGTATTGCTGAGCTATTTCCCTACCCCTGTGTTACTAGGTTTAGATTCTTAAATTCCTCAAGGCTAAAAGCCAAAATTAACTATTAAAGGTAGATAAAGGTGTATTTTTGAAGTCATATTTTTAAAAAACCTTGTCACCCATCTCTCAACTCTTACAGTTCTAATTGTAAAAGAACAATGATTAGGGGCTGGGGTTGTGGCTCAGCGATAGAGCACTCGCCTCGCACGTGTGAGACCC
Source organism: Marmota marmota marmota (assembly GCF_001458135.2). Lineage (NCBI taxonomy): Eukaryota > Metazoa > Chordata > Mammalia > Rodentia > Sciuridae > Marmota > Marmota marmota. The sequence continues at coordinate 546,748 of NW_026000338.1, forward strand.
TGGGTTCGAGCCTCAGCACCACATACAAAAAATAAATAAGTGAAATAAAGGTATGGTGTCCAACTACAAATAAAAAATATTTTTTTTTAAAAAAACAGAACAATGATTAGATTGAGAAAAAGTTCCAACTGAAAATCTTGGACTCTTATAGCTTAATTTTGAGAGCATCATTATTGCATGATGAGAAAATGACAATAGACTTGGTAATTTTATGGTGTTTTTAAAGAGTCAAAAATTTAGTTTTTTCCCCCATTGTTAACTATGTTCCAGTATGTTAGTGGATTTTTAAAAATTATTCTTATAGTCAGATCTCTTTTTAAAAAATCCTTGTTTATTTTTTTATGTGGTGCTGAGGATTGAACCTCATATGTATGAGGCAAGCATTCTGCCACTGAGCCACACCCCCAGCCCATAGTCAGATCTCTTATAGCAGTGTTTAGTAAACCTTGTTCCCTGTCTATATTTGTGTTTTTGATCCATTTCTTTAATTATGGAAGTTGAAGGAATATGGTGGATATTGTGCTTTGCTTATTAATAGGATAAATTTGGAGTTATAAAGTGAAAAGTTAAATGAGGAAAGGGAATGATGGATAGAAGAAAGGTTGAAGGAGAATTGATGAGCCTACCATTTACTTGGCTTTGCAAATCATGTCTGACAATTTTATGTATTGTTTTTTATGGCCAAGGACAGGAACAACTAACATGGGAGACTGAATACTAAAGGCAGTGACTCTTTGGATTTTTACATCCTTGGTGGATGTCACTGGCAGTGCTTATTGATGTAAGAGCTTGGAATTCAAACTTTTAATGGTACTATGGAAGACTTGTCAGTATAGGATGTTCCTAATTAATTAAGCTAAGCTTAGTTCTCTCATACTAAAAAACCTATTTTATAAGCTTAAATCCAGTTGGTTATTTTTACTGTTATAGTACTATCATGAGTATGCTTGGATACCAGACTCTGAAAGAATTACCTCCTTTAATCCTTAAAACAATGCAGTAAAGTTTCTGTTGTTAGAGATGAAGGAATAAATTCAGAGGTCAAAGGAATTACTTTTTTCAGTTTGAAATGAAGAAGCTAAGATTTGAACCCTATTCTGTCTTAATCTAGTGCTAGTGGGTGTTCTTTACAATTTGGGCTTTAATTCCAATTAGAAAAGAATCTTCAGGAAGGAAGGGCTCAATTACTTTATGATTAATTTAAAATCTTTACCTCTTTTCAAATGTTGGGACTTCTCTGAGAGTATATAACATAAAGTAATTGTTTTAAATAACATTTATGGGAAGATAAGGATTATTTAAATATACCACAGTCTGTAAAATCTTAATCCTGTATGTTCCCCTCTTCTTTAGATATTCAGAAATTCATTTAACAACTAGATGGTATAAGTTGCCAAAATCTGCTTGTTAAATACAATGGATCCATATTTCAAGGAGTACTGGCAACTACCTGCAGTCACTTTCTTAATTGTTGTCAGTAATAGTCAAATTACTAATTTGAGCAATGTATCTAAAAGTTGAAACCTGGACGGACCCTTTTTACTGTGCTTGTTTAATTCGCTCTTTAGAAAATGTCATGATAACTTAAAATGATAACCTTTTCCCTCAATTTACATATTTTATAGTTAAGAAACAGCATTCTAAAATATTTTGATAGTCACCAACAAATGATCTCATTTTATAATTTTATTGTTAGAGCACTTCAGCTTAAGTATCTTAAAGTAATACTACTCAAGAAATTTGCAGGGCAGGGAATCTTTGACATACTATTTAGAAAATGTTGTAGAATAGGCATGGCAGTAATAGAGTGAACTTTATTATCCCCCTCCACACATCCCCACAAAGTAAAATAAAACAACACTTCAAAATCTTTTTCTGATATTCTGATTTGGATTATGAGATGAATAGGATGCCTTTTCATCCTCTAGTCTACTCATTTTATAAATTTTTCATGGAATTTAGTCCAAATGTTCATATTCATAACAGCTTTGTGATAGGCACTATAAAAATTCAAAACTGGGATGAGGCTATTTTATTCCTACATTTCTGTTTTAATTAGTTCATAATACCTCCCCCTCATGAACTATATTCCAATAAATTATCTGATTGTTGAAACCTGGCCCTTTTTCTGCTTTCCCATTTTATTTACTTTTGTGAGGTCCTTAGACAAGTATTTTAAAGCTTGAGAGAAACAAACTATGTACCAGCAATGTTGGCTTTATCTGAACTGAAGTCTTGTACTTCACTTGCACATTTAATATGTGTAATGGTTTTTTAAATGAAATCATTCTAGGTACAGTGATTGTACAACCAGAGCCAGTGCTGAATGAAGACAAAGATGATTTTAAAGGGCCTGAATTTAGAAGCAGAAGTAAAATGAAAACTGAAAATCTCAAAAAACGCGGAGGTAAATACAAGTGAAAATGAACCATGAGTTTAAATTGCTGTTTATGACCATATTAGAAAATCTTATGTGCTTTCTAAAAATACCTCCACTTTTCTGCCCATTGTTTTTTAAAAGCACTACTTAAAAATAACTTCTGTTTCTCTTTTGAACTCTGAAGCAGAAAAGGTTAAACACTATTTATCTAAACTCCTTTGCCTTCATTGGCTATTAAGTTATTTCAAGAAGCTTGGCATTCCCTTCTTCACATTAGTTCTATAATCCCTATACCAGAATACCATGTGTTTTCCCTTACTCAGAATTTCAGACTTGTGCAAAATCTTGCCCATGGCCTTTAGGTAACTGCATACATATTCAGAACATTGTCACATAGAGTGACAGACATCAGCATTTAGTATTTCCTGGTGTACTTATTAAAGATGCAAATATTTTGACTCCACTTCTAACAAGATAGAATTTCTGGGGATGAGGTTGAGAATGTACCCCAATTTGTCCTTAAAGTATACTCAAATTTCTGATCCATTGATGCAGTACAGAGATGAGTAGGAAAGAGAAGAGAGCTAGAGCCAATAAACCACCCTCCATATGCCTGAGCTACCTCTCCCTTTGTCTATCATCACTTATGTTCTCAGCTAGATTGGCTAACAATTTGTATAAATTTAGCATTAGGAGAATTCATTTAGAAATTTTATTAGAGTGGAGTTTGTTTCCCACTTGTTCATTTTTTACTTTTAATTGATGCCTGTATATCGTTTTTGGGCACATTATCAGAGCCAGAAACTATAACCATAAAAGAAATGAATTTCTTAAAGAGAGAATATGACAGTAAATTTCTAAATAGAAGTATAATGAAGGTGTGGACATTTAATACAGACCATGTTATATGATTGTGAAATAATAGAGAAGTTTTTATATTGGTGAAATTTTGTGCAGATTTCAATTATCTTGATGGAATTAGTGAACTAGATCCACAGTTATAAAATATCAGTTTTCAGATTAAATAATTCGTGAGGTTGCTGGTGAAAATCAAGGAAATGTTGTTTAGTCTTTTGTCCACAAGGGGGTGATCAACCCCTTTTGAGTATATGGACGATTTTTTGAAATCTAGTTCATAGTAGAGAAATTGCCATTGCAGCAACACAACTCAGTTTAAGATAAACTACTACTCTTAAAACTTAGAGAATCAGCAAGTAGAAGGTGATGATAAGGATTAGAGGATAAGAGTTTCTTTCCTCTGAGTCCTTTAGCAAAGACAGATAATTATGTGTACTTCATTGTGTCAATTAATGTTTAAATGGTGTCTTTTGGGAAGGGGCTCTAGAACAGTCAGTGTCAGATATATGGATGGGACTTGAAAGCAGAATAAGGACTTTTGGGGGGAGGGTATTCCTAGTGCCACTCTGGTATGCTGCTGGTGTTTGGTCTCAGCTGATATTGTTTTCTGGAATATTTTGTTGAGTGTTCTGTGTAAGAATGTTTATATCATGCTTAAGTGAATATGTATGTTTATAGCCATGTAGTGCACTTAAATATTTTATGTTTATTTTTGTCTTAATGATTTGTTACATCTGTAAACTGTCAGAAATCACACAAGAAATTTCATTTTAGGCTTATGCATGTGTGAACAAACTTGTGATCTGAGATAGTGGATTGCTGTGGCTACTGTTCAGACTTTTTGGTAAAATTAGTTCCCAAATTGAAGCCTAATTTAGAACAGTGTCAAGAATGTAAACTTTATATATAAAATAATATTTTATTATTTTATTTATATATAAAATAATATTGATTTGGAACAAAATTATAGCACAATGTCACTTAAAAAATCATATCCTGTTTTGACATACTTTTCCCAGTTTAATTATTAAAAAATATGTTACACTAAATTTTCTACACGGCAAAATAATTTTAGTCTCTCTTTAAAACACTAAAATGTATTGAGCTCAGAAATGAAAATGTTTTTTTTTACATTGACACACTGTTATAATCTTTATTTCATAACTAGATATAAAAATTTAAACATACGTGTAACAGAAACAAGTACATAAAAAAGTAACATTTCAACATTTTACCATATTTGCTTCAGATCTCACTTAAATAAAATATTGGTTCAGTCCTACTCTCATCCATTTCCCCTTCTTCCCACCCCACAGGTAATGATTATCTTAAAGTTTTATGCATGTGCATGTGTATGCATGTTTTTCTATGTTTTCTATATATGTATTAAAAATTTTTTTCATTTAAAAAATCAAAAATAGTATTTTATATATATA
>NW_026000338.1:551844-607245 GCF_001458135.2 Marmota marmota marmota
TCAACATTGTTTTTGAAATTTATCCATGTCAGCAAATACACATCTAGTTGGTTTTTCACTGCTCTATAGAATTCTTACAGTATAAATTTATTTACTTCCCAAATGTGAGATTATTTCCAGTTTTTAATTTTCTAATTAGTGCTATAGCGAATATCCTCATATACAGTTCCTTTTTCCTGTGGAAGAAATTCTCCAAAGGATCACCTATTTTAAAAAATTTCTTGAATGATATATATGCAAGAGCACATAGTAGATGCTTAATTAATAGTATTTAACATTGGGTGTATATTCAAATTCTAGGTTTCATTTATCTTAATGAAATTATTATTTGAAATGAAAATTACACCAAATATTTCTGTTAAAACAAATAACAGAATGCACGAATACCCAAGATCAAAACAATGTAGGGCAGGCAGTGTGATTAAAAATAAAACATTAAGTAAGCCTTGAGATTCTCTTTCATCTTCTGAAAACGTATGATGGTGTCCTTATACTTTGAACTGTTTTAGCCTCTACAAGTAAAGATATTTAAAATAGTCTTTGGGTCCATGGTGCTTTGGATCTTAGAACTAACAAAACACAAAATAGAAAACTCAAAGGTGAGAAATGCACCTGGCGTTTTGTGTTATTTAGGGATAGAGACTTTTTTGGGGTGGGGTGGGGTGTTGTTTCTTCCAGTCATCTCCTTTTTATTTGTGAATGAAGGCATTTTCACTGACCTCTTTTAATCATAATCTACTATTTTATTTGGATCAAAGTCTTGGTTGCATATCAGGATCTGGCACAGAGAGAGAGAGAGAGAGAGAGAGGGATTTCAGTTCATTGTTTTATTGGTTGGGAATGGCTGTCTTTGTTTTGTTTTTTTTTTTTTTCCTCCCTCCTTTTTCTTTTTCATTTTCTTTTTCTTGAAATGGGGATCTCACTGTGTTTCCCAGGCTGGTCTTTCACTCTTGGGCTCAGTGTCCCAAGTAGCTGGGATTACAGGTGTGTTTCTGTTTTTTAAAAAGATTCTTCAGATGATTCTGATGTTCAGCTTAGATTGTGAGGCACTGCTTTAGCCGAAGTAGGAACAAGAACAAGGCAGGAGAGGTTCCTTCTAATTGTTGCTTGTATAGATTATCTTCAGCCTGTTTTCCTGTAGATAGTACAGGATGAGGGTATGCCTTTCCAACTAGCTGATGTTTTGCTGCTATATAGATAACTCATAACGTCCAGTAGGGAGTAGTAGGGAGTGGACAGTAGGCATAGAAAGAAGCCACATGGGGATTATGGACAGTATTGAAGCAAATCTTAGGAAGGAAATGGGTAATATCAGATTGCCAAGTTTTCATGTATCCCATTGATAGAATTTGTACAGACAATTCCACTTGGAGAATAAAAAATGTTTATGTCATTTACTTCTCCATTCCCTAAGAACAGGTAGTGTATTTATTTGTAAAGCAATAGCAATGAAAAAGAGCCCTTGATCTTTATTTTTAGAACTTCCTTATTGGGTCTCTTTATGTTATGCCAAGTTGTGAGAAATGAATGGGGTTTGTATATGTAAAAGGAAAGAAGTTTAGGATTTGTAGCTCAGAATTTGACAAGGTTGTCAGATTTTTTAGAAAGTCAGTATTTTTTTCTTTTTAGAAAATCAGTAAAAAGAAAAAAAAGGCTTTTTAATGGGTGTCCAAAAAGTTATTTCCCCATGGATTATGAGGTATCTCATATCTAATATAAAGTTCACAAAATGCTGACTAAGGTAAATATCCTTTTTTCCCCCCTGTGTAAATGTGTAAATAATGGCCGCTCCTTTCTCCTAGAAGATGGGCTTCATGGAATTGTGAGCTGCACAGCTTGTGGACAGCAGGTCAATCATTTTCAAAAAGATTCCATTTATAGACACCCTTCACTGCAAGTCCTTATTTGTAAGGTATGTAGAGATTTGTTGATCAGGCTTACATTGTAGAGGGGAAGACCCATATCTAAAAGGCCTGAAAAATGCCATTTCAGGGGAGATATTGTGATTATGGAGCAGATAGGAAGCCTTTGTAATTAGGACTTGGTTGGCTTTTCAGTGGAGGTGTTAAAAACTAATACCTGAAATGTGAATAAGAACTAGCCTGGTAAAGTGGGATTGGTTCAGCTCCTTCTAGGAAATACAACACAGTATTCAGCGATTGAGAGCTAAAGGAGAACCTGTTAAGTATCGAAACCTGACATTTTGTGTATGTGTGCATGCTTGTGTTTTCTAACCCTCCTTTTAATGTACCCTACTACTTTAAGTTTCCATGTGGAAGAGGGTTTGAAGTAACTTGAGATAATATAATTTAAATGTTTCTTATAGGTTGATTATGGTTTTAATAGTCTGTCCACACCTTTTTGTTGGTAATACAGTAGAGTTATTTTAAAATACCTATGATATAAAGGTTATGTATGGGCTCCCCATCTCTTGTTAGTGCTGAGATGAATCCTGTGTGAGTAACTCACTTTTGAAATGCAGGGGTAGGCCATATTTTCCTGGGAGTTCTAGCTGTAGTTTTTACTTTTTATTAGGGTGATACTGATGATTGAACTCAGGTGTGTTCTGCCTCTGAGATATATCCCCAACCCTTTTGTTTAACTTTAATTTTTGTTTTTGTTTTGTTTTGTTTTGTTTGTTTTTGGTACTGGGGAGTGAATACAGGGTCAATTAACCATTGAGCCACATCCCCAGTCCTTTTTTGTATTTTATTTAGAGACAAGGGACTCTCTGAGTTGCTGAGGCTGGCTTTGAACTAACGATCCTCCTGCCTCAGCCTCCTGAGCTGCTGAGATTACAGGTGTGCGCCACTGTGCCCAGCTCTGGCTGGTTTAAATTTTGAGATTTAAAATTTCAAGTTGCACAGGCTGGCCTTTAACTTGTGATCCTCTTGCCTCAGCTTCTTAAGTTAGTTTTAAATTTTGACAGCTGGATTGGTAACCTGCATTTCCTTTCTCTTTTCTTATTTGCTTTTTTCTGAGGACCAGTCTGTAAGTCTAGGCAGTTTGGGTAGTTTTTGGAACCTTCCCTTTTCCCAATCTGTCTGGAAAGGAATTTGAAGTTAGTGAAACTTGAATTTGAATAACAACTTTGTCTCTTAATAGTGTATGATATTAGATTAATTTACATATTAATGAACCTTAACTTTTCCCCTTAGAATATCTCCTACCTTGTGGGTAGATATTTTGAGATTGAAAGATAATGTAGGTTAATAGTTCAGTTGTACACATAGTAGCTGTTTATATGTGGCGACTGTTAAAATTAGGAAGTAGAAACATCTAATACAGTTTTATGTACAGCTTTGTAAGCTAGTTGTATAAGACCAGAAATTTGCTTTATTAAATAAAATCTTTAAAGCACTTTTTAAGTAAGGAATAATGGTGCTTGATGGTAGGGAAATCTGTGTCAAAAAGTTAATTCCTTGAGGTATTTTAATGACTGGAAAATACTAGTATTGGGTAGTACAGTGTTCTGATTTGATTGTTTAAAATGTGCACATTCCTTTTACTTTATTAATGATTTCAAATGTTAATTTTTTGGGGAGTAGATGTAGCTCAGTGATAGAGTCCTTGTGTAGCATGTGTGAATTTCCCTGGGTTTAATTCCCAGTACTCCCCACCAAAAGTTAAGTTTTGTTCCTTATGAATGTTAATGAATTTTGAATAAAATTTCCCCTTCCTCTTTTCTTTCAATAGAATTGCTTTAAGTATTACATGAGTGATGATATTAGCCGTGACTCAGATGGAATGGATGAACAATGTAGGTAGGTAATAATTAAGATCACCTAACATTCAGTGTCATCATTTTTTGGGGAATTCTTAAGAGTCTTTTACTAGATCCATCTTTTGTAATCTCATCATTATGATGTCTTTTGCACTAAGTTTTAAGCTTTCTGATAAGGAATAGGCAGATGACCTAAAATACTACTAAAATTGCTGACAGGACAATTTAAATTGCTTTAATAATGAAGAGATTAAAATTAGTTTCATTTGGAATAATATTTTAATCTTTAAAACATTTCAGATGGTGTGCAGAAGGCGGGAACTTGATTTGTTGTGACTTTTGCCATAATGCCTTCTGTAAGAAATGCATTCTCCGTAACCTTGGTAGAAAGGAGCTGTCTACCATAATGGATGAAAACAACCAATGGTATTGCTACATTTGTCACCCAGAGCCTTTATTGGACTTGGTCACTGCATGTAACAGTGTATTTGAGAACTTAGAGCAATTGTTGCAACAAAATAAGAAGAAGATAAAAATTGACAGTGAAAAGAGTACTAAAGTATGTGAACATGCACCCAGATTTTCTCCAAAGAAGAATACTTCAAATTGCAATGGAGAAGAAAAGAAATTAGATGATTCGTGTTCTGGCTCTGTAACCTACAATTATTCAGCACTAACTGTGCCCAAAGAGATGATTAAAAAGGCAAAAAAACTGATTGAGACCACAGCCAACATGAACTCCAGTTATGTTAAGTTTTTGAAGCAGGCAACAGATAATTCAGAAATCAGTTCTGCTACAAAGTTACGTCAGCTTAAGGCTTTTAAATCTGTGTTGGCTGATATCAAGAAGGCTCATCTTGCATTAGAGGAAGATTTGAATTCAGAGATTCAAGCTTTGGATGCTGTAAGCAAAGAGAAAAATACCAAAGAGCATAAAGTTGTAGATGCTAAGTCGGAAACAAAAGTACGAAAAGGAGAAAAAATCTTTGCTTTGGAAAGGAAGGATATTTCAAAGTCAGATGGTAAACTGTCCAGAAAACAGGTAGATAATGAGCACATGGATCAGAGTATCCCAATAGAGGAACAAAGAGCAAATAAAAGTACCAGTGGTGAGCATAAGAAATCTGATAGGAAAGAGGAACCTCAGTATGAACCTGCTAATACTTCTGAAGACTTAGACATGGATATTGTGTCTGTTCCTTCCTCAGTTCCAGAGGATATTTTTGAGAATCTTGAGACTGCCATGGAAGTTCAGAGTTCAACTGATTTTCAGGGGGATGGCAATAGTGGAACTGAGCAAGAATTGGAGAGTTCGTCTGTAAAATTAAATACTCCTTCAAAAGACAACAGAGGAGGTATTAAGTCAAAAAGTACAGCTAAAGTAACAAAGGAATTATATGTTAAACTCACCCCTGTTTCCCTTTCTAATTCCCCAGTTAAAGGTGCTGATTGCCAGGAAGTTCCACAAGATAAAGAAGGCCCTAAAAGTTCTGGTTTGAACCCCAAGTCAGAGAAATGTGGACCTGGACAGGAAAACGCCGACAATGAGCATTTAACTGAAAATGAAGTCCCTTTACTTTTAGAAGAATCTGATCTTCGAAGATCCCCGCGTGTTAAGACTACACCCTTGAGGCGACAGACAGAAACCAACCCTGCAACATCTAATTCAGATGAAGAAAGTAACGAAGTAGTTAAGGGGAAACAAAAACTATCAGTTCCAATCAGGAAAAAGGACAAGCGAAATTCTTCTGACAGTGCTATAGATAATCCTAAGCCTAATAAATTGCCTAAGTCCAAGCAATCAGAGATTGTGGATCAAAATTCAGATTCTGATGAAATGTTAGCAATCCTCAAAGAGGTAAGCAGCAGGATGAGTCACAGTTCTTCTTCAGATACTGATATTAATGAAACTCAGACAAATCATAAGACTCTGTATGATTTAAAGACTCAAAAAGGGAAAGATGATAAAGGAAAAAGGAAACGAAAAAGTTCTACTTCCGGCTCAGATTTTGATATTAAAAAAGGCAAATCAGCTAAAAGCTCTATAATTTCTAAAAAGAAACGCCAAAATCAGTCTGAGTCTTCTAATTATGACTCAGAATTAGAAAAAGAAATAAAAAGCATGAGTAAAATTGGGGCTGTCAGAACAACCAAAAAAAGATTTTCAAATAGAAAAGATTATGATTCTTCTGAAGATGAAAAAAACAGCAAAAAAGGGATGGATAATCAAGGGCAGAAGAGTTTGAAGACTTCACAGGAAGGATCATCTGATGATGCTGAAAGGAAACAGAATTTTTCTTCAGCAGAAAGCACAATTGAGAAAGACAAGACCATAGTGGAATTAAGAGATCGACTTTCTAAGAAACAGCAACCAAGTGTTTCTTCTGATGTTGCTGATAAGCCTTCTTCAGGGAAAGAGGAGAGTTTAAATTCCCTAGAAGACAAAAAAGTAGTTGAAACTAAAGAAAAGAGCAAGCATCTGAGAACCAAAACATGTAAAAAAGTACAGAGTGGCTTATCTGATGTTGCTGATAAATTCCCAAAGAAAGAGCAGAGTGATGATTCCTCTGAAGAAGATAAAAAGCAGAACAAAAAGGGGACTGAAGAAAAAGAAAAGACTATAGACTTGAAGAAAAAAGTAATGAAGATAGAACGGCATTATGAATCATCATCTGATGGCACTGAGAAATTACCTGAGGGAGAAGAAAGTTGTCATTTTCCTAAGGGCCTAAAACAAAGTAAGAGTGACACAACTGATGGAGAAAAGAAAGGTAAAAAAATGAAAGATAAAATTTCTAAAAAGAAGGATGAGTTATCTGATAATGTTGAAAAGGTACCAGGGAAAGGAGATAGTTGTGACTCTTCAGAAGATAAAAAGAGTAAGAATAGAGCATCAGATAGAGAGAAGAAAAGACGCAACTTGCCTGAAAAGAGTTCAAGGAAAAGACAAGATTTTTCATCATCTGATACTGAGAAATGTTCCATGAAACAAGATGGTTGCGACTCTTCTGATAAGAAACCGAAAAGAATAGAATTGAGGGAAAGAAGAAATTTAAATTCAAAGAGAAATACCAAGGAAATACAAAGTGGCTCATCATCTTCTGATGCTGAGGAAAGTTCTGAAGATAATAAAAAGCAGAAGAAACAAAGAGCTTCAGCTAAAAAGAAGGCAGGCAATGTCAAGGAAAAAAAGAGAAACCCCCTAAGAACAAGCAATAAAAGGAAGCAAGCAGACATTACTTCCTCATCATCTGATGTAGGAGATGATGATCAGAATTCTGTAGGCGAGGGGAGCAGTGATGAACAGAAAATTAAGCCTGTGACTGAAAATTTAGTGCTTTCTTCACACACTGGATTTTGCCAATCTTCAGGTATGAAAAAAATAAGTAAACATTTTAAAATTTGTACTCTCTTTAAACCCTTTTTAATAACTACATTGTTTAATTTTTCCTGAAGAAAATCTAATTCAGGATTACTCTTTAGGAGAAGTCTATTTAAAAATGATCACCAGTTTACTATAAGACCTTTCTTGATTTAATTTTATGCCATCTTTGTAAAATATTTCATACATTGTTAGTCTTTTGTGTCAGTCAGACCAAAGTTTTTGGGTAAATAACAAAAATGTTCTTTATGTGGTTTTTTTTTTTTTTTTCTGGGGTAATGAACAGTAAAATTTATGAGAGAAAATGGTACATTTTGTGAGAGTACTCCAGGAGGTATTCATTTAATGGAAATGAGACCAAAAGTTTTAAGTGCTTTGCCATGCATATAGCTTTAAAACTTGGAACAGAGAGCTTTTCATTTGGTACTGGGGATTCAACACAGGGTTGCTCAACCACTGAGCAATATCCCTAGCACTTTTCATATTTTGAGATAGAGTCTCTCTAACTTGCTGAGGCTGGCCTCAAACTCCCAAACTTGGATCCTCCTTGCAACCTCTCAAGTCACTTGGATTATGGGTGTGCACAACCATTCCTGGTTTCAGAAGAGATAGCTTTGAATCCCATGAAATCCCATTAAATAGCTTAAATTTAGTGTATTGAAACCCTTTTTGATATTTCTCAGCTAGTTTCTGATAGTACAAACAGAATCTTCTCTTTTTTGTCCCCTCCCCAATCACAGATGCTTCTCTTAAAACACTATCAACATGAAGGAAGAAAGAAAATCCAAACTGTAGATGGAATACCCAAACCTGATGGGATAGAGAGTCAGGAACATTAGGATTTGAGTTAATTAGTTATGGCTACCTAGAAACATAAAATAAAAAAAAATTAATCATTATTACACTTATTTTCAAACATTGTTTGTTGTTATACTAAATATATATGATTGTTATTATATAAATTTATTATAATTTTCACTAGTTACTTGTATTGTTTGTTTTAGTAATACCTGTTAGTTAACTGAGGACACTTAGATTTTGATGGGGAGATACTGTGATTGAACCTGCAGGTGTTTTACCACTGAGCTATTTCCCTAGCCCTTTTTATTTTTTATTTTGAGACAGGGTCTTGCTAAGTTACATAGAGCCTGGCTGAATTGCTGAGGCTGGTTTTGACCTTGGTGTCCTCCTGCCTCAGCTTCCTGAATTGCTGGGATTATAGGCATAGAAGACCACTACCAACTCTTTTGTGTGTGTATGTGGCCTGGGGATTACGGAGGATTGAACCCAGGGGTACTCTACCACTGAGCTATACACCCAGCCCCTTTTAGTTTTTATTTTTGCTAAGTCCCCCAGGCTGGCCTTCAATTTGCAATCATCTTACCTCAGCCTCCCTAGTAGCTGGGATTACAGGTATGTTAATGCTCAATATAATTACACATTTTTATAAAGTAAGTTTCACAAAAAAAGGTGTTCCAATATCGGGCTGGGGATGTGGCTCAAGCGGTAGCGCGCTCGCCTGGCATGCGAGCGGCCCGGGTTCGATCCTCAGCACCACATACAAACAAAGATGTTGTGCCTGCCGAAAACTTAAAAATAAATAAATAAATAAATATTTAAAAAAAAAAAAGGTGTTCCAATATAGGATGAAGTTTAACTTTTTTATTTTTTTTTCTCTTTCCACATTCCTTTTTAAAATTTGTCCTAATTAGCTATACATGATAGTGGAATGTATTTTGAGATATTATACATATATGGAATACAACTTCTCATTCTTTTGGCTGTACATAATGCAGAACTGCATGGGTTGTATAATCATATGTTGAAAAAATACTTTGAGTCTGAGGCAGGGGGATAAAAAATACAAAACCAGGGGCTGGGGTTGTGGCTCAGGGGTAGAACACTTGCCGAGCACATGTGCGGCACTGGGTTCGATCCTCAGCACCACATTAAAAAAAATAAACAAATAAAGTTAAACATGTTTTTTAAATCCAAGGCCAGCTTGGGCAACATACTAAGCTCTTGACTCAGTATTAATAAACAAACAAACAAAACAAACAAACAAATAAATAAATGGGCTGACAATACAGTTCAGTGGTAGAGCACCCCTGGATTTAATCCCCAGTAGGGCCAAAAAAAAAATAATAACACACACACACATGTTACACAAAGGGTAGCACTTTAATATCATAAAGTATAATTTTAATAAATGTACGCACACTTCCATCCTCCTCTGGTTTTTTAATCAATCATTGCATGCACAATGGGCTCAAGGGCATTTTCTGTTTTTTGAAACATTTATTGTTTTAGTTTTAGGTGAACACAATATCTTTTTTTTTTTAAATGTTGTGTTGAGGATCGAACCCAGTGCCTCATGCATGCTTGGCAAGTACTCTACCACTGAGCCACAACCCCAGTTTAAATTTTTAATTTTTTTCTCTTTCCACATTCCTTTTTAAAATTTGTCCTAATTAGCTATACATGATATTAGAATGTATTTTGACATTATACATATATGGAATACAACTTCTCGTTCTTTTGGTTGTACATAATGTAGAATTGCATTGGTTGTATAATCATATGTGCACTTAGGATAGTAATGTCCACTTCATTCTACTATCTTTAACCATTCCCCTTCCCTTCCCTTCATTTCCCCTTTTCTCATCCAGAGTACTTCTATTATTCCCTAACTCCCCACACTACTGTGAAATTAGCATCTTCATATCAGAGAAAATATTCAACATTTGTTTTTTTGGGATTGGGTTATTTCATATAACATGATGTTCTCCAGTTGCACCCATTTACCTGCAAATGACATAATTTTTTCTTTATTATGGCTGAGTAATATTCCATTGTGTACATATGCCAAATTTTCTTTATACATTCATCTATTAAAGGGCACCTAGTATCATAAAGTATAATTTTAATAACTGTATGCACACTTCCATCCTCCTCTGGTTTTTTAATCAGTCATTGCATCCACAATGGGCTCAAGGGCATTTTCTAATTTTTGAAACATTTTTTTTTTTTTAGTTTTAGGAGGATATCTTTATTTTTTTTATGTTTTGCTGAGGATTGAACCCAGTGCCTCATGCATGCTAGGCGAGTACTCTACCACGGAGCCACAACCCCAGCCCCTCAAGGGCATTTTCTAACCTGCATTCACTAATGAAACTTGGCATATCATGTGGGGAAAGAACCCAAGTAAGTGACCAAAAAATAAGAAATCTCTCCCCTCAGAGCCACAGACTAGGTTTTGTTATGTGAACTACTTCAGGCATAAATAAATGGAGACACACACACACACACACACACACACATTTAGTGATGATAAAACAATAGACATACATTGTGTTTTCTAAAAATAATGCAAAGAAAAACAAACTAAAAGTTCTTCTTAATGAAGAAACCCAGAAAACAATGCCAGCTAACATTTCAGTGTACATTAAGTAACTGTAATTTTATTACAACATGGAGATCATTCTAAACATCTGTCTTGCTTTCTGCCTTTTTTTTGCCTTCAACCTTTATTAATTTGATAACTAAGGAACAATCTCATAGATTTCATTTACATGCCTTTTAACGTTAATGCAATTGGAATATTTTTAAAAAATATTCCAGAATTTCTGTGTGTCTTCTATTCTGGATTTATTCCATATTCATAATTCTTCTGAAATAGCTTCTTACAAATGAAGAACATTCATTAGGAATACATGCCATATATTTTTTTTATTCATTTGTTCTTAGAGATTAATGACAGCATTAGTGATTTCTTTTAAATTAGAGCTATTGTGCTTTTAAGGACATCCATTCAAATGCAAAACTGGAAAGGAACTGACAAGGAAAAATTCTTCAGAAAAAGTATGTCTTTATAGAGAAGATGAAAACAATAAGTATATATTGGTTACCTGTTAAGTGATCTAAGTAGTACTGATAAAGCTTGCACTGAATAGGAGTCATTCTCACAGCTAACACATATTCATGTTTTGGAGGCAAAAACTTTGTAAATGCATTATAATCTTTCCTCTGTAATTAACAAGAAAGATAATGATAATTAGTTAATCTAAAAACATGACAGTAATGAACTGTTTTAAGAATTCTTGTTTTGATTACAACTAAAAGACACACATAACTAAACACCAAACATAAAAATTTGAAAACCATATTTGTACTTGCTAAAAATCACACAATGATCCATGTATTATTATAGTAGTAATTTCATATGATAATATAGTATACTCATAAAAAGATACTGTACTATATCAGTCACATTTTTAATTTAAATAGTCATTTGACAAAATGACCACTTAAATCAATTTAAGTTCTCAGGACAGTCTCCTCCAAGAATAATGGGGTTGCGGGGGAGAAAATGGTGGGGGAATGTAGTAAGTTGTGGTAACAAAATGACTTGCTTTAATCACATTCTAATACCAATAAATCAAACTGTAGTACGGTCTGAGTTATACTATTGGTAAGATATACATTTGTCCAAATAACACATAATCTGAGTAAAAATGTTTGCCCAGTTGAGAAAATAAGACATGCACACACACTTTGGGAAATATTTTATCATATGTATAAGGAAAAAACAGAACACTAATATGCTAAAAAAGAAAAAAGACAAATCAGAAAAATGATGATACCTGGGTAGTAGCTGCAGTACAGATAAAGAATACATAGGGGCTGGGGTTGTACCTCAGTGATACACGTGTAAGGCACTGGGTTCAATCCTCAGTACCACAAAAAAAGAAATAAACAAAATAAAGGCATTGTGTCCATCTATAACTAAAAAAAGTATTTAAAAAAAAACAGTACTTATACTAGCTTGTGTAACCAACCAAACCAAATAGCATGACTTTGCCTTATATGATGGCAGTATATGAAGCCTGAGGGATAGATAGCATTTCTAATGTGATGGTTCTTTGTAGCTACCATTAAAATTTAATATCTGAAAAGGTATAGATCTTGAGATCCATTAATAGTTAGCTCAGTCTCTACATACTTATCTATTCATGAATGTAAATTAACCAAAGGTCTGTATATAAACACTGTTAGCCTGTTTAGGCTATTGCCTGTATGTGAAAGTAATAAAACTATTTCTTAAGGATTACATCTCAAGGATTACACATCTCACTGGGTCTTGAGGTACACATGTGTAATCCCAGCAACTATGGAGGCTGAGAAAGGACGACTACAAGTTCAAGGATAGCATCAGCAATTTAGTGAGGCCCTAAGCCACTTAACTTAGCAAGACTCGATCTTTATAAAAAAAGGGGGCTGGGGGCTGGGGAAATATCTCAGTAGCAAAGTACCCCTGGTTTCATTTCCCAGTATCCCCCCAAAAGTCTCCTCTCTTAATTCATATTGACCTCTCCTACAACTATGGAGGCTGAGAAAGGAGGACTGCAAGTTCATGGCTAGCATCAGCAATTATCTTTTTTTTACCATTTTGAAATTTTTATTTTGGAATAATTACAGATCCACAGGAATTTTCAAATTTGCTTATTGCCTAGCAGGCCCAAAGCTCTGTGTTTAATTCCCAGCACTGCAAAACAAACAAGCAAACACACACCCTGTAATGTTGTAAGGAACATTGAAATATTTAAGACCTTACTATTTATCATTTTACTTCTGGTACTTCATAAACTTTGTACTACACTTTTTAAACGTTCTTTTTACTCATATTTTGCATTTCAGAATAGTGGTTAGTACCTACTGGTGTTTTTAAGAGCTTTGGACTTTCAATTTTATTTTATAATGTTTAACTTATGTAGATCATTTAAAGCTAATTTTAAGTACACTTTTTTCCCCAAGGAGATGAAGCCTTATGTAAATCAGTGCCTGTCACAGTGGATGATGATGATGACGACAATGATCCTGAGAATAGGTATGATTCCATCTGTAAGGACTTAAAAAAGATTATAACACACCCTAGGCGTGGGCGCAAACATCAGCAACGGAACAGCAAGCAGGTTGTAAAAACCGGGAGTGCCTGCCTTAGAAAGACTCATTCACAGTCTTCCTGCAAGTTTGAAAGAAAGGCCAGAAAATGGGTTAAACTCAGAAACCTTAAGAGAAAATAAATATAAATATTAACACACCTAGCATAGGGTGTGTTATAAATACAGAACTGTCAGTTTTGTGTTTTCATGTAAACTGTGATAATTTTTGAAACTTTTAATTTTTACAGATTTTTTTTTGATGAAAGTGAATCATGAATAAATTGGTAACAACAGACATCTCTCTATATATTTGGTTATTGTTCTTAATTGTCATCCAATGAATTTGGTGATCCTGTTTTTTAAGACTTGTTGAGATTGAAAAAAAAGATTCCTTGATAGTTAAGATTAAGAAATTGCTTTCAAAATAAATTATAAATTTACAGGGATCCAGACTAGATTTTAGCCATTTTTCAAAGAAAATGGAAGTAGTATGACAGTGTTAACTTTAATAAGACAGTAGGTTTAAATGTGTAGGAGCTTGTAGAATTTTACTTAACTGAGGGATGGCTGGGAGAAGGAAAAAAAGGGACACATTCCTGACATAGACAGTAAAGAATTAAAACTGGTATTAAAGAATATAACCAAAATGTTTTACAAATCTTTTAAACATTTTGTTTACTTTAGTATATCCCCAATCATAATCTCCAATCATGAAGACAAAGTGGTATAGTGAATGAAATTGGAATAATGGGGATAAGGATCATATCTTCTAATGTTTCTAACAACTAGGTGATTTTTGAGCTTCAACTTGTTTTGCCAAAGTTTTCTACCTCTAAAATGAGTAGGTTGGATGGCGTTTTCTCTGATTAATTCTAATCTGGTAGAATTGATGAATTTATTAAGGAATATTTATTCCTATCAGTAAACTCTAATATTTAAAGAAGATATAAAAATACACATGTAATTTTTGTGCCATAATTTTTAATGAATTTAACAGAGTATTAAATACTGTAGGCTGAGTTGTTATGGTAGTTGTTTTATGTCTTGCTGATGGTGATAGGTTTCTCAATTTGAAAGATCAGCATTCTGCTAACATATAGAATATTTAAAGTGAATGAATAGGTTTATTTTACATTTTTAATAGAGCTTAATTATGGAAACAAAGAGTCGGATTCTGCTTTCCTCCTTACTTTTTAAATTAAAAATATATACCGGATTATTTCATGGAATATGGGTGAGGTCCACAATGGAATGGTAACTGCATACAATTTTTGGATTTTACATTATTTCATCACAGATAATAAAAACATTTAAAATTTTATTTTAAAAATGCTTAAATTCTTACTTATATATACTATTATTTGTTTTCCTGTATGAGGCCTCAAATGTTACTGATAGGCTAACAGTGTTAAGTACATTATATCCTGACTCAATTGTGAGTGATGAACTTTCATATTTAGTCACCAAATAAGATTGTTATTAAGTTATGATAATTTTTGTTAGAACTTGTCAGAAAATTACATTTTCATCTTCTAAGTTCTCTGATCATATCTCTTTGTAACTGGCAAGTATTTTGTTGGCACTTACCTTTAATTCCATCTTGTATTTGTGATAAAAAATTACAACCCTATTGAGTACTTTTGAGGAATTGAATTTTATCTTGAGCATGTCTTTCATTATACTCAGTTTAATGTTCTCTTATAATATATAATTAATAATTTGTTTAATATCCACTATACCAAAGAGATATCTAATATGCATGGGTTATCTAATCATGATGTGCATACAAATAACTTCTTGCACTATTTTAGTATAAATGATGTATTTGAGCAGATTTGAATATGCACTAAGCAACTTTAAAATTTTTGTCTGCAGATCATGATTAAATCTTGGCATTATTTTTCCAATTTGACATTTTTTTGAGTGGGATGTGTTTTAGTAGTAGTATATTGTAATTGTGTGTAAATTTGTACACAATTGTGTAGCTGTGTAAAAATTGTGTATAAATTTCATATGCATTGCTTTTTTAGTAGTATTGTAATACATTTCCAGTGATGGTGTTTATGGAGAGGTAAATAGTGTATTGTTGCAAATGCTTCACTATTTCAACGCAATAAATTTGTGTAAAACTTTTTCTTGTTCAAGCATTTAATTTTAATTATAATGCACCTTTTCATAAGAGTTCATAAAAATTTTTAGAATCAAGATATATAAATTAGTTTGAACCACAGATGTTCTTTATGTTCCTGAAATTGAGGAAGTAAATACTTTTTCCAAAACATATGTGGTTATATATATTTGTGTGAAAATTTGATTGGTTTTTCTGTTTGAATGTTGTGGTAGTTTTTTTTTGTTTGTTTTTATTAGCACATTTATTTTTTTATTATTGTTCAAAACATTACAAAGCTCTTGACATATTTCATACATTTGATTCAAGTGGATTATGAACTCCCATTTTTACCCTGGTGGTAGTTTTTTTGAGTTCATTTTAAAAACATATTCATCTTGGATATTTTAGTAGACATAAATAAGTTTGTGTTATTTTAAAAAGCTATTATGTAGCATCTGTATTTATGTAGCATTTGTATTTGAAAGTAGAGGTATACATTTGTGAGATAGAATCCTGTAAGCTATGAATTAATTTCTCTTTAATTGCTTTTATTTAATGAACAATGACAAAATATAGGTCAATGCTCTGGTTTTATTGAGCTTCTTTGAAAATAGCATAAATATTTTGATATTTGTGTAATAAGAATTTATTTTAGATTTTCTACCTTAGAATTGATGTATTTTCTCAAAGGCTATAATACCAATTAGTTTGTCATGGTTTTAAATTTATACACATAATTTAACTTAGTTATGAGGAAGTACTATAAGAAAATGTTTTCATTTGACTTTTTAATATTTGTTAGTTGGGGGTTTAAATCGGTTCCTCTTTGAACAGGTATCCGTTGGTATATTTTTTATTTTGGGTAGAATTTAATAATTACACTGGCATTTAAATCACACTTATCCAATGTGATTGGGACCAGAAGTATTTCATATTTCAGAGTTGTTTTTGTATCTGATTCTGTTTGCATAGTCTTTACCATTTGAGCATCCATGATTTGAAAATACTGACAGATTTCAAAGCGCTTCAGATTTCAGATGTATTGATTAGGAATGTGCAGCCTGTATGTTTTGATTCTTTTATGTTTTCAGTATAACTGGGGATATTCAGATCAAACATTTTTTCTTATGTTACAATTTAATACTTGTACAATGAAGGAGCCTCAGTATTATGATGGTGTGTTCAAATTTAATAATGTTAGTGTTCAGGGTTATTATTTTTGGAATATTTTTATTTGTATATTTTTCAGGATATGAAAAATATTTAGAATTGAGCTTTTGAGAGTAAAAACACAAGTAATAGATTTTTCTTATTAAGCATTCTTTTTTAATCTCTAATTTTTACCAAAAGCAGAGAGTTTTATATGGATACCCTTTCCTGCTAACACAAACACAGGGATCCCTGCCTGCGCGCACACATGAGCACACACACATTTACTTTATTGTTGAAAAATGTTTACTTGGTTCTAGTACTATTACATAGTTTTTCTCATGATTTCTCTGTGATTGGGGCTAAATAGTTTTTTTTTCCATAGAAGGAAAATATGTGGAGATTGCTCAAAAAAATCACCCCTTATTGATAGACGTTATACTTATTTATAGTGAGAATAGATCATAGCCTTTTACATTTCCAATTCTCCTAACATCTGGTATTAGTTTTGCTTTTCAAATTAGAAAATATACAAATTATTGTGTTATTTTCTACTGTCTTGGTGTGGGTGTTCTGTTGAAGGCTTTGTACGGTTAATGCAACATATTTTGGAAAGATATTAATGATTCCTGGATGTTGTGCGTGTGAATGAAGATATTTAATGATTGTTTACTTGATTTCACGAAAATTATGGCATGATATCATAACTTTCACTTCTATTTAAACATTTCCAAATGCTCACCTTCTACTCCTACATGTTTTAATCCATTCTCTATACAAATTTGCTACATCTGTGATTTTTTTTTTAAATTTTTAGTGGTGGTACTGTTTGATTAGTAAAATTGTTCTGATTCTTCTTTATAGTACTTGAAAAAACAAAGGTAGCATTCTAAATTGAATATGTTGTTTGTTTCTCTGTTTTAGTAAGGGCTTCAAATATTTAGCAATTTTAAGGTTTTTCAACGTAGTTCAGGTAAGTATTATAAGTCATATAATATGATGTCCAACCAGTGGATAGAATATTTTTGTAAATGAGTAAACTGGTTGCAGTTTTCATCAACTCTCTATTGCATTATAATTCCCAGCAAGGAAGATAATATGATCAGTAGTGGGGACGATTGTCCTCTGCTTAAGATTTAAACATTATATGTAATCTCTTTATTTCTTGTTTCCCTATTCTTTGGTGTACTGAGATTTTCAGAAAATGAGAAATAGGTCTTCCTCCAATGGACAAAAAGGAAAGGAAAGAAAAAAATTCAGATTTTAGTGTTAGCAAATGTAACTCAGTTTTGTGACTTGGAGTAATTTCTTGTTTTCACTTTTCAAGTATAAAAATGCTGAACTAGTTCTGAAATGATAAATTTTTCTAAATTTATATCAATGTTAATATATTGTTACAAAAATTCCTATAAAACTTAAGATTTTTTTTTTTTTGTGAAATGAAGGAATACACATTTTGTAATACAGGCATTATTCTAGTACCATAGCCTGTGTATAGACTATTAATAATTCTGTGTTCTTAATTTCATACAGCTTTTATTTGTCTACTCATAAGATTTTGTAAATGCCATTTGATAGTAACTTTCATGGTGCCTTCACCAAAAACCAAAAACAACAACAACAACAAAATAGGGCCACATCTCATTAATTAGAGATATTATAGGACATTTTACTGAAAAAATGCTTTGAATCATTTTTGAGCTTTTGATTAGTTGGTGACTTCATCATTATCTCATGAATTCTACCAGTTTTGCCTTTGCTTTATTTTTAAAAGTTGTATACCAAGATATTAATTTTGTACCTAAACATTAAAATATATGCTATTATAAAGTTGGAAGAATTCAATATTACTTCTGGAACATTTTGTTTTTAAAATTTATAACCTTTTAGTATGTGACATTTATTAAACAAAGCCCTATGCTCTACTGCAAGTATATGTGTTGTTTATCATACTGTTCTTACAGAAAATATTTAACATTCCTTGCTTGGATTCCTTTGAATTGTTTTACAAATCCACTTGAAAATGTTTTATTGCTACGTGGACAATTACTTTGTATCTCTATGGAGCATTCATTTCAATCTTATTTTATTCAAAATTCTGTTAACTATATATTCTTTTGTGGAAGTGTTCACAGAAAGTCTAAAAATAATTTTTTAACAAATTTTGTCGTCTATATATGGGTACATAATATTTAGGCCTTCTAAAATGTAATTTTTATTTAGCAATTTTCTTCACATTTGTTTTCAGAGCCTCTTGAAAGCTAAAACAGTTGTTGTATAATGTATCTGAGATGGCCCATTAATACATTTTAGAGATGAAACATACTGGACTAATGATGTTTAGAAAATTTTTTTATCTTTAGAATTCAATCTGGGTTTTTTCATTTCTAAATATATAAATTTGAAGTCAGTGAAATACATGAATCTTTAAGAATATGATTATAGCAGGGTGCAGTGGTGCATGCTTGTAATCCTAGGGGCTTGGGAGGCTGAGGCAGGAGGATCACATGTTCAAGGTCAGCCTCAGAAACTTAGTGAGGCCCTAAGCAACTTAGTGAGACCCTGTCTCAATATAAAAATAGAAAAGGGCTGGGGATGTAGCTCAGTGGTTATGTACCCCTGAGTTCAATCTCTGGTACCAGTATATAAATATGATTGTTATGTGTTTGTCTAGGTTCTCAGTTGTACAAAAGTAGTTCATAAGAAGAGAGTATAGCATTGGCATAGTCAAACTAACAGCAGATGGGAATTGGATCTGAGGTTCTACTCTTGGCTTTGCCACTAACTAGCTTTATTTCTTTGGCTAAGTCATCTTCCCTCTCTGAGCCTTTTTCCTCATCTATGAAATGACATAATTGAAATCTAAGATCCTTTCTTCTAGCTCTAACATTTTGTGCTGCTTTGTTATGGCTGTTTCTCTAAAGCTCCCTTGCACAAGAGATCTTTCTCTTGTTTGATCCTTTTTAAAAAGTCAATATTTTCAATTATATATCAGCTCGAGGCAGTCTACTTTTCTTTCTCATTTGAGTGCTTAAACAAGACATTACTCATTTCCTTCCTAGATAGGATCATAATTACTAAGGGCTTTCTTGGCTTTCTAATCCCCCCACCATTGCTTATTTGTGTTGTTGGGCTCATTTCTTATTATTTTACTTTTACTTTCTTTAGTAGATGAAGGTGTAATAAGGTATCTTCTTAATGTTCATTATGTAATTTAGAAGACTTAGTTTGTGTGGGTTTTGGGGTCCTACTATTTATTCTCTCATGCACCAGTTCCGATCATTGTTTGTTTGTGGGTTTCTACCCTCCCTCCCATATTATTTTGCTTTCTCCCCCTCTCCCTTCCCTCCCTTTCAGGAAAATGGAGGAGTGGCTCCATTACCTCCGGCTCTGCCCAGGTTTTCTGCCACAAGAGTGGCACAGCCTGTGCCTCTAATGCTTCTGATAGAGTCGTGACTGCTTTGGATGCTACACCTGCCCCAAGATGTAATATTGAGCATTGAGATTCCAGGGGCAGTACCTTGTTGCCAGGATGATTTTCCCAGAAACGTCTTGGAAAGCCTCAAGAAAGGAAACTTCAGAGCAAACAGAATCAACTAGGGATCATGACTATACATCCATCACATGCATACCAGCACGGGTCCAGCCGAGGCCTCCAAAATGATGCTTTGCCAGCCTCAGCTGGTTCTCAAGTGATGATGTCTTTGAAGTCTCTGTGGCCCGTGACTCCAGAGTTAAGGTAGTGGAGTTTCCCTTTAAAGCATCTCACAGCAGGCTTTGTAGATGGGACACATCTCACCTCAACATGCTTGCTGACTACTCATGTTGAAGGTCACCCTCAGCCCTTAGATCATTTAAATTAAGCTCCTATTCTGAAATGGAGTAGATTACATAATAGGCTAGTTTTATGGTGCAGTAGGTCTTTGACATATTACACTTGAGCCATCAATAGAGTTAATGCAAAATGATTCAACTTTATTAACTTTTTCATAATTTACTTGGCTATAAATAACATTCTTGGTCAAAGAATGTTAGAGGGCAAATATAAATTCTTAGGTAAAGCATGGGAAGTCTCCATCATTCTGTATTTAACTTGTGATTTGGAGAAAAATGATCATTCTTTGAAATTTGTAATTTTTGTGCTTCTAAAGTAACTATGATCATTCTACATATTATATCCTTAATGAAAGTTGTTGATGAGTTGTAATTCTTCAGTATGTGGATCTGATTTCATTTTCTTTGATTTATCGGTTAATGTATTATCTTCTATCATACTTCATAGTCTCTTGACAATTCCAGAATGTGAAAATTAATTAGATAGGATTACATATTTTGACCTCCAATTTAGTGGATTTATTTTTTAGAGTCTAGAGTTTGAAAATAGAAAGAAGAATACATGGTTTCTTACAATTAACAACCATGTCTTTATAGAATTTTAGGGCTTTTTTGAATTTGTAAACACGAGCAGACATCGGTTTTTATGGGGGGGTTGGTGGGGGGGACAGGTACTGGAGTTTGAACTCAGAGGCACTTTACTACTGATCGAGATTCCCAGCCCATTTATTTATTTATTTATTTATTTATTTATTTATTTATTTATTTATCTATATTTTTGAGACGGGATTTCGCTAACTTGCTGAGGCTGATCTTGAACTTGCAGTCCTCCTGCCTCATCCTCCCAAGTCATTGGGATTACAGGTGTGAGCCACCACACCTGACCAAAATTCTGGTTGTTGAACTAACATTTAGAGTAGCTAGAGTTTGAATTTAGTTTTGTTGTCTCTTTATTGTCCTACCCAAATGATGTCGCAAGATTTCCTTGTAACCACAAATGAACTGTTTTTCTATTTTTAACCTAGTAACCAGCACTTCACATACTTTATACACATGCATATATTTTCTGTTCCAAAATTTATTACCCAAGTAAGTTTGAGAAAGTTTTTTTTCTAATATATGAGACATGACAATATAGTATTGAAGATGATTTTAGAGAGTTTTCTCCAGAAACATATTTTCATTCAATATAAAGGACTTATAACTTTATTCTTTAATGTGTTGGAAATAGGAACTTAAATATATTTGGGTTCAGTTTTTTTGTGGCAAAATAAAAAGTTAAAATTCAGTGTTAGTCCCCATTTTAAAACGTGCTGTATGCAATCCAAGTCAGCAAACCACTGATCTAGAAATTAAGCTTAAAGTTAAACTTTATGGTGCTGAACTCCGGTAATATTTAAATTGGGGTGACCTAATTCCACTTTATTGAAATACAAATAAGGGCAGAAACCATCAGAAAAGCAAACTCATCTGTGGCATCCTTTAGCAATTGGTAATTGTCTGTTTCGTCTAAATATTTCTGATCCATTACTTTGAAGGAGATAGCATAAAAAGGCATACATTAATAAACCTTCATGGACGTGGTTTGCTTCAATCTGCTGAGGTGCCTTTGCTATGCATCTTTGAATATCAATGTTTCTACCTGTCACAATTGAGATTTAACGTGCATTAACATTTCCTGTTATTGAATGAATCCTTGAGTGAAATGTGAGTGCATGCTAAGAAATGTAGAGGGGTGTTAAGTCCAGAAGTAACAACAGTTTCATATTCTCATCTATAAGATTTTGACTGAGCTAGTCAGTTTTGATTGCAGAGTGAATGTTTATCCCATAGAACTTAGCTCATGGCAGACTATTTGAGTCTTGTCACCTTCCTTTTGACCCTTTCTATAAGGGTGTTACTGTGATTTATGACTTTATAGCAAAAGGATAGCCAAACTGATCAAACTCCTTGTCTTGCACAAAAATTGTCATGATTTCTTTTATCTTACATTTTCAGATATCTTTCATTAGTGTAAACATTGAAATTTGCTAGGAATATTTTTTACAAGCAGTAAAAGAAGTATTTTCTTATGTGTTTTTTTTTTGCAGTCATTTTTTTCTATTAGCAAATTGGTCTTTGAGGAACATCTTGAGAAATTTTGGTGTGAGCAGAGCTATTGCACTATTTTTCCTGAAAGTGAAAACTTGTTTAATGTTTAATTTGTGTTCTTTTATCACGTGTGTTATTTTATAGCACTCATGTCCCTTCTCATATCTACCCTAGCTTGAATATTACTAGAGAGTCCTGATTGCTTCAGTAATTAATATTTGGTGTTGCTTTCATCTGTTCAACAGATTTATAAAGTAAATTGAAATTATGGTCCAGAATATTATCCTTCTGTTTGAGGCATTATTTCATAATATAGTGGTTTATTGCACACTAATTTTCCAAGAATATGTTTTCCCGTGGATTAAAACCTCTCCTGTGGAGTTTTCTCTTGGAATGCCATTTGTCTGGATAAGTGTCTTTATTGTTGTTGGCCTGTCTGACATTGTAGTTGTTGGATGATGGCATCAGAACAAATATAACTTTCTAAGATTATATAGCTTCAAATTGAAATTGGTCAAAATAGTCAATAGGGTATATCCTTCCTGAGACTATTTAGTATACTGTAGTATTGAGAAAAAAGTCAGTGCAAAGAACATTTTTAAAAGTTTTCATTGGAAGCTTAGATTAAAGCATGGTTTTGGTAGTTTTTACATTATAAAATCTATCAATACCTTTATTTCTATTTATATACAGAAAATTCTGTTTTTGTTTTTATTTTGGTATACTTCACTCCCAAATATATAGTTTTTTATTGTTCTTTTACTCTAAAGAATTGCCAAGAAGATGCTTTTAGAAGAAATTAAAGCCAATCTTTCCTCTGATGAGGATGGGTCTTCAGATGATGAACCAGAAGGAGGGAAAAAGAGAACTGGAAAACAAAATGAAGAAAACCCAGGAGATGAGGGTGAGCTTCCCAAAGAGAAGTACAGATTGTTATAATTTGATTCCTTGACTAGTTCAGTCTTTGAAGAATATCTGACCAAAAGAATTTCTTAATGGATACATTTTAAAGTTTATTAAAATATTTAAAACTTTATTGCCATTACTTCTTTGTGTATCTTGTAGTAATTATGGAAGTTATTCTAGATCTGTCAGTTATTTCTGGTAAACAATTGATTTTTAAAGCAAAGTATTTTATCCTTTAAAATGATATTCATTGGTAATATTTTGTCAATATTTAGTAGTTATAATTTATCAAGTCTGATGTGTAAGATTACTGTCACCAATGATACCAAGGTATATGTACATATCTGATTGTTTCCATAAATGATGACAATTGTGAAGAGACAACATAGTTTCATAATGCATTTTAAAGGAAAAATTGGCCACAGAAGGTTTTATTGATATATTTTCTTCATTTAGAAGCAAAAAATCAAGTCAATTCTGAATCGGATTCCGATTCTGAAGAATCTAAAAAGCCAAGATACAGACATAAGCTTTTGAGGCACAAACTGACTGTGAGTGATGGAGAATCTGGAGAAGACAAAAAGACAAACCCTAAAGAGAATAAAGATGTCAAAGGCAAAAATAGAAGGAAGGGTAAGATATTTTAACTCTGAATGTAAGGAATGTACTGGTTTTATAAGTAATTATAGTAATCTGTTCAAATAATTGACCACTGATATTAAGAGAATATCAGTACACTGGAGTAGCTTTCCTCTTGCATGGAAGAAATAAAGAATTTGAGTGGGATGATAATCCAGAAACTTGACAAAACACAAAAATATTTTAAATATTTAGTGGTCATATATACATTTAGACTATAAAGAGAAATAAATGTGACTTAATAGGTTAAAGGTACTTAAAAACTGTGTAGAAAATATAAGATTGTATACTACTGCAAGAATAAAAATACTTTCCTATGGGAAGACAGAAGATAAAGTTCGCTCGGGTTGATTTTTGCAGTCTAATATGCCAAATTGCACTTGCATATAATCATATTTAATTTTTATAAAAAATAATTATTTTTTAGTTTTAGGTGGACATAATATCTTTATTTTTTATATGGTGTTGAGGATCGAACCCAGCCGAGCGCGCTACAGCTTGAGCCACATCCCCAGCCCCAGATTTAATTTTTTACTACATTAAACATCTGTGTTCATTTGGGTGCTGTGGCATATACCTGTAATCCAAGTGATTTGGGAGACTTGATGCAGGTGGATGGCTATTTTGAGACCAGCCTGGCAACATAGGAAGATCTACCTCAAAAGAAGAAATAAAAAAGAGCTGAGGATGTAGCACAGTGGTAGAGAACTTGTCTAACCTGCACAAATTCCCCAAAAACAAAAGCCAGAAAAGTCTTGACTCCCTTTGTAGTGAGACCTTTCCTACTGTCAACATCACATTGTGCATTGAAAATACAGAAATGAATAAGGTGATCATTGGTATGATGATTTTCAACCTGGCTACATGTGCAAATTAGTTGCGGAGTTTTATAATATACATGTGAAACCAGGGGATATTGTGTTAAATAAAATAGGTCAAGTACACATATTCTCATTCATATGTAGAAACTTAAAATGTTAATTTCATAAAATATAGATTAGAATATGATTCCTAGAGGTTTAGAGGTGTAGTGGGAAGCAGGCATAGAGGGAGATTGCATAATAGTTACCAAATAACAGTTAGATAGAAAGAATGATAATAGTGTTCTGTAGCACAGCAGGGTGACTATAGTTCATAATAATTTATTACATTCTTTATGAAGCAGTAGAAGAGAGGAGTTTGAAGGTTCCCAACATAAAACATGGTAAATATTTAAGGAGATAATCATATTAATTGATCTGATTTGATCATCACATGTTGTATATATGTATTGAATTATTAACACTGTACCCCATAAATATGTACAAACATCATATGTCAATTAAAAAGAACTTGAAAAATGTGTCTATGACTATATGCCATCCACATGGCATATCTCTATATATCTAGATATATGCATGTTTTACAAGTTTCTCACTGATCTTGCTGTATAGTGGATTTGGCAGTTTAGTAAGAAATATGGATATCAATATTATAAAAAATTCAAGCACTTATGAGGAGTGTTTTTTTGTAATAGGTATTTTACAGTGTGGCACAAAGAGGTGGGGTTTTTGTTTGTTTGTTTTGGTATAGGTATTGAACCCAGGGGTGCATAACCACTGAACTACATCCCTAACCTTTTTATTTTTTATTTTGAGATGGGACTCACTAAGTTGCACAGCACCTTGCTAAATTCCCGAAGCTGGCTTTCAACTTGTGATCTCCTTGCTTCAGTCACCTGAGCCTCTGGGATTTCAGGCATGTGCCACTGTGCCTAGCCTGCAAGTTCTTCTTAAGAGTATATAAAGGAAATGAGTGATTTAACAGGTTGTACAGTAATGTGGATTCCTGTTTATCTTCAACAAAAGGAGCAGTATGGATTTTGCATCTGAAATTTAGCTCAGGATACAGAGTGCTTTAGTGTCCATGATTACATTAAATATTTGCTTTATTAAAACTCAGGTTTTTCATGATGAATTTCCAATGCCTGCTTCTGTGGATAATTTATTCACAGGTGATTTTGTTTGTTTGTCTATATAGGACAGTGTAAAAATTCCTAAAATCCCATTACCTTCTATGGTCATAGTGATTGATAGTTATATTGAATTGCATGATTTTCTTAGTTTTGTGAACTCTGCTATATCATTGTTGTCTGGCAACTTGAATTGGAAGATGGGGGGGGGAATTAAAAGAAAATAATTTACTTATTAGTCTAACTATTCAATTAAGTTAAATTGAAATGCATTACAGAATTAAGGAATAATACAGCCTATGAACTTTTAATTTTCTCTTAAATTGTAAAATCATACAATTATTTTAGTGGCAATTTTTAAGCTATAAATATTGCCTATAAGTATTAATATATTTATGTTAATAAATAAGTATCATTATCATGTGATAATGATACTTATTTAGGACAGTATCCTTATGCATGGGGGTAACATATCATGATGTCTCTTTGCATTTAATTTCAAATGTTTTGGTATAGGGCTGAGGCTATAGCTCAGTGGCAGAACACTAACCTAGCATGTGTGAGACACTGGGTTCAATCCTTAGCACCACATAAAGAAATAAACAAATGAAATATAGGCATGCTGTCCATCTACAACTACGGAAAATTTTTTTAAAAAGTGGTTTAGTATAAGAAAAGTATGTGTGTGTGTAGATAGAAGTAGAGCAAATGTGGTAAACTTGAAACAATAAGATAGTTTAGGAAAAGGGATTCATGTGTTCATTCAACAGTTCTTTGAAATTTTTATTTGCCCTGAAAATTTTCAAAATTAAATATTGCATGAGAAATTATTGCTAGTCTTAAAATTATACTTTATTTCAGGGCTTATTAGTGTGTGCATATAGGCATTCATGTTAGCATGTATTTTTGAAGTTCTCTCAACTTCCCTGTTCTTTTTTTTAAAATTAATTAATTAATTAATTTATTTTTTAGTCATACATGACAGTAGAATGCATTTTGATATATAATACATACATGGAATGTACATACATCAGTCATATTGTCTATTCTATTCTGCTGCCCTTCCTATCCTCCCTACTCCTCCCCTCCTCTCCCATCCTTTCTCTCTATCCAATCTAATGTGACACACTTTTTTTTCTTTTACTCATTACAACATCATATATGTATTCTGTATAGCAATGAGTTTCTCCTCCCATCTTCTGTGCAACTCCCCTTCTCCCTCTTTTTCCCTCCCACCTCTCTTCCCTATTTAGTGGTAGTCTTCTTCTCATGCTCTTCCTCCCTATCTCATTTTGAGTCACCCCCCTTATATCAGAGAAGACATTCGGCATTTGTTTTTTAGGGATTGGCTAACTTCACTTAGCATAATCTGCTCTAATGCCATCCATTTGCCTGCAAATGCCATGATTTTATTATTTTTAGTGCTGAGTAATATTCCATTGTGTATAAATACCACATATTTTTAATCCATTCATCTATTGAAGGGCATCTAGGTTGGTTCCACATTTTAGCTATTGTCAATTGTGCTGCTATAAACATTGATGTAGCTGTGTCCCTGTAGTATGCTCTTTGGACTATAGTCCGAGAGGGGGAATAGCTGAACTTCCCTGTTCTTAAGCAGTTTTTTTTTTTTTTATTGTAAAATGTATGCAATTTAAAAGTTACTATTTTACCCACAGAATTCAGTGCCATCATATTTTTACACAACCATCACCACTGTATATCTCCAGAATTTTATCATCATATATATATGTGTGTCTGTGTGTGTGTGTGTGTGTGTGTGTGTGTGTATGTATGTACTGGGGATTGCACTCAGGGGAACTCGCCCACTGAGCCACATCCCCGGTCCTGTTTTGTATTTTATTTAGAGACAGGGTCTTACTGAGTTGCTTAGTGTCTTAGCTATTGCTGCTGGCTTTGGTCTCGTGATCCTCCTGTTATAGCTTTCCAAGCCATTGGGATTAGAGGTGTGCACCACTGCATCAGGCTCCCAAAGAGAATATTATACCCATTAAATAGTAACTTCTAATTTCTCTCTTCATCCTCCCCCATAAAAATCGTTTTTAGTGTTTATGTCCTATATTTTTAGCTAGAACGTAACTGATTCTGATCCTAAGTTAGAACATTTAAAAATTTTATTTTGAAATAATTTTAGATTTGCAGAGTGTTGTACACATAGTGCAGATTTCTCATATACTTTTTCATCTCACTTCCCTGATTTGTTCTTATACTTATCATAGTATAATTATAAAAATCAGGAAATTAATATTGATATGGTACTACTAAGTCAGGCTTTGACAAACCACACCTGTGAGCCAAATCTGATTCTGCCTGTTTTTATGAATAAAGTTTTACTGGAACACAGCTGTGTTCATTCATTCACTGTTTTCACATGTACAGTGGCAAAGTTGAATAGAAATGACTTGTTTTAACAGAGATCATATAATCCATAAAGTCATAAAACATTTTCTGCCCTCTGAAGTAAGTTATATATCTTTTTGAAATATCATTAGTTTTTCTACTAGTATCCTTTTTCTGCTTCAAAATCCAATTCAGGATCCCCATTGCATTAATGTATAATGTTTCCTTGCAATATTTCCTCAGTCTTTTCATTCATTATGACTGAGCTTTTGGATAGTTTCAATCCATTCTTTTCTATCCTGTTACTTGATATGTATTTGTTCAATGGTTTTCATTATTAAAATGAGTTGGCTATGCATTTTGATAAGAATACCACATAAGTGGGCTGTGAATGTGGCTCAGTGGTAGAGCTCTTTCCTGACATGTCCTGAGTTTAAGCCCCAGCACAACAAGAAAAAGAAAGAATACCACATAAGTGATGATTTGCACTTATTAAGCACATTATATTGGGTATATAACATCAATATCTTTTTTACTGGTAATATTAACCTTGATTATTTGGCTAAGTTGGTGTCTACAGATTTTTTTCCCACTATAAGGAAAATATATTATTTTTGTATTTGTTTGTAATGAATATTTTATGGGAAAATGAGACTGTGCAAATACCCTATTTCTAATTGTTTTTAAGCACACTAATTTTTGCATCCATCTTGCATGAAGCAGTTATTACTGTGGTTGCCTATTAATGGTTTTGTGTCTTGTTACTTCTACATTTATTGTCTGAAAGGAATAAGTGTTTCCTCCTATTTATTTACTCCTTGCACTTCTTATATGCATATGAATTTAGTGATTTGTTTTTAATTTAAAGAACTCTTAATTGACAAAATAATTGTACATGCATATTTATGGGGTACACCATGATGTTCTGATTATACATACATTGTATAATGATCAAATTAGGATATTTATTTAGCTTATTTGACATCTCAAACATCACTTCTTTGTGGTGAAAACATTCAAAATGATCTCCTAGCTATTTTGAAATATATGCAATATTGTTAACTATAATTACCATTCTGTATAGTAGTCATCACACTTCCTCTTTCTATCTAGTTGTCATTTTTTACCCACTAACTAGTTTCTTCCCATCTTCTCTTACCTATTAACCTCTCCTGCTTCTGGTAACTACTATTCTACTCTGCTTCCATGAGATCAGCTTTTTATGAAATCCACTACTAGAAAATTTATTTTAGTGCTCAAATTGTTCCAGCTTTGGCTATTGGGAGCCCTTCAAGTTGGAGCCTATAGCCTGATATCATGAACCTTTTCTCATTTGAAAACTGCTCTACTTTCTGGCACTATTAAAAGGTTCTATGTTCATATTTTCTTTGTATTGGTTTCTTTGGCCAGAAAGATTGGTCTTCTGGAATTTATATGCCTCTGTCAGTTTGACAATTGTGATATCAGAAATGAGAGAAGAAAATTGGGATTTTTTTTTGATAACTCTAGACGCAACATGAAGGATCCCTTTTATTCCAGTGCTGCTGCTGGAAAACTGACAGTTTTCCTGTCAGCACCCTCTGTATAGTTTTTAATTCATTGTGCTTTGTGGTCAGAACCAGGAAACAATGAAAATAACACATGACACTCATAGCTGTCATGTCCCTTTCCCTTAGTTACAGAGGGGTCATTATTCAGATTTTGATTGTACTTGCCAATCTGCCTACTATGGTTTCCCTTTCAGAGTCCGTAGGTGCTTAGCACACCGTGTTTAGCAATGCATAGTTTTAGTTGTTATCATTGGTGAGAGAGTTTTGACCAGTCTACTTTGCTTGTTTTAAATGGCAAGATTTCTTTTTTGTTAATTCACCTTTAGTAATTCTGTATTTTATTGACTGCTAAGTTTCATTTAGTCAATCCATATACAAGTGAATACTTACATTTTGATCTTGAGCTATAATTTTATAATAATATTTTCAATACATTCAAATTCATAAACATAAGTTTAGTATCCCTTATCCAAAATACTTGGCATCAGAAGTCTTTTTTACATTGGATATTTTTAGATTTTGATATATTTGCACATATAAATGAGATAGCTGGGCTATCAAACCCATGTCTAAACATGAAATTCATTCATATTTCATATATAGTTTACACAGATAACTTGAAGGCTTGAAGGTAGTTTTATGCAGTATTTTTTAGTGTGTTTGTATTTAAACTCTGACTCATCATGAGTTTACATGAAAATTTTCACTTTTGGAGTCATGTTGACATTTAGAAACTTGGATTTTGGAACATTTTGAATTTCATTCACATTTTCAAATTAGGAATGTTCAAACTACTATTTAAATCATTACCTGGTATATTCTATATGTTACAGTACTAATTCATGTGTATATTACCAATGTTAATTTATAATATCATAAAAATGAAGTTATTGACAAATAATTGAATTGTGCTTCTGTCATAAAATATTTAATAATTGAATTTTTTTAATTTAAGTGAGCAGTGAAGAGTCAGAAGAGTCTGATTTTCAGGAGTCAGGAGTTAGTGAAGAAGTTAGTGAATCTGAAGATGAACAGCGACCTAGAACACGGTAAGTATACATAGGGTTTTCAAAAATTTAAGGAATTAACCTGAATGACTATGCCTTCAGATTATGTGAAGAATGACTACTATTACCAATAAAGTCCAGTAAATCCAAAGTATAATATTTTTATTTGAAATTAGTTTTACAACTATTGATTTAAAATTTGTAAACATATTTGCCAGGCATGGCGGCGCACTCCTGTAATTCTAGCAGCTTGGGAGGCTGAGGCAGGAGGGTCGCGAGTTCAAAGCTAGCCTCAGCAATGTAGTGAAGCCCTAAGAACCTCAGCGAGGCCCTGTCTCTAAATAAAATACAAAATTAGGGCTGGGGATGTGGCTCAGTGGTTGAGTGCCCCTGAGCTCAATCCTCAGTATTCCTCCAAAAAAAAATAAATAAATAAAATGTATAAATATATTTTACTTGTACCTCAATTGTGTGTTCTAAACGTTTTGTTTTTCAATGTGCAAAATCACTGCTGACTGAAATTTTTGGTTGTTACAGGAAGGGAAGTTATTGTGTAATAGATAGGAGATTCTGTGCACAAAACTCTTTTATCTAACTTTCTGTTGACTACTTCATGCCTTAAGTTTCCTCATGTATAAAATTATGGGTTATAACATACTTGTACTTCTGGTCATTAAGTGAGGCAGCGCATAAGAAAGGCTTATAGTATTACCTACATTGCAAGTAGTAATTGCTTAGTGAATGCAAATAATTGGTATTAGTATTAGAGTAATAAATATGTATTTGTTTTTTCAATATGTGCAACTGATGATCTAGATTACTAGTTATGTCAAATTTTAACTTCCTTTTTAGCATGTTTTTAGATAATTCTAACCATTCTAAATTTGTTTTATTTTTCCTAGAATAACATGATTTTTTAAAGAATTTAGCCAGTGAACTGTTTTTGTTTGTATGAAAGTATACATGCATGTCTTTATAGACGTGTATTTGTGTTTATATGTTCTCAGAAATTTGAGACTTTTTAGGTGAATATTTTTAGGCTGTTCTCAATACAGAAGTGTATTAATCTTAAAGAAAGTACAATAAGATAACCATAAGAGTTTTTAAAAAATATTGGAGAAAGCTGGGGCTGTATCTCGGTGGCAGAGCGCTTGACTAGCGTCCATGAGGCAATGGGTTCAATCCTCAGCACCACATAAAAATAAATAAATAAAGGCATTCTGTCTCTACAACTACAATTTTTTTTTTAATATTGGGGATATAATTCACATAAAATGAAATTCAACATTTTACAGTGGTCTTAAAATATGTACAAAGGCTGGGGTTGTGGCTCAGTGGCAGAGGGCTTGCCTCACACATGTGAGGCACTGGGTTCGATCCTTCGCACCACACAAAACTAAATAAACAAAATAAAGATATTGTGTCCATGTATAACTAAAAAAATATTTTTTAAAATGTGCAAACTTCTCAATCCCCTCCCCTGTATAGCAAAAGCTCACTTTTTTATGAAAGGAGTCTCCTGCAGGCCTCTGAGCCGATGTCCCAGCTCCCAGCCTGGCCTATAGGGTTTGGTTCTCCCCACCCTGAGCTCTGACTTCCTCCCCATATACATCTCTCCTGCCTTCCCTTCCAGCATTCATCCCCCAGGGTGCTCTCTTCCCTGGAACTCTGACATTTCCCCACACCAGCCTCTCCCTGGGTCAGGGCCCCCTGCTCTGTATTTCCCAGGCTCTATTTCCACAGCCTGGCTAAGCCTCTATTCAGTTGTTATGGCTTGTTTGATTGTTCCCATTCTATGTTTGCTTAATTTTTGTTCTCACTAGATGTTAAGCACTTGGTGGCCAAGGCCATGGTATGTGCAGTATACTTTTGTATGCCAAATGCTTGGCACATAGTAGGTGCCAAATAAATGCTGACTGAATAAAAATACATAGAATATGTTCAAAGGTATATAACTATTCCTAACCATCTGATTTCAGAACATTTTCATCACTGCTGAAAGAAACTCTGTACTCATTAGTAGTCATTTTTATTCTCCTTGACCCATCATCTCTTAATAAACATAAAAAAATAAAAATAATCTTTTTATTTCTATGGATTTGTTTATTCTGGATATTTCCTATGAATAGTTCATATCATATGTGTCCTATTTTTGAGTGAATTGTTTCACTTAGCATAATGTTTCCAAGGTTCATCCATGTTGTAGCTGTATCAGCACTTCATTACTTCTGTTGTTTTTGTTTGTTTTTCAGTGCTAGAATCCAACCTGGGTAGAGCATTTGCACAAATGCTCTATGACTGAACTCTGTCCCCAGCCCACTTCATTATTTTTTAAATTATTATAAGATATACATATCATAACATTTGACATCTCAACCATATTAGTTTTGTAGTTTAGTGTTCTTTTTTTAGCTTGTGTCTAGAACTTTTTCATCTTACAAAACAAACTCTGTACTCATTAAATAATAATTCTCCTTTATCCTTTTCTCCCTTCCTCTGTCATCTACAATTCTTCTGTCTCTATAAGTTTACCACATACTGTATTTGTCATTTTGTGACTGTTGATTTGACATCATGTTTTAGAGGTTCATCCATATACATATTATAGCATATATCAGAATTCTTTTATTTATATGACTGAATATGTATAATACCACAGTTTATTTATCCATTTATGGGCACTTGGTTTGCTTCTACATTTTGGCTGTAATGCTAATGTGAAGACTGGTGTACAAATACTTCTTCAAATACCTGTTTTCGTGCACTGTGGTGGCACATGCCTCTAATCCTTTCGACTAAGGAGGGTGAGGCAGGAGGATTTAAGTTCAATGCCAGCCTCAGCAACTTAGTGAGACACTGTCAAAAAACAAAGGACTGGGGGTATATCTCAGTTGTAAAGCACCCCGAGATTCAATCACCAGTGCAAAGGAAAAAAAAAAACTGTTTTCAGTTCTTCTTAGTATATATAAGTATAATGGGATATATAATAGTATATATCATATAATGGGATTGCATCATATGATAATTATACTTTTAATTTTAGAGGAATCTCTGTACTCTTTTCCAGAGCAGCTGCACCATTTTACATTTCCACTAATAGTGCTCAAGGGCTATATTTTCTCAACATCCTGATTAGCACATTATTTTCTGATTTTGGGGGGAGTCTGGATTAATATAGCTTTGTATACCAATTTGTAAGCCTGGAGATATATTTCTTACCAGATGTCAAGCTATCATTTAAAAAAAATCTCATTTATTTTGAAGAAAGTAGAATCTAACTTCTGTAATCTGCATCAATTGTTTATTTATGCATACATACGTACATACATAATGCATACTGGTGATTGATCCTAGGAGCACTTCACTACCAAGCTACATTCCCAGCCCTAGAAACTGAGATTTACTTCTTTATTAATGATGGTGAAGGTTGGAAAATATATACATACATACATACATGTAGACACACATGTATATATGTATGCTGTGTTATATAGGCCATTTGTATTTTTCACCATAAAAATGTCTTAATGTTACTTTATATTACTACTTGTATACCAAATGTCTGGTGAATACGTCAAAGTGTCAATAATTGGATTGAAATTAGAATTTTGGCATCTCCTGTAATACCCACTTTAAACCTGAGATGTTTTGATTTTTTTTTTTTTTTTGGCTTGTCTTGTTTTTAGTCTTAGCATTTCCAAAGTAGTACATAATTCTTGGAATCTCATCATGAAGTATTTTATTTTGCATTTAAAATTTTCTTCAGGTCTGCAAAAAAGGCAGAATTGGAAGAAAATCAACGGAGTTATAAACAGAAAAAGAAAAGACGACGCATTAAGATTCAAGAAGATTCATCCAGTGAAAACAAGGTAGCAATGATATTTAATATGTGCTTGAATTAAAACTGGTACAGTACGCTATAATAAACAGGAGTTACATCTCTGTGTTCAATCATTGATGGCATTGTACTTGCTTATTTTACACTTGTAGAAGTATTGAATATATACATATTTATAAGTGTTAATGTATTATCATTTTTAACCAGTACCTTAATTTCAAATGGATGTATCATACCACTCTAATTCTTTTTAAAAAAATATTTATTTTGTAGTTGTAGTTGGACACAATACCTTTATTCCATTCATTCATTTTTATGTGGAGCTGAGGATTGAACCCAGGGCCCCACACATACTAGGTGAGAGCTCTACTGCCGAGCCAAAACCCAAGCCATATTTATGTTCTTTAAAAAAAAATTTTTTTTTAGTATTTATTTTTATGTAGTGCTGAGGATTGAACCCAGTGCCTCACACGTACTTGGCAAGTGCTCTACCACTGAGCTACAACCCAGGCCCTTGATACTTGTATTCTTGATAATTGCCATTCTGACTGGAGTGAGATGGAATCTCAATGTAGTTTTAATTTGCATTTCTCTATTTGCTAGAGATTTTGAACATTTTTTCATACATTTTTGACCACTCGT
The DNA here is from genome assembly GCF_001458135.2 of Marmota marmota marmota. NCBI lineage: Eukaryota > Metazoa > Chordata > Mammalia > Rodentia > Sciuridae > Marmota > Marmota marmota. Next base: position 586,971 of record NW_026000338.1, read on the forward strand.
ATTTCTTCTACTTTGAAGTGTTTGTTCAATTCCTTTATCCATTTATTGATTGGGTTATTTATTTTCCCGGTGTTATTTCATTTCTTTGTAAATCCTGGAAATTAATGCCTTATCTGAGGTACAAGTGGTAGAGATTTTCTCCCATTCTGTAGGATCTCTATTATTCCTGATTGTTTCCTTTGCTGTGAAGAAGCTTTTCATTTTGATACCTTCCCATTTATTGATTCTTGATCTTACTTAATTGTGCTTTAGGAGTCTTATTGAGGAAATCAGTTCCTAAGCTGACATGTTGGAAAGTTGGGCCTACTTTTTCTTCTAGTAAGCTCAGGGTCTGTGTTCTAATGCCTTGGTCCTTGATCCACTTTGAGTTTTGTGCAAGGTGAGAGATAGGAGTTCAATTTCATTCTATTACTTGTAGATTTCCAGTTTCCTGGCATTATTTGTTGAAGAGGCTATCTTTTCTCCAGTGCATGTTTGTGGTGCCTTTGTGTAGGGTGAGATAACTGTATTTATGTGGGTTTGTTTCTGTGTCTTCTCTTCTCTTCCATTGATCTTCATGTCTGTTTTGGTGCTAGTGCCATGCTCTTTTTGTTACTATAGTTCTATAGTATAATTTAAGGTCTGGTATTGGTGTAGTTGTTTTCAAATTAGTTTGTTCTTGATAATTTTTATTCTGAGTTGAGTCAGGTGAGATCTGAATGTAGTTTTTATTTTCACTTCCTTGATGCTAGGATTGTTGAACATTTTTCATGTATTTGTTGGCCAGTTGAATTTTGCCTCTTGAGAAGTGGTTGTTAGTTCTTTTGCCCACTTATTGTTTGGGCTATTTGTGTTTTTGAGTTCTTTATATATTCTGGATATTAATCCTCCTTTGGAGGAGCAGGTAGCAAAGATCTTTTCCCATTCTCTTGGCTCTCTTTTTATGCTATTGTTTCCTTGCTGTACAGAAGCTTTTTAATTTTGTTGCTGTCCAACGTATGGATACTTGGTTTTATTTCTTGTGCTTCTGGAGTCTTGTTATGAAAGTTGGAATGTGTGCCAGTATGTTGGAGTGTTGGGCCTGTTTCCTTCTAGCATTTGGAAAGTTTCTGGTCTAATCCTAGGGCTTTGATCCTCTTTAGCTGTTTTATATTGATAATTCTTTATTAAGTATAATTGTAAAAGTTTTCAACATGTTTTATTGCTACTTTCATTGGTATATTATTGAGTATAATAAGAAGTTGGTAAATTTGAACAACTGTACTATTTACCTTTAATCATTTTTACTCTATAGAGCCATTCTGAAGAAGAAGTCAAAGAAGAAGAGGAGGAAGAGGAAGAGGAGGAAGAAGATGAAAATGATGATTCTAAGTCTCCTGGAAAAGGCAGAAAGAAAATCCGGAAGATTCTTAAAGATGATAAACTGAGAACAGAAACACAAAATGCTTTGAAAGAAGAGGAAGAGAGGCGAAAACGTATTGCTGAGAGGGAGCGTGAGCGAGAGAAATTGAGAGAGGTAAAAAAAACAAAAATAAACCACCTTATTTTTATTTGATATATTACTTTCATAGATATATGTTGTGGATGTATTTTATTATTTCATGAGTAGAGTATTGTAATCAACCACAGATTTTTTAAATTCGATTTTCTAACTCGGCAGTGCTTTATGCAACCTCAAAGTTCTCATTAAGTTATATTTGTATAATTAGGTTCATGAAAAGAGCTGAGATTCTTGAATGATCACTGAAATAATGGTGATGTATTTGGGTAGGAAAATGTTTAAAATTTACTTTTTACACCTGTAAAGGATTTGAGTTTTTTAATGACCTTTATATTTTAAATATTTTCATATATACAGGTAAAGAGAATAGTACCATAAATATACATCTATCTATTATTCTGGCTTCACCCTTTACTAACACAGGGCTGATTTTAAAAAATTAGTCATTTTTGTTTTTGTGTAGCACAAAGTAATTGTATATGTGGTTTATAGTGTGATATTTCAATACATGTATAGTGCACAATGATTGGATCAGTACCTTTGTCACCTCAGACATTTGTCATCTCATTATGTTAACATTCTGTATGCAGTTTTTGTTATGATTATTAATGCATATTTACTGTATAACTTTATGGGTTTCACTGTGATAAGTGTGTATATTGTGCTTTAGTCATGTGTACCTATCACTCTTTTGCCTCTCTTTCTTTCCTTTGAGTCTTTGGTCCCTACTAGTCCCTCTTTTACTTCCAAGTTAGTTTGCTTATTTAGTTTCAAAATGTGAAAAAAAAAAAAGTACAGTATTTGTTGTTTTGCATCTGGCTTATTTCCCTTAACTTGATGTCCTACTGTTCCCTCTATTTTCCTGCAAATGGCATGATTTTGTTTTTCTTTATGGCTGAGTAATATTCCATTGTATATATTTTATTTATCCACTTCTCTGTTAATGGGTACCTTGGCTGATTGCATGTCTTGACTTCATGAATACTGCTACAATGAATATGGGTATGTAGGTATCTTTTTTATTGTGCTGTGTTCATTGTTTTTTTTTAAATATCTTTATTTTATTTATTCTTTTTTTTTTTTTTTTTTTTTTTTTTTNTTTTGCCATATGTATTCTTTTCTTTTTTTTTTTTTTTTTTAAGAGAGAGTGATAGAGGGAGAGAGAGAGAGAGTTTTTTTTTTAATATTTATTTTCTTTAGTTATCGGCGGACACAACATCTTTGTATGTGGTGCTGAGGATCGAACCCGGGCCGCACGCATGCCAGGCGAGCGCGCTACCGCTTGAGCCACATCCCCAGCCCCCATGTACTCTTAATTGATTTATCATGTTTATTTTCTAGTTAAATTTGTATGCTTATTAAATTGAATACGCACCCTTTGTTATATATCCTCAAATTGTTATATAAGGGTATATACCATGAGTGTCTACCTAAGAGGCAGTGACCATCAATTTTTGTGTTAGCTGTTTCTTTTTGTTTTTACCTGTTTCTCTTAAATGTGCTTATAATGCTGTTTTTTAAATTTGTACCTGTAGACATTTCTCTTTATATGAAAGTTAAGGTTTTATCTCTCGTCTGCTACCCCTCAAAGATCACTTTCTTCCTGCCATTTTCCCCTGAAAGGTTATGTTACAATGCTTGGTTGAACATAGCAGATTCACATTGTACATACTGCTGTGTAGCAAACAACCCACATATACACATGTGTACATATGTAGATATGTGGATTACATTTCTTTTCATGAACTTCTTTTGTTTGCTTTTTCTAGGTTTATATTTATTATTAATTTTCAATCTTTTCAGCAGAACCCCAGAATTTTTCAATAAGTTCAGACACATTAGGTGATTGATCTGTGGTGTTAGTTTTTTTTTTTTTTTTTCCTCCTTGGAAGTGTCACCAGTGTAGCTTTGTTTTCCTACTCTAATTTGGTCTGCTTTATCTGCTTTCATAATTATCCTGGGAATTCCCTCACCTATGTCTTCTTTTGAATCTCTTATTCTCTGGATCCTGTGTTTCAATGTGAATCTTACTAATTTTTTTTTTTTACTTGTAGATGGATAGAATACCTTTATATGTATATTTATTTATTAAAAGCCAACTTTTATTATTTATTTACTTTTTATGTGGTGCTGAGGATGGAGCCCAGGGCCTCATCTGTGCTAGGCAAGGGCTCTATTGCTGAGCCACAATCCCAGCCCACTTCATAACATTTTGAAGGGTGTCTTTCTCTAGACTTCACTGGACAATTTTGGAAATTTGGTATGTTTATTTCTTATTTATCCTTTCTATCAGTCTTTTTGCTTTCACTCCAGATTTCTTCCTAACTATTCCTATTAATGGATGAACCTTTTGCATTTTATAATGTCTGGTGCTCATTCATTTCCTCCTCTTTGGTCACTTTTGTTTCAGCTTTCCCTCTTATGTCATTTGACACTTGTCTATACATGTTCTACCTTTCAAAGTTTTCTTGATATTTTAAAATATTTCTGCTAGCATCTTGCTATGTACTTGTGATAAATTTTTTGTTCTTTCCTGTTAATTTAGTGCATTTAATACAGCACTTTTAACCAGTTCCAGTGTTTTAACCAATGTAGAAAATTCCTATGGTTTGGTGTAGACAGAATCTATGTATATTTCCAATACTGTATTTGTATCAATGAGTTTTGGCAGTTATAATTTTATGTAGCTGACACCCCCTTAAAATTAAGATGTGGAAAACTTTCATCACTACTCCTCGGTCAATCCTGAAACTTCCTGTCCCCCTAGCCATACTAACCAATCATTCACGTTCATCACTGTAGATTCAAAGTTCCATATGCATAAAATCATGTAGAATCTTCTCTCCCATATGGCTTCTTTTCTAGGTAAGAATTCTGAGATTCATTTGTGTGTTTTTTTTTTGTATACCAAAACATTTTGTTTTTATTATCCAATACTATTCCATTGTATGAATATGCCACAATATTTTTATCTGTTCATCTGTTGTGATACATTTGAATTGTGTTTAACTCAAGAACCAAGCTATTATAAAGGTTTATACACAGATATTTGCATGGGAAAATGTTTTCATTTCTCTTGGAACAGTACCTAGGAGTTGTGTGGCTAGGTCATGTGGTATGTGCATATTTAACTTTACAACATACAGCATTTGAATTTCCACCATAAATGTACGAGTGAGTGTTCCAGTGTCTTTACATTCTTCACCAGCATTTGTTATTATCCATTTCTAAAATTTTAACCATCCTGATTGTTGTTTAATGTTATTTCTTTTTTTGTATTAATTTGCATTTCTCTCATTACTAGTGATTTTTCAATATCTTTTCATGTGCTTTTTGGGCATTTATATATCCTTGTGTCTATTCGAATATCTCTTTTCCTTTTTCATTGTTTTTTGGTGAGTGTTTTGATTTATTTTTTTCTGTAATATTTCTTACATATTTTGCATACAAATGACCTTTTCTGTTTATGTATCACAAATATTTTCTCCACTTTTTCTTTTTTCCATGGCTACTCTGATAAAAGCCATGTTGAATTTTGATAAAGTATCACCAGTTTTTCTTTTATTGCTTTCTACTTTTTGTTTCCTATTTAAGAAGTCTTTGTATTCCCCTCATTTGCAAATATATTTTCTCCTGTGGTGTAATATAGAAGCTTTATAGTTTTGGCTTTGAATTTTGTATTATGTATGATCTTTCTCATGTTACATTTTTTGTGTCACTGGGGATCAAAACCAGGATATTATGCATACTAAGCAAACACTGAGGTATATCCCCAGGCCTTTTAATTTTGTTTTGACATGGGGTCTTATTAAGTTGCCTAAGAGGGCCTCATATGTGTTCTTCCTGCTTTTAGCCTCCCCAGTAGCTGGGATTACAGATGTCTGCCACCATGCATGGCTTCATCTTCCTCTTTATTAAATAATATGCGTTATATGGGTCAAGATTCATGTAGGTAAACTGGTTGTTCCAGTATCATTTTTTTAAAATACTTGTTTCTTCGTTGAATTAGTTGGCATTCGTGTCAAAAATCACTTGATCATGTATGTATGGGTCATTCACTCTTTATGTTCTTATGCCAATACCACAACTGTCTTGTTAAGTGTAACTTTATAGTAAGTCTTGAAATTAGATACTATAGCTCCTCTAAATTCCTTCCACTTTTTCAGAATCATTTTGGCTATTCTCAGTTCTTTTTATTTTTATATAAGTTGCAATGTTATGGTGCCAATTTTTGTCATGGAATTTTTCCTGGAATTGTGTTGGAATTTTAGGTCGGGTGGCTAGAATTGACTTTTTTTTTTTTTTTTGTATTGGGGAATTGAATTTATGGGTACTTGGCTACAGTTTTGTATTTTATTGAGAGATAAGGTCTCATTGAATTGCTTAGCGCCTCACCATTGCTGAGTGAGGCTTTGAACGCATGATCTTCCTATCTCAGCCTGCTGACCTGATTGAATTACAGGTGTGTGCTATTGCTTCTGGCTCAGAATTGACAACAATGTGTTGATTCTTGTCACTCTTGTCTCCATTGATTTAGGTCCCTATTATCTCTTAGCAATGTTTTGTAATTTGCATTCTATAGATTTAATACTAGTTTGTTAAATTTACCCCTATGTAATTCCTATTTTTTGATATTATAGTAAATGGAATTTCAAGTAATTTTGGTATAATGACTTTGTGTTACAAGTCCTTGCTAAATTTCCTTAATAGTTATAATAGCTTTTGGTCAATTTTTTATCATTTTTATTTCATAAATTCTTTCAGATTTTCTTCATATTCAGTTTGGTGTCCATAAAGAAAATCCATTTTGTTAATTCATTTCCAAACTATCGAGCATTTATTCCTCTCTTGAAATTAGAAATAGATGCTGAATTTCATAATGTTCTTAAAATTATCTCTTATATTGATCAACATAGTCTTGCATCTCAAGAATAAATTTTGGGGGCTGGAGATGTGGCTCAAGCGGTAGCGTGCTTGCCTGGCATGCGTGCGGCCCGGGTTCAATCCTCAGCACCACATACAAACAAAGATGTTGTGTCTGCCAAATACTAAAAAATAAATATTAAAAAAAAATAAAAATAAAAAAAAATTGGTAAACAAAATTGTTTAAAAAAATAAATTTTGCTTGTTTATGGTATATTGTTTCTTTATGTATTTTATATTCTTTTTACTAATATTTGAATATACTTTTTATCTCATGTTAAGTGGAGATAGTAGATTTCTTTTTTTTAAATATTTTTTAGTTGTCAATGGGCCTTTATTTTATTTGTTTATATGTGTTTCTTAGTATCAAACCCATGATAGGCAAGCACTCTATCACTGTGCCACAAGCCCAGCCCCTCTAGATTTCTTTTCTTGGAATGTCATTGTGTGGTATTCATAATTGAGTAATATTATCCTCATAGAAAGTGAGTAGGGATGTATTCTCATCTCATTTATCTTATTTATATATGTATTTATTTATTTTGTATTACTTAGGATTGATACTAGGGTCTTATACATGAAAGGTAAGATCTCTACCACTGAGTGATATACCCAGCTATTTTCAGATAGGGTCATACTGAATTGTCTAGGCTTGCTTCAATCATGCAGTCTTCCTGCTTCAGCCCGTGGAGTCACTGGAATTAAAGGCATATGCCACTGTACTTGGCCTGCTTATCTTCTTAAGTGTTTGCAGGATAGATACATTTTTATATTTGTCTTGCTTATGATTTTAGAGGAAATGCTTTCTGATTTTTCTATGTTCAGTATGTTAGCTTTGGGTTTGCTATAGCCTTTATAATGTTGATGTAACTTCTTTTTATCCAGTTTCTTCCACCTTTGTAACAAGAATAGGTGTTGGATTTTTTGAATGCTTTTTCTGCATTATTTGAGGTGATTATATGATTCTTGTCTGATTTTTATTTATGCTGTGATTATACTTACTGATTTGCATATGTTGAACCAATCTTGAATCCTTGCCATGAAATTCATTTGATCATGGTGTAGTATCTTGTTCAAGTGTTTTAACATTAATATGATAACACAGGTTGCTAATATTTTATTAAAGATTTTTTCCATCAGTGTTCACCAGGGATATTCCTCTGTAGTTTATTTTCTTGATGTGTCTTTGTCTTATGTTGGTATCAGGATGATATTATGTTGCTTTATTTTTTGTTTCATGGAATAATTTGAGAAAGTTTGCATTAGTTCTTCTCTAATAGTCTGGTAGAACTCTTGTAGAATACATCTGGTCCTGGGCTTTTCTTTGTTGAAAGGCTTTTACTCATGTTTCAGTTTCATTACATATTCATCTGTTCAGGATTTCTCTTACCCCCCCTCTCTTTTTTTGAGGTACCAGGGATTGAACTCAGTGACACTTGACTACTGAGCCACATCCCCAGCCCTATTTTGCATTTTATTTAGAGACAAGGTCTCAGTGAGTTGCTTAGCACCTAACTTTTGCTGATGCTGGCTGTGAACTTGAGATTCTCCTGCCTCAGCCTCCTGAGCTGCTGAGATTACAGGTGTATGCCACCATGCCCGGTGTATTTCTCTGTTTTCTTGGTTCAATTTGGATAGGTTACACATGTCTTGAAATTTGTCAACATCTTCGGGATTTTTCACTTTATCAGAGTATAAAGTTTTCAGAATAGCGTCCAATGGCTCTCTGGATTAAAAAAAAAATCTTTGTGGTTATGTCTCCTTGTCCATCTTTAATTTTTTTGATTTGGATTTTTTTGTTTTGGTTTGTTTGTCTAAGGGGTTATCAGTTTTGTTTATCTTATCAAAGAAACAATTCTTTGTTGCATTGATCCTTTTTAAAATTCTGAGTTTCATTAATTTCAGATCTTTTCAGTTATTTCCTATCTTCTACTGATTTTGTATTAGTTTGTTCTTACTTTTCTAGGGTCCTTTTTTTTTTTTGGTGCTACTAGGGATTGAACCCAGGGCCTTGTACATGCTAGGCAAGCACTCTACCAACTGAGCTATATCCCCAACCCCTTTTCTAGGGTCTTGATGTGTATAATTTGATTATTTATTTGGGATCATTCTTTTTTAAATGTTGAACTGTTTTCCTTCTTAGAGATTTTGATATGTTGTATCTCTATTCTCATTTGTTTCTAAGAATTTTTTCTTCTTTGATTTCTCTTCTAATGGATTCTTCAGTCATAAAAGTGTATTATTTAATCTCCAGGTATTAAAACGTTTTGTTTTTAATTTTGTTGTTGATTTCTAATTTTATTTTGTTGTTATCTGACAGGATGCAAGCAATTATCTTTTTATTTTTTTATTTTGCACTTGGAATAATTTTCTTTGGGTCCTAAGACATGTCTATTTTAGAAAAAGTTGAATGTGCTTCTGAGCAAAAAGTGAATTTTGTTGTCAATGGATGAAATATTCTATAAAGTCTATGGGGTCCATTTGGTCAACAGTTCTAAAGAATCTTAGTTTATGTCTGCATGACTTATCTAATGGTGAGAGAGATGTGTTGAAATCACCCATATTATACTATTGTGGGCTATTCAATTCTTTATATTTAGAAGGATTTGTTTATGTGTGTAGGTGTGGTGACATATGGGGCATACATATTTACAGTCACTTTATCTTCTTGTTGGATGATTCCCTTAACCAGGATGAAGTGATTTTGTCTCTTAAGATTAATTTTGGCTTGAATTCTGTGTTTGAATTGAATGTTTGCTTTCTGTCTCCAATTACATGGTATATCCTTCCCAGGCTTTTTCCTTTGCTGTGTTAGACTGTGAGTATCTTGTAAACAACATATTGTCATATCTTGTTTTTTAATCCAGCAGTCCCCCACAAATAGTAAGTATATATTTCTTTTTGCATAACACATGATTTATTTTTCATTCCCCCCTTTAAAGTGCTTTTATTTCTCTCCCAGTTTTATAATGAAAACTTGTAAACATACACAGAATTTGATATAATAATTAAAGGAACATTAATATACTTAACACTTCCCTTCTTCATTTCTTAATGTTTTGCTATATAGCCATATACTGTGCAATCATCTTTCCCTCAATGACAGGCCATATATACAGTGGTTGGGCCATAAAATTATATTGCCACATGATGTTTTCGGGCTGTAATTTTGTTAAGAACACTGTGACATTTGCACAACAAAATCTTCTAATGATTTCCTTTTCAGAATACATCCATATCGTTAAGAGATAGGTGAGCGTATGTGGTTGATCACTTGTCTTTAATGTATATATTTGTTGTACCATGAATGAATGAATTAGTCTATGCTCTAATCTGTATTCTTTGGTTTTCATAGCTTAGGTTTACTTTGTATTTCTTTTGCTGATTCCTTCATGTGTAACATTAGGATCTTAATTTTGCATCATTGTTTACATTTACATACACTAAATATGGCCTCTTTTAGCATTCATTTTATTCCATCCAATAAATTTAAAAATTCTGTTTATTTTCATTTTCTTCATGATATTTTCTAGTTTCTCTTGTGATTTGTTATTACACCCATTATCTAAAAGTTTTATTAAATTTGAACACATTTCTGTTTTTTTTTTTTTAGTTCTTTGTTATTCATTTCTGATTTCATTGCCTTTTCCTTGGAAAACATGCTTTGTATGATTTCATTCCTTTTATATTAAGACTCGTTTTATGCCCTCTCACATGGTCTGTCCATGTGCACTTGAGAAAAATATGTTTCCTGCCATTCTTGAGTATTCTGTATAAATCTGTTTGGTCCATGTGATTTATTGTGTTACTAAAATCTTTATTGATCTTTTGTCTCTGATTGCCCATGCATTATTTTTTAAAATTTTCTTAGTTTCATATGCATAGGACACCTTTTTTTTTTTTAATGTGGTGCTGCGCGAGTTGAAACCAGTGCCTCAAATATGCTAGGCAAGTACTCTGCCATTGAGCTATACAGCCCCATTCCCTTGCATTATTAAAATTGGCCTATTTAAATTTCCAAGCATTATTCTAGTTCTTTCTGTTTCTTCCAATTTTATTAGTGTTTCCTATATATCTTGGGGATGTTTTATGTTATCCATGTGTGAGTATAATTATTATAACTTTTTGATGAGTTGATTCTTTTATTGATATATAATGTCCTATTTGTCTCTTAAAAGAGTGTTTTCAACTTAAAATATGTTGTGTATGTTTATTTAGCCATCCCAGCTCTCTTTTGGTTATGCAAGAATATCTTTTACCATTCTGTTACTTTCTGCCTAGTTCTGAAGTGAGTATTTGGATCATATTTTGTTTTATTTTTTGGGCCTTGGCATGTAACCCATGGTTTTGTGCATGTTAGGCAAGCATGTTACCACTGAGCCAAATACTCAGCCCCAGACCATATTTTTAAATCATTTAATCTGTACTTTTTGATTTAGGAGTTAAGTACATTTAAATTTGAGGTAAGTTATGATGAATAAAGATCTTCTTCTTCCATGTTGCTTTTTATTGTGTCTTAGTTACATTTCTTTTGTTCATTATTTTCTACATTAATTAGAGTTCTTTCATTGTTAATTGAAGTTCTGCAGTGATACATTTGATGTTCACCTCAATTTATTTCATTTATATTATACAGCTATTTTCTTTGTGGTTACAGTGCAGATTACAAATAATATCCTTATGTTATAAAAATCTTGTTTCAGTGCATACCAAAATTCTTTTTTTTAAAAGAGAGAGTGAGAGAGAATTTTAATTTTTATTTTGTAGTATTTGGCGGACACAACATCTTTGTTTGTATGTGGTGCTGAGGATCGAACCTGGGCCGCACGCATGCCAGGCGAGCGCGCTACCGCTTGAGCCACATCCCCAGCCCCCAAAACTCTTATTCAACTGCTTCCCGTGTAGATAAGTGTTTTAACTGTGTATGTTAACAATGCCACAAACATTTTAGCCATTTTATATATGTGTGATAATTTATAATTATATTTTATATATTTTTTTAATCTTGTAGAAAGCAAAAAGTGGAGTTATCAATGAAAATTACAGTTATACTGGCTTTTTATTGGCCTTTGAATGTATGTTTTCTGGAGATCTTCTCAGCTGACAGGGTTTTTGTTCAGTATTTTGCATTGCCTTCTGACCATTAAGTTTCTTTTGAGAAATTGACTGATTACCTTTTTAAAGATCCTTTGTGTATCATCACCATCTATTCTAGCTGGTGACCTATGCTAGGTTCACAAATCTTACTATTCTAATAACTTAGGAAAATGGCGAAGAAAGTATGCAAACACACAGAATTCCCTTTTCAAACTCTGGGACGGCTCTCTGACCTTAGAGGTCTGTGGAAAAAAAGAGAGCCACTGGAATTCTTTATTCTTATATAGGGAGGTTCCATGGAACATTCTATCCCAAAAGGGCAAGGGGTAGGATTACAAAGGAACAGGTAAGTGTAACTCAACCCCACCGGGTAACTCCTACTCCTGGAGTCAAGCCTCATTATCCGAGTGGAGGTAAAGCCCAAGTTATTGAGGAGTGCAGTAATTGTTCAGTATGTCTTGCTCAGGGCTTAAGGATACATATTTCCAGAGCAGCTCCCCATAGCAGGGTGCAACTGTTCCATGCTCCTTTACTCAGGACTTAAAAGTGTATACGGTCCAGACCGGCTCCCAACAGTGTAGGATGAATAACTTCTCTCTTGCTGATTATAGTACAGACATAACCAGGAGATATTGTGGGTTTGGTTCAATAGTATTGCAATAAAGCAAATATTGCAACCATGTGAGTCACATGTATGTTTCCTTTTCTCTCTGCATATAAAGCTATGTTTAAACAGTAATATAGTGTATTAAGTGTTTAGTAGTTTTCTGTGTAAAATATTTATTTATGTGCCCAAATTTAAAATATTTTGTCACTAAAAAATGCTAATGATCATATGAGCCTTCAGTAAGTCAGTCTTTTTTGCTGCTTGTGGGTCTTCCTTCCATGTTAATGGCCTCTGACTAATCGTTGGTGTTTGCTGACAGTTTGGATGGATATGGCAGTTTCTTATGAAATTAGCTGAATTTCCTCATTTCAACATCTGAGTGGTATTCATCAAGGGTAGATTCCATAATTTTTTTTTCCTCACTTTGGAGTACTGGGTATTGAACATGTGCTGTGCCCTAACAGTGAGCTACATCTCCAACCCCTTTTTATGTTTTAAGTTGGTGAATCTGGCATTGAATTTGTGATCATTCTGCCTCAGCTTCTCAAATAGCTGGGATTACAGGTGTTTGTCACCACAAGTGATTTACATTCCATTTTAAGAAATAATTTTCTACAGAGCACTGTGGCATATGTGTGTTTACCCAATGACTTGTGAGGCTGGAATATCTCAAGTTCGATGCCATTTTGGGCACGTTAGCAAATCTCTGTCTCAGAAAATGAAAAGGGGCTGAGTATGGTAGTGTGCCCCAGGGGTCAGTCGATAATACCAAATAAAAAAGTCATTTTATTTGGTCATTCCCATGAGCAACTCCGCCCTTATTCCCCCTCCCCTTGTTTTTGGTGCTGGGCATTGAACTAGGGAAAGTGGACCACTGAGCTGCATTCCCAGCCCTATTTTTAATATTTTTATTTGGAGGCAGGGTCTCCTTGAGTTGCCTAGCACCTCTTTGTTGCTTAGGCTGGCTTTAAACTTGCAATCCTCTTTTCTTAGCCTCCTGAGCCGCTGGGATTACAGGTATACACCACCTCACCTGGCCTCCCTTTTCTATTAAGCTTTATCATGATATTGCAAAAATCTAGTGATATATGTCCAGGCTCCACTTAAACTTGTAGTTTTATACTATTTTCATCACACTTGAAGTTACTTGTAACTTAAACCTCATGAGGTCATTCATGAGGGTTTAAGTCAAGTTCTTTCATATTCCTCTTACTGTTGATATTTTGACCTCCTCACAAGAACCATGAATGTTAATGATGTCTAGAGTGATGAGTACTTTCCAGAAAGCTTTGAATTTACTTTGGTCAGATCCCTCAGTATTTCTATTCCTTCTTTCCTTTTTTTAAAAAAAAATTTTGGTTGGTAACAGGGATTGAACCCTAAACACTAAGCCACATCCCCAGCCCTTTCTATTTTTGTAGTTTTGAGACAAGGTCTTGCTAAATTGCTTATGGCCTTGCTAAATTGCTGAGGCTGGATTTGAATTTGTGATCCCCCTGTTTCATCTCTAATTTGCTGAGATTACAGTCATGCACCACTGTATCTGGCTACAAAATGTATTTCTTAAATAATAAGACTTGTGTTTTAGACAGCTTATTTGATCCTGTGACTAAAAAACCTGAGAAGAACAATTTTAGAGTAGGAAAATTTTGTTTGGGTGCTCAGGGTTTTAGAGGTCTCAGTGCCTAGACAGCTGACTCCATTCCTCAGAGGCAACATCATAGCTCACATGATGATTAGAAAACAGACTAAGCTCAGCTCACTCAAGATAAACTCCAAGGGCAAGCTCCCCATGACCCACCTCTTCCAGCAACACCCTACCCACCTTCAGTTATCAGTTAATTTCTATTAGGGGATTTTTTTTCAGTGATTGGGTTAAAGTTCTCATAATGCAATTATTTCACCTCTAAGGTTTTTTTTGTGTTGTCTCACACATGAGCTTTTGCCAAACATCTCACATCCAAATCATGGCAAGTTGCATGTAAAAATGACTCCTGGTTATGACCAGAGAATTGATATTGTGTGTATGGGCAAGAAAACAATATTAATATTATTGTACTTTTCCATGAAAGTTCTGGTGACCAGGTGCATGGTCCATGAATAGTATTCTTTTTAAAAAAAATTTGTTCTAAGTAGTTATACACAACAGTAGGATACATTTTGACACATCATACATAAATGGAGTATAACTTCTCATTTCTCTGGTTGTACATGGTGTATGATTACACTGGTTGTGTAATCATATATGCATGTAGGGTATAATTACTGATTCATTGTTATTATTCCTCCTACCCCCACTCCCTCCTTCCCCCCCCTTCACTCCCCTTGGACTAATCCAAAGTACCTCTATTCTTCCCTAGTGCCCCACTCCCCCATTGTGAATTAGCATCTGCATAGCAGAGAAAACATTTGGCCTTTGGTTTTTTGGGATTGGCTTATTTGCTTAGCATGATATTCTCCAGCTCCACCCATTTACCTGTAAATGCCATAATTTCATTCTTTAAGGCTGAGTAATATTCCTTTGTGTATATATAACACATTTTCTTTTCTTTTTTTAAATAATTTAGATTTACCTTTATTTATTTATATATGGTGCTGAGAATCGAACCCAGTGCCTCACACATGCTAGTCAAATGCTCTCCCACTGAGCTACAATCCAAGTCCTTTATAATACACTTTCTTTATCCATTTATCTGTTAAAGGGCACCTAGGCTGGTTCCATAGTTCAGCTATTGTGAATTGAGCTGCTATAAACATTGATCTGGCTGTGTCATTGTAATAGTATGCTGATTTTAAGACCCTCAGGTATAAACTGAGGAATAGGATAGATGGGTCAAATGGTGGATCCATTCCAAGTTTTCTGAGGCATCTCCACACTACTTTCCTTAGTTGTTGCTTTTGGGGGATAACTTACTGTAAAACTGTTGTGTTCTTTTGATGGCACCATGTATCCATGGCTTTTCTTGTTCCTTGAAGTCTTTTGTTGCTATTTGTGCATTTGAAGAAACAACCACTTCATCCACTCTTGTGTTTTTTTTTTTAATATCAGGAATTGAACCCAGGCACTTAACCACTGAGAGACACCCTAAATCCTTTTTTATTTTTATTTTTAATTTTGAGACAGGGTCTCAATAAGTTGCTTAGGGCCTCACTAAACTGCTGGGACTGGTCTTGAACTTGTGATCCTCATGCCTGAATTCTTCAGTGCATCTATTTTTTAACTATTTTGTTCCAAGAGTATGCTGGATGAATTCTTTGCTGGATTCCCACATTTCCACAATGGTATTGTCATTTATAGGTGATTTATTATCTGTGCTTGTGTATATGTATTTTTCTATTTTTCTTCTTCCTTTCCTCCTTCCCTTGCTTCCTTTATTTTTTCGGGGGTGATGGGGTTCTCAAGCATGCTACCACTGGGAGTTACTTCTTGAGTGGAACAATTCTTTTTGGCATTTCATATTGTAGGGATGTTTACTTTTTGTTGTTATCAGGGATTGAACCCAGGGTTGCTTAACCACTGATCCACATTCCCAGCCCTTTTTAAATGTTTTATTTTGAGACAGGGTCTCGCCTGAGTTGCTTAAGGCCTCACTATGGTCCAGAGCCTGGCTTTGAACTTGCTATCATCCTGCCTCAGCCTCATGAACCACTTTGATTAGAAGAGTGTATCACTGTGTCTGGGAGGATGTTTACTTTTATATTTGCCTTTTGCTCCTCTCCATTTATTACCAGCCATTACCACTCATCATGACAATCTTAAATGCCCTCAAATTTTAAGTGTCCTATAGAATAGAACTTTCCCAGGTTGGGAATCACATCTGTATTCACATTGTAATGTTGGTGCCATAGACTAGTTAGAACACTTCTTTTTTCACATTTCTATCTAACATGTATTGAGGTATCCTGGTTGAGAACTATTAAGCTAAATTATTGGCTTTACTAAAGTGATTTTATGTTTTATAAAGGTGATTGAATTTGGAAAACATATTATCCTGGCCTTATTGAACCAAAATATTAGATGTATCTATACTTTAGAAAATATTCCATAGTAAAATTTATACTCCACCATTGCTTGAACTTAACTATCAACAGCTTTTTTTTTTTTTGTAGGTGATAGAAATTGAAGATGCTTCACCCACCAAGTGTCCAATAACAACCAAATTGGTCCTAGATGAAGATGAAGAAACCAAAGAACCTTTAGTGCAGGTTCATAGAAATATGGTTATCAAATTGAAACCCCATCAAGTAGATGGTAAGAACCTATTAGGCAATTCATTCACGTTAAAGTTTACCTATATTTAGTTGTTTTCTGTGTGACTCACATGCTGCTAAGCACTGGAGATAAATTGGTGAGCTAAAATAACATGATTCCTGCCCTTACGATTGCCTGTAGGTAAATGAGGAAGAAAAAAATCTTTTGTAATTGGAGAAACAGTGAATTTTATAATTTGGAAAAATTGTTACTTATAAATGGGTATATTTAACAAGTGAATTTCACTTGTACTATAGTGGTTGGATGAGGTGGCTAAGAAGTGGTACAGTTACCTCAGTGCCTTCTTTGGGAATTCCTATTTCAGGATCTTCAGGTATGTTTTAAAATAATACTCCTGTACTGGTATTAGAAAGATACTCTATTGTAACTTCCTTCTGCTTTCTTGGAGCAGAATCAGTAAGTTGGTTTTGAGTATGCATATGAATTGATTCATAAGGTAAATTCTATATTTCCTACTTCTTGAGTTACTGGCCCCATTTCTTACTCAGTCTTTTCTGTTGAATAAATAATAGAAATAATGAATTATCCTGTTTTTTTTTTTTTTAACACTGATTGGCTCAGTATCCTTTAAAGTGTATTTGATAGGAAGCTGTTTCATCTTTAGGTAAAGTTTCTATTTCAAAGGAAAGTATTTTTATATATTTTTGTACCATCCCAGGGTATAGAGAAAAACTGTTTTGATAGATTAGATAATGTGAATTTAACAAAGTCATCCAGTAGTGTGCTTGTGTTTGTGTCTAATTTATCTTAGCAGGGAAATCATTCTATTTATATTTAAGTTTTTTTTTTAAACTCTTGAGTATTGTGTTAATACTATTTCTTAGAAGTTTTCGTTATTTTTGATTTAACTGATTGGGAAAAGGTTTAACTTGGACCTTTAAATGTAACTTAATGAAGCTGTAATCTTTAGGTGTTCAGTTTATGTGGGATTGCTGTTGTGAGTCTGTGAAAAAGACAAAGAAATCTCCAGGTTCAGGATGCATTCTTGCACATTGCATGGGACTTGGTAAGACTTTACAGGTAAGAATAAAGAATATCCATGTATCCTGTTTTTTTGCTTACATTAATTTGGATTCAACAATAATACTGGGTTCTGTTATGTTTACACACTGCTGTAGGGGCTGGAGATAAAACAGTGATTAAGAATTACAGAATCCCTCTCAATATATTATATTCTGTCAGAGAATAAAATAAGAAATTTCTGCTTTTAGATAATATGTGTTAAGATGATAATAACAATAATATAATAAACATTGAAAGTTAAGGAAGACATCTTTGAAAAATGCTATGTTTGAGCAGAAGTCCTAATAAGGTAAGGAAGTGGGGTTACAGATAGGGCAAACAACCATGACCAAGTCATTGAGTGAGAAATTAACTTCTTTCACTTAACAGTATTTAACTGTCTATTGGGTTGGGGTTGTAGCCAAGTGGTAGAGCACTTTCCTAGCATTTGTGAAGTACTAGGTTTGATGTTCAGCACCACATAAAAAATAAAGCCCTAAAAAATAGTTTGTGATGCCACAGTAATGAGAACATTTTAATGGTATTTTTTACCATTAAAATTACTTCGTTTGTATGGTTGGGATTATAGCTTAGTGGTAGATTTTTTTCACCCATCCTGTACAAGACCATGGGTTCAAACTCTAGCATTGCAAAAGAACGAAAAAAGTGATTGCATTTCTTATATTTGGTTTATGTAGCAGAGATGTGAAACTATTATATAGATTATTTCCAGAGATGGGTAATTATTATAGATTCAGTGAGTTAGAACAAGTTAAAATGGAAAAGTATTGTGTAACATACTTGTCTTCCAAATTGGCAGTGGTATTTTCTGAAAGGCTTTTAGGACATTCTGTGGCGATCAGGGCCTTTGTTTAGTTGTGAGAACATTTTATATTATTTTGATCAATCATAGTATTATTATGATGCTTTAGAGTTAAAATGACCTTTTATATTTTTCATTTTACAAATATATTTCTTTCCCTATACATGGCTTGCAAATTATTTAAACAGTACACTAACCCTTTTCTTGGGTTAGTGTACTGTTTAAAGCAAACAAAACCTTAGTTGTAAGATTGCTTAAATTTTTGTGGGTATATAAATGAAGGTACCAACTTAATTTGTTTTCTTTTAGGTTGTAAGTTTTCTTCATACAGTTCTTTTGTGTGAGAAATTGGATTTTAGTACAGCTTTAGTGGTTTGTCCTCTTAATACTGCTTTGAATTGGATGAATGAATTTGAGAAGTGGCAAGAGGGATTAAAAGATGATGAGAAGCTCGAGGTATCATATTTAAGTGTTTTTGTTATTGAAATATTTGCATGAAATTCATATAGTAGAAGAAAGATTTTAAATTACAAATAGTGCATATTTTAAAGGGAATTTTTAATAGTCTTACATTTTTAATAGGTATTTTCCAAAATCCTTATTTTCTCACAAAAGGTCTCTGAATTAGCAACTGTGAAACGTCCTCAGGAGAGAAGCTACATGCTGCAGAGGTGGCAAGAAGATGGTGGTGTTATGATCATAGGGTATGAGATGTACAGAAATCTTGCTCAAGGAAGGAATGTGAAGAGTCGTAAACTTAAAGAAATATTTAATAAAGCTTTAGTTGATCCAGGTAAAGTATTAACTTGCACTAACATGAAGAAGCAAGTTGAAAAAATTTTTTTCTTATATTTGGTTTATGAAATAATAGTTGAGCAACAACCAAGTAGCTGGTTTTGTTGTGTTTATTTGTCAGGCTTTTGTGTTCTTTTTGTTTCTTAGAATCAAGTAACATTCCAACGTGGAAAGAAAAATCACCCTTTATGTTGATAGCTGTCCAGAAGATATTCGCTAAGTCTGTAATTGTTTAGGGTTTTCAGGGGAGATCTTATAAACAAACATGCATCGGGTACCTATGTTACAATTGATTCTTCCAGGTGTTTGAACGTTAGATGATAACAAGAATTCTCTCTATACTCTGTAAACAGTTCTTAAATCTCTTTCCAAACTTCATGTCATCAGAAGAATTCCTGCTTGCTCCTGTCTTTTAAATGGTCACCATTATATTAAGCTAATATTTGGAATACCTTTGATCCTTTTGTAACAGCAATCTCATATGAGAGCCTATTACTTCATTCTTATTCCTTACCTGGAAAGATGACTAATTGTACTATGTGCAAAAATAATTAATTTTTATCTAAGACTATTAATTATTTGTACAATTTTTTCCTCATCAAATTTTATCTTGTTATATTACTTCAAGATACTATAGGATTTATGTTTGTTCAAAAATGCTGGGTAGGGCTGGGGATGTGGCTCAAGCTGTAGCGCGCTCGCTCGCCTGGCATGCATGCAGCCCGGGTTCGATCTTCAGCACCACATACAAACAAAGATGTGTGTCCCCCGAAAACTAAAAAAAATAAATAAATATTAAAAAAAAAATGCTGGGTAGCTGGGTTTACTTGTGCATACCCTCAATCCCAGAGACTCAGGACTCTATGGCAGGAGTATCGCAAGATCAAGGCCAGACTTAGCAACATAGTGAGACTCATAGCAACTTAGCAAGACCCTTTCGCAAAATCAGTAAATTAATGAAGGATGGAAGAAAATAACTAAAGTAAGTCTATGTATGTAACTCAGTAGTAAAGTATCCTTGGGTTCAATATCCAGTCTCCCTAATGCAAAATAAAACACCTCCATAATTATCACTGTTAAAGTTACTACTAGTTTTTAAAATCCATGGCTTGCTCCCCCCCCCCAAGGATGATGTAATTAATATGCACAAAAGTTACTGCCATTGTAAGTCTAATAATTACATTGTCTTTTTGCTATGATCAAGTTGGATGTCTAAAAATCCTATAGTTGATTTATTCTTTTTTTGTTTTGCTGTAGTTTTTTTTTTTTTTTTTT
>NW_026000338.1:607260-626447 GCF_001458135.2 Marmota marmota marmota
GTTTTTTTTTTTTTTTTGGTTCTAATTAGTTATATATGACAAGAGAATGTATTTTGACACATTATATATAAATGAAGTATAAATACTCATTATTCTGGTTATACATGATATGGAATTACACTGGCCATGTAGTCATATATGCACATAGGGGAATAATGTCCAATTCATTATACCACCCTTCCTATCCTGAGACCCCCCTCCTCTCAGCCTAATCCAAAGTACCTCTATTCATTCTTGATGACTCCCCTTCCCCCAATGTGAATTAACCCCCGCACATCAAGAAAACATTGGAGGCTGGGATTGTGGCTCAGGGGTAGAGCGCTCGCCTAGCACGGGCGAGACCCGGGTTTGATTCTCAGCACACATAAAAATAAAGGCATTGTATTGTGTCCATCTACAAAAACGATATTCATTCATTCATATTCATATTCTCTCTCCCCCCCCCCAAAAAAAAAATTGGCCTTTGTTTTTCTGGGATTGACTTATTTCACTTAGCATAATATTCTCCAGCTCCATCCATTTACCTGTAAATGCCGTTGTGTATATATACCATATTCTTCCATTCATCTGTTGAAGGGCATCTAGGTTGGTTCCATGGATTGGCTATTGTGAACTGAGGCGCTGTAAATATTGATGTGGGTGCACCACTGTAGTCTGCTGATTTTAAGTCCTTCGGGTATTAACCAAGGAGTGGGATACCTGGGTCAAATGGTGGTTCCATTCCAGGTTTTCTGAGGAATCTGTATGCTTTTATACAGAGTGGTTTCATCAGTTTCCAGGCCTCCGGCAATGTATAAGTGTACCTGTTCCCCCACATCCTTACCAATATTTGTTGCTGCTTGTATTCTTGATAATTGCCATTCTGATTGGAGTGAGTTGAAATCTTAGAGTAGTTTTGATTTGCATTTCTCTGATTGCTAGAGATATTGAACATTTATTCATTCATATATATATATATATATATATCTGTCTGTCTATCTATCTATCTATCTATCTATCTATACTAGTTGTAGTAGAACACAATACCTATATTTTTTTGAATATTTTTTTTAAGTTTTCGGTGGACACAACATCTTTATTTATTTATTTATTTTTTATGTGGTACTGAGAATCGAACCTAGCGCCCCTCGCATGCCAGGCAAGCACGCTACTGCTTGAGCCACATCCCCAGCCCCACAATACCTGTATTTTATTTTTTTATTTTTATGTGGTGCTGAGGATCAAACCCAGCGCCTTGCACATGCTAGGCAATTGCTCAACCACTGAGACACATCCCCAGCCCTTTTTTGATCGATTGTATTTCTTCTTCTGTGAAAGAGGCTGTCTTTTCCAATGTATGTTTTTTAGTGCCTTTGTGTAGTATGAGTTAATCGTATTTATGTGCTTTGGTCTCTGTGTCTTCTCTTCTGTGCCCTTGGTTTACATGTCTATTTTGGTGCCAATCCCATGCTGTTTTTGTTACTCTTGTTCTGTATTATAGTTTAAGATCTGCTATTTTGATGCCTGCTTCTTCACTCTTTTTGCTAAGGATTGCTTTGGATATTCTGGCTCTCTTTACAAATGGATTTCATGATTACATTTTCTGGTTCTATAAAGAATGTTATTGGGATTTTAATAGGAATTGCATTACATCTGTGTCAATCTTTAGTTACTATGGCCATTTTGACAGTATTAATTCTGCCTACCCTAGAACATGTGAGAAGTTTCCATCTTCAGAGGTCTTCTTCTATTTCTTTAGTTTTCATTGTAAAGGTATTTTAAGTCTGTTGTTAGATTGATTCTGAAGTATTTTATTTTTTAAGGCAATTGTGAATAGGGTAGTTTTCCTAATTTCTCTTTCAGTGGATTCATCACCAATGTATGGGTACTGATTTTATATCCTCTTACTTTGCTGAATTCATTTACTAGTACTGGAAGTTTTCTGGTGGAATGTATTGTGTCTTCTAAATATAGAATGATGTCTTTGGCAAATAGTGATAATTTGAGTTCTTTTCCTATATATAGCGCTTTAATGCATTTTGATACACTGTACCGAAATGGAGAACAACTTCTTATTCTTCTGCCTGTACATATGCAGAGTCATGCCGGTTATGCAATAATTCATGTATATAGGGTAAAAATGTCTAATTATACCAACCTTCCCACTTGAACACTCCCTCCCGTCCCCTCTGCCAATCCAATGTCAAAATGCATTATGCTGTCATATATAACTAATTACAACAAATTAAAAAATATATAGAATAAACTGCCAGTTTGAGTATCATAATGCTAACATCTTAAATGGTTTTTAAAGTCAACTGGATGATTGATATAATTCTGCAGTTATGATAAAAATAGTTTAAGAGCCTTCCAGAATACAAAATTGCTCAAAGAATACTTTTAAAATTAAAATTTTACCAGGACACATGAGAAATTAAATCATATTTTCCTTCATTAAATTTTTCAATATAGTAATGTAACTTTAATGCTGGCCCCCACTTCAGCACCCTATACTATATTCCATGGGATAGTCAGGTTTCTTGCCTCTGTGCCTAAAAGATCTGATCAGAACAATTTTAGAGAAGAACAGTTTATTTGAGGGCTCATGGTTTCAGAGGTCTCTGTCCATAGAAGTGTGGTTCCATTCCTCAGGGCATAAGGTGAGACAGAACATCGTGGCAGGAGAGGGTGCCAGAGAGATAGAGACTGCACTCTTCAGATACAGAATATATACTCCACAGCCACGCCCCTAGTGAACCACTTCCTGCAGCCTCACCCCAGCTGCCTCCAGGCTCCACTCTCTTAATCCCATGAGGGATCGATTTGCTGATTTGGTTAAGGCTATAGCCCAATCATTCGTCCTCCAAAACTTCTTGCGTTGTCTCTCATGTGAGCTTCAGGGGACACTTCATTACTCTTTAGTAGCAGCAGAAATTTTCTGTCAATTTCATGTTGCCTAAAGAGGTTGTCAACTGGGCCTGCTGTCTGAGCATCTGTAGGCTTCATGAATTGGATCAGTTCATCCACACACCAGGGTGGTCTTAAAGAAGCCTTTTTTTTACAAGGACACTGATGTCAGGTACAGCTATATATCTTGGAGTTTCACTCCTCTTCTGCATTTGGCATTTATCTTTGGAGTAACTACTCTTGGGAGATTATTTGTTCTCAACTAGTGTTGAACTTGTAGTTGCTTGGTACCTCCTGAGAAAAATCTCTGTAGAAAGAAGTTTGCATAAAATTTTCACAGGCAGGATTCAGGGAGTCTCATGAATTTAGTCATGAATTCTTAGACTCTCTAGCAAGATTTTCCTCTTTTGGCATGCCCTCTCCCTCAGGAGACAGTAATTCTTCTTTAGAGGCATTCACCTTTGCTTTGAGCAACTTGGAATAGAGGAGAATGGTTTTCTTTCCTGTATTTCCTCTTTTACCTGCACACATGAAGTGTTGGGTTCGATCCTGACCACTGATTTATCTTTATCAAGCTCCATAGGGCTATGAGCTTTCCTTTTAGAGGAGCTGAGAGAGTGGCTCCTCAAAAGGTTTTCATACTGCGGGCTGTGGACTGAAGTCTCAAGAAAGCAAAGAGCAAATGATGTACTATTCATACATGGAAGATGAATGGAAGGTGTTTCCCCATCGGAAGAAGCAGTATTCACTGCTCCTCCATGATTATCTGGCCTGAGGTATCCGAGGATAGTCTCAGACTGAAAGGCAGAATACACACAGGCCTGCACATTCTGGCAGAGCACCACGTTTCCAGAGTCTTGAGTACTTCATTGCCTCATGGTCCTACAAGATACTCCAGGCTTATCATCCCATGCCTCAGATCAGCCGTTTCTCCATACACTGTGGTTACTCTTATTGAAAAAAGTGGCATTCACAAAGATCCTGGTCCTGGGTATGCGTGCTCCTAATTGGATTTCGGTTTTAATCAGCTTTTTTTGCTGCTGTGACTAAAGTACACTACCAGCACGATTGTAGAGGAGGAAGAGTTTATTTGAGGGCTCATGGTTTCAGAGGTCTCTGTCCATAGAAGTGTGGCTTCATTCCTCAGGGTTTAAGGTGAGACAGAACATCATGGCAGGAGAGGGTGGCAGAGCGAATCAGCTCATATCATGCTTATCCAGAATGAGAGACTTCACTGGCCAGATACAAATATATACCGAAAGCCATGCCCAAAATTTTCACCTTTTCCAGCAGCATCTTAGCAGTTCAGTTTCCACTCAGTTAATACCTATCAGAGGATTAAATCACTGAATGGGTCAAGACTCTTGTAACCCAGTGATTTCTCCTCCGCACCTTTTTTGATTGTCTTACATGTGAGCTTTTAGGGGACACCTCACATCCAAAATATCAGTTTGTGCCCACGAAAGCTCACAACATAAAATACAATTTTTCATTTCCAGGGTTCTGTATAGTCAATAGGGTAAGATTGCTGAAAGTTCAAGTCCAAAATCTTCTCTGAGGCTCAAGGCAATCTCATGTTGTGTACTTTTGTAAACATAAAGCAGTTTACAAGTGTCCAATATGTAATGGCACACCGTAAATGTTTGCATTCACAAAATTAGGGAGATAGAAAGACGGATAGGACCAAGGCAAGGACAAAATCCAGCTGGGTAATGAAGTCTTGTAGCTCCTTGTCCAGAATCTTGGGCACATGATATCTTAGTGTTCTCTCCAAGGGCATGTATAGCTCCACCCCTATGGCCTTTTTGGTTGCAGCGCAAGTGGCTTGTCTCTGCTTGTTGCAGCTTTCCTAGGTCGATGTCCTATGGTTACTCGCATTTCTTTTTTCAGGGGTCTCCACTGCAGCTTTGACTTACTCCTCACATCTCCACATTTTGACTTCTCAGGGGGTGCCTGCAGGGATTCTGACCATGCTGCACTTTGCCTGGCTTCCCAGCCCCTCCTTTAAAATCTTAGTGGAAGCCTCCAAGAACCCCTAAGTCATCCTTCATTCTTGTAGAACCAGCAGCACATGGTTGATACCAACGTCGGCTGCCATCTCAAGCAATAACTCATTGCAGCACCCTCTGAATGTCGGGGTGGCTGAGCATATTGGGAAAAAATAAACTTTTTAGGCCCCCTTGTGCAAGAAGGGTGCCCCAGTGGTCTCAATACAATTTTTACTTTTACTCCCTTGAACTTGAGTTGGGTGTGGTCTTATCAGCTCCTGAGATGCCCTGGAGCCATATTTCTTTTTGTATCTGGCAAAGTGTTTTTTTTAGTGGCAGTTATATCTTTTAACATCTGCAACTTCCTTAGCCCCAGTTTTACTCTAGCCTTTCAAGTCCAGGTTTTAAAAAATAAGTTCTGCTTTGCTTTTTGTTCCTTAATATCACAATAAGTTTGGCTAAAAGCTGTCAGCCATGTCCATGCCACCTCCTGAATGTTAGGCTGCCTAGATAATTCTTCTGCCAGATTAAGAAGTTCATTACTTTTAAAATCAGCCTCACAAAGAGTCTCAGGATAAAATACTGACAGCTTCTCAGCCAAAACATAACAGGAATGGCCTGTCTCCAAATTCCAATGGAGTTGTTCTTTGAACCCTCTTGAGCCCTATCTTCACTATCCCAGTCCTATTGGCATTCTGTTCTTTGAGCTCCCACCAGAATCATCCATTAAGCTCTGCTTACAACAACCTAAAGCATTTCCAGCTTGCACTATTAAGTATCTCAGAATTCTTCCCACCAGTTCCAAAAAGCTCAAAAATCTTCTGATCCTTATGGTCAGGTTAGTCACACTAATGACCCCACTTCTCTGTACCAATTTCTGTTTTATCAGGTTTTTCGCTGCTGTGACTAAAGGACCTACCAGCATAGCGTTTTTCTTCTAGGGCCTCTCAGTAGACAGAGATCATATGAGCATGGTGTACAATCCATGTATGTACGTATGTATGTGTGTATGCATACGTATGTGTGTATATTAAAACGTGGTTTAGTAAATAGTGGGATTGAATCCAGGGGTTCTTTACTACTGAGCCATATTCCCATCTCTTCTTATTGTTTATTTTGAGACAAGGTCTTGCTACGTTGTCAAACCTGGCCTCATGTTTGTGATCCTCCTGCTTCTGCCTCCCAATTCACTGGGATTACAGGTGTGTTCCACTGCATGTGGCTCAGTATTGTAGAATCTCTGCTCTTGTGACAAACAAATTTACCCACTAAAGTACATTGTTTATGGTTGCTTTTGTCTGTACCTTTATAATTTCCAGTTAAGACATCATTTTCCAAAATTACATAGGCTAATTCCTTTATTTTGTTTGCATATATTAAAGTTTATACTTTGTAATATGGTTTAGTGGATTTTGACAATGAATAAAGATATGTATATGTAACCTTATTACTATAGTAGTTTCTTAAAACATCTTACCATTATTTTTGGTAACCTGATAATTCATTATTTTCTCACTTATAATTATGGCTGGACTTTTTTTTAACTTAATACATTTTATTTAGTTGACTTGTGAGTCACATTACCATTGGTTAATATATGACAAACTTATTCAGCATTGATGGATCCATACTTGGGTAAGCCCTATCAAATTGGTGAGAGTGGTGAAAGGTTTAAGAGAGATTCGAATCTCATTCAGCATCAGAGAATTCATACTGAAGAAAAATATTACCAGTGTGGTGAATGTGGCCAATGTTTCAGCCTGAGTTCCCATCTTATTCAGCACTAGGGAATCCATAGTGTGGACAAGCCCTACCAGTGCAGTGCATGTGGGAAATGCTTCAGCCAGAGCTCTCTTGTGAAGCAGCATTTGAAAGTGCATAAGGAAGAAAAGCCATGTAAAACCCAGGATAAAAACCCCAGGTTTTTTTTTTGCCCCAGGGCAAAAGTCTCAGTATCATATTGGAAAGCTGTTACAGGAAGGAAATCAGTGGATGGTTGTGCCAAATTATGGCGGTCCTTCAGCCCTTTTTTTTGCGGGGGGGGGGATGGTTTAGATACAGACTATTCTTTGTGAATTTCCGGATGTTATATAGTAGAGCACTTAGAATACTGGGTTCTGCACTAGGATGAAGATATTGAAAGTGTAATGACACGGGGCTGAAAGAAAGTTCAGCTGCTGTTATTTTTATGTGACTGGAACACCAAAACCTAAAAATATAAAGTCCTTGATCTATATTCTGTTGTAATTTCTCAAGTGTGTGTAGGATCAAGTAATTCCTTAAACTATACAAAAAAGCAAAATGGTAAAAGGTAACATAATAAATGTTTTTAAAAATTTTGAAACAAAAAAAAATAAAATCCTTGATCTCATTTGAAATTGCTTCCTACATTCTTTTGAAAAAATGCACTTTAAATACTCAGTCTTAGTATTTTCGGTGAAAGGAATACAAAAAGCGAGAAGGAATTAATTTCATTAGCTTTGAAGTTCTGTGACATTAGGAGATCTTATGTTTGTAAAAAGCTTGAGTTTTTCTCATTATGGAGAATTACACATAACAAAACATTTTCATAGTGTTCTGTGACTATCACAATTATTCCATTGGAAATGCAGAAATTCTTCATCACCCTGAAAATAAATTCTGTACCTATTAGCACTCATTACCACTAATCTGCTTTCTGTTTCTATGGATTTGCGTATTCTGGATATTTCATTAAGATGGAATCATGTAATATCTACCTCATTGATTTAGCTTAACATTTTAAAGGTTTATCTATATTAAAATGTGCATCAGTAGTCTCTTAATATTCCCTACCAAAGAATATTACACTGTATGCATACTAACCATATTTTTATTGATGGACCTTTACCTTGTTTTTATTTTTGAGTACTAGGAATAATGCTGCAATGAACATTCATGTAGAAGTTTTTATTTCTGCATGTATTATTTTTTCATCCCTCTGGATATTTAGCTAAGAATGGAATTTCTGGGTTATATGGTAACATAATGGTTCATATTTTGAGGAAATGCCAAATTTCCACAGCATTTGCACCATTTTTTTTTACCAGGAGTGCATGACAATTCTTCTTTCTCCATATTCTTTAACACTTGTCATTGTCTGTTTTATTATATCGTTCCTTGTGGGTATAAAGAAGTATCTCATTGTGGTTTTAACACACATTTTCCTAATGAGTAATTATGGTCAGCATCTTTTCATATATTTGTTGGTTATTTGTTTATTCTCTTTGGAGAAATTTCTTATTCAAAACCTTGTTCAGTTTGTAGTGGGTTTTCTTTAACCCCCCACCCCCACCCTTTTGGTTCTGGGTGTTGAACTTAGAGAGACTCAACCAATGAGACTCATTTTTACATTGTTTTCAAGATATATATTTTGTCTTCATTGTCTGAGGGTCCTGTCTTCCAAGTGGTCTAATCTGTTGATGTTGCTTTCAGTTGAACTTTTAATTTAGTTTATTGTTTCTTTCATTTCAAGGATTTCTATTTTTTAAGAACCTCTATCTCCCTATTAATCTTTTGCTTCTTGTATTTGTTTATGTAGCTCTTTGTGAAAATGATCTTTTGCTTCCTGTACCTGCTCTTACAGCATCCTTTAATTCTCAGAACATTTTCATTATGTACATCCTGAGCTCCTTCTCTGTCATTTCTCCTTCTGTGCTGGCCATGCATTCTAATAATGTGGTATCTTGATTTGTTTGGGGCACTTACTTTCCTTGTCTTTTCATATTGCTAGTGTGTCTTCCCTTCTAGCACTGTGGATCCCAGGCATTACCATTTTTACCCTATAGGCTTATAGTGCCCCTGGAGGGAACTAATATCTCTCTTTTGAGGTGAAGGACAATGTTAACAGATCCCAAAATAAACAATATACACCCTAAAACCAAAATGTTTGCTATTAAGACATTTATACTTTGGTCACAATGTACAGAAATGGTGAATTCAATTATTATCTACAATATACTCAGTAGGCTTCTGATGGTGGACAAAGAACCAGTGGTGAGTAGTAGGATGATATGCTGAGGAGGTAGGAAGTGAGGATATAGAGTTATTATATCTTAGGAAGTGTGAAGGAGAATTCTAAAGAGGAAGATTAGTAGCAGGAGAAGGGAGAGGAAGTAATTTTGGGTATAGAAGTAAGTGGGAAGACAGTAGAGTACATAAAACAAACACACATATAAAGAAAAGTAAAAATGTTAAAATAGTAGAATTGGTGGGGGGAAAAAAGGAAAAAAGAAAAAAGAATATACAACACAACTGTAATATACTATTCAGTCATCCCAGTTCTCAAAATCCTAGTGCATGCAAAGTACTTGGTTTCACATCTGATGGGGATATGAGGGTGGGAGAATAGAGAGGGAGAGGAAAAAATATCTTGAAGGAAGAAACAGGGATTGTTTGGGTTGGAGATCAGTATCTTTCCTGCTTCCCTTCTCATCCAATAGGTAGGGTCATCTGTTGTTAGTTTATATCTCCACCCTCAGGATGGTGAAGCTAACCAGGGTGTTTCTGTGCTGGAGTAGTGGCTGCTGGGGAGAGGGGGCAGTTAGGAACTGGGTACCTGGCCAGCCGGGGTTCCAAACTGGGAGTTGCCCCCATTGAAGGTAGTGATGAAAGTTACCCAAGATGAAGGTGCCTGCTTTCAGCTATTGGATGTTGGGTCATGCGTGGAAGTGGGGGGGAGCCAAGCGATAGCATTGGAAGATGAGTTCAGAGACGAGCTCTGTGGCATGTAGTGTGTGGGCTGTCGCCTGAGTTCAGGGACTTTGTGAAGTTCTCAGGTGCAGGAAGGCTACGGCACACAGGGGACTATCTCCGCTGCAGCAGAGTCCCAAGATGATGGCAACCAGGGGAGCCCCACGTTGGCAGATGGGGTTCCAAACAGGAATGGTGGCCAAACAGTAGTGGTGGCTGGAGTTTCTGCTTGTGGGAAGCTGCTGGGTGTCCTGTGTGGGAGTGGCTTGTGTGATTTCTGCTCCAGTGGGTGGCTGAAAGTTCTGTGTGGGTGCTGCTGCCGATAGTCCTGCTCCAGTACCCAGTAGTCCTATATGGGCAAATAGTTGGGAGACCTCCTCTGACGCTGAGCCGTGGACTGCATGGTGACTGTGATTTCTGTGCATGAGCAGGAATGTTGCTCGTAGAGAAGCAGTATAATCCCAGGTCATGGAGTGACACAGAATGTTGCCTCCCTCTGGCCCGCCATCTTGGATCCTCTTTTTATCTTTTTCATGCTGTTGATTTAACCCAGGGTTGGTTTTCAACTGGGCTACATCCCCATCCCTGTTTTTTTTTAAATTTTTTTTAATTTTTAATTTTTTGTTCTTTTTAGATATACATGACAGTAGAGTATATTTTGACATTTTTATATAGGCATGGAGCATATTTTATTCTAATTAAGATTCCAGTCTTGTGCTTGTGTATTATGTAGAGCTTCATTGTGGTGTATTCATATATGTACATAGGAATGTTATGTCTGATTCATTCCACTGTCTTCCCTATTCCTTTTCCCCCTCCCTTCCCTGCATTCCCCTTTGTCTAACCTTCAGTTCTTCACCTCTCCCCTTTTGTTGTGTGTTATCGTCCACATATCACACAGAACATTTTACCCTTTTTTTTTGGGGGGGGGAGGTTTTTCTCCCCATTCATTTTTATGTTTTTAGTTTTAGACAGGGTCTCACTAAGTTAGTAAGACTGGCCTCCATCTGGATTTTTCTACCTCAGCCTATCAAGTTGCTGGTATTACAGGTGTGTGCCACTTTACGCAGCTCTTTGATTTCATTTTTCTTGCCTAATGGACCTTCCTAGAGCTTCCTATACAATATTGCATGTAAATTGTGAGAAAGTTTGTCTTGTTTTTGATTTTGGGAAGCTCAGTTAACTATGGTGTTAACTGTGTTTTTTCTAAAAAACAAATACCTTTTATGAGGGTTAGTAAGTTGGATAATTGGTTTATTTTTTGTTAACTTTGAAAAATAAATACTTATATTGTCTTTGTTAGCACTTAACTGGAGCTATGGCTTTTCTGTTAGGTTTTATTGGATATTCTTTGAAGTCTTACCTTTCATTTCCCTTCCAGAGTATATAAGAAGCTTAGAGATACCTTGGTTTGTCATATCGGAAAAATCATCTGAACTGCATGGAGAATCCCCTGTTTTCTATTACTATATATAATATATACTAAGAGGCATATGTAAGCTCTAAAGTGTATTGGCAGCAATTGCTTTTTTATATAATTTTTCTTTCCATCTAAATCTAAAGTATCGGGCTATTTGGAAGGGATCTGTTAAACAAAACACTTGCTTTTCCAGTACATGTTTTCTTTCTTTGCCCAATTTGTCCTCTCTGATTTGGGGTCTGACTGGTGGTAGTGAAGGATCATATAAGTGATAGCTGAGTTTATGAAGGCCTGACTTTGGATATGTTGTGGCATAAAAATCTGAATTGTAGTTTAAGATGGAAGTAAAGTGTAAGAGGTAGGAGATACCAGATTCTTAAGAATGAGATCAGGTCATAAATTCACAAGTGTAAGCTATTAGGACAGAATCCTGGAATAGTGGGAGCATGTATTAGGATGGAAATTGTTTAGAACTGACCAGAGTTTTTGGACAGCAGTATTCATATGTGAACTCTGGTTCTCTGGTTATTGCTGCATAACTATTAGCCAAAGTCTTAGTGGATTAAAGCGACAACCATCTTTTCATTCTTTCTCCTTGTTTTAGTGTCTCAGGGTTTTGCAGTAGGCTTGCATGGACAGTTTCCAATATTTTATCAGTTTTTTTCCTTAATATTTTGATTTTTAAAATTTACCAATACATAACAATGTAATACACTAAAAATAAATTTAAGTATAACAGTATATAAAAAGACTTTTATTTTGTTTTCCTCTCCTATCCTGCCACTTATTTTAAAGCATACTTTCCTACTTAATATCTTCAAATTAATCTGTTGGAGTCTAATTAACATTACTGTTCTTGATTGTTCATTAGGTGTGTTGATGGCATCATTTGATTTCAGCAATAATGTCTGCCTATATAATTAGAATAAATATTAAAAGTATACTGAACCATCTTAACATCCTTTAATATCAGCCTTGAGTTTGTGTGCAGCGATCCATACCTGTAATGCAGCTTGGGAGGGTGAGACAGGAGGATCACAAATTCAAAGCCAGCTGTCGCAACTTAGCAAGCCTCTAGGTAACTTAGTGGAACACTGTCTCAGAATGAAAAATAAAAAGGGCTGGATATATGGCTTAGTGGTTGTGTGCCTCTGGGTTCAATCCCTGGTACAAATCATCATCATCATCATCATCATCATCATCATCAGTCTTGAATTTTGAACAGAAATTTTCTTATATACTTTTGTTAGATCTCTTTCCTTCTACTGCCCAGAATGTCATGGCTGCTGTTGTCCCTGTACTTTCTGTTAAATGATTTCTAAGTGTAAATATTTTCATTCCCTACTACCTCAGTTGTGTATGATTTTGGGGAATAAAATTTTCCAGAAAATGTGTTTCCATGCTAATTAAATTGCATTTCTTTTAAATATTAAAAAAAATATTTTTTTTGAAATGGCTTTTGCTCAGATTGACCTTGAATTCCTGAACTCAGGCCTTTAAAGTAGCTTTGAGTACATGCTCATGTCAGTGCTCCTAGTTTAAACATTAAAATTCTTTATTTAAAAATAATTATCTTAGAAACTTATATTTATTACTATTAGTAAATACAATGTAAACAACAAAATTTAGCTTTTGGAGTTGTTTTCTCAGATATCATTAATAAGAATTGGGCTTGCTCTCCCCCTACTGCTTTGTTAACTAATAGTCTTTTTAAGTTAAAGAAATTACAAATGTAATTTATGTTCTTAATCAAAATGCAAACTGAAGGGGCCAGGGTTGTGGCTCACAGGTAGGGACTTGCCTAGCATGCGTGAGGCACTGGCTTCAATCTCCGGAACCACATAAAAATGAACAAATAAAGGTATTGTGTCCATCTACAACTAAAAAAGATATTTAAAAAATTCAAAAGAAGAAAAAGGATTGTGTGCTGGAACATAAACGTTTCCTTCTTTCTTAGTCCTCTATCATTTCATGTATATTTTTCCAGACATTTTTTGTGCTTACAGAAGCATGTATTTTAGTTTGCAATATTTAGAGTCCTCAATCAAAGCTACTTTCAGGTTCAGTAATTCACAGGAAGGACACACAGAACTAAGGAAAGCTATGATACCCAGGGTTATTGTTTGGTATAATAAAAGAAATCAAATTAAAATCAGCAATAGGAAAAGGCACATAGGGCCGAGCACCAGATAATTTCTTGTGTGATCTTTCAGTGGAATCATTCACAGAGGTCTAGCTTCTTCCAGCAATTAATGAGTGACAGTATGCATTGAGTATTACCCACCAGGTAAGGTCATTTTGGACACGGGCATATAGGTATGGTTGACCACCCTTGTGACTGATCTCCAAATCCTTCATAGTCTAGAAGTTTCCACATGGCCTAAGCCTCCCACCCCCCTGTGCATCTTACTCTGTATGGACTCTCCAAGGTCTCCAGCTAAACACTCTTTATGTGGTAGGACATTTATAGCAGACCTTTCTTTGAGTAAGATTAATCCTTTGTGTACATATATGTGTATATAGATAAAATCAGCTTATTTTATTTGTTGTTTAAATGTGAACGACATCATAATATAGATAACTATAGACCCTTATAGGCCAGTTAGAATGTTACCTGATTTTTCAATCTAGACCATGAAAGCCGGTATGACTTGGCATAATACATACTAAGACCTGAAACATAATGAGTGACTAAGCAAAGCTACCCTTGACACAGTTATCCCTCATAAATGAAGATGAAATGAAAACCTTTAGGCCACATGGGGATGGATGAGATTGCCCTAATATTATTTAGACTGCAAAATGGTATGAAGTGATAAGCCTTCAGTGGAAACTTTTTTTTTTTACCTTGCAGATTAGTTTAACAATGTCAATTCTAAACTTCTTCTCTGACACTTCTTCTGCTGTGGTGTTGATGGACTCTGTCATTGGAGTATCTTGGTTTGTTTGGGGTGATTGTTCCCTTGTTTTCCATGTTGTTTTTCTACCCTTCTAACAGTATGAGTCTGAGTTTCTACCCTGTGGACTTATTTATAGTGCCCCTGAAGGTTTCCAGTACCTCACCACTTAGGGGGAGATTAATCATAATAACAGTTAATGCAAACAGTACCCAGCATTAAACCAAATAGTTTGTCCTATGACGTCTACAATGTTAATTATCACAATAAACACAAACAATATGATCAGTTATTGCCTACAATAAAAACAGTAAGTTTCCAAAATGGTTTATGATTTCAAATGGTAGACAGGGAGAGAGCAGAAGTGATATAGGATGTGATAATTATGATGGAGGAGGAGAGAAGATTGGAGTAAAAATTTAAAGGAAGAGTGAAGAGGAAAACAATTTCAGTGGAAGAAAAGAGAGAGAATCAAGGAAAATAGGTGAGAGAAATAAGATTCGGTCCTCAGCCCTGGGGAAAAAAATTAGGTTAAAGAAATAAAAATAGGGCTCAGTGGTAGAGCACTTGCCTAGCATGCATGAGGCACTGGGTTCGATCCTCAGCACCACATAAAAATAAAATAAAGGTATCGTGTTCACCTCCAACTAAAAAATATTTAAAAAAAAATATAAGAAATTGAAAACAAAAGAATATAAAACAGAACTGAAGGACATTAATCAAACATCCTATTCATCAAAAACTTGATCCATGAAAAATAACTGCTTTTTAAAATGTTAGAAAAAATACAAATATGAATATGTATAAATGTCCATGAACCATTAGGTCACAATTATAGAAAAGAAAGGCAAATCTCAACGAAAAGTTAAAGAATTGTTTGCGGTGGAGTTCAAAAGATTCTTAGCTTTTCTTCTCAGTGGTGATAGGTGGGGTCAACTGGGGCACATTTCCCCACCCTCAAGATGGATTGCTGGAGTGAGAGAGAGAATCCCATAAGTGGAATTAGTAGAGAGGGCTCAGGCTTAGGTAGGCTCCAGGCTATTCGCTGAATGCCAAATTTGGTCTCGAGATCATCAGGCTTAACAATTGCTGGTGCACTCTGGAAGACTGCACCCCAGGGGTCTTTCCTGGGTTCCACTTGTGTGGTGGAGGAGCCAGTTCTTAGTCTACTATGTCATCTGTAGACCCCACCTTTCCTAGTCTTGAGTTCAGTCTCCAACCTCAATCTCTTCCCCACTCCTTTAGAAATCATGGCCATGACATCTCTCCCAGCTGGTCCTATAAGCAGCCAGATTATAGGGGGAAGGGGAACAGAAGAGCTGGTTGGGTTTCCATGCCCAGTTGTCTCCTGAGTAAACCTCTCTCCATGTTTGATTTTTCTCCTGGTCACTTAATTACACTCTGTGTCGTGCAGTGTATTTTTACTGGGCCTGTATTTCTGGTCAAACTTTCGGGTTTGCCAGGAGTTGTCTCCCTCAGCTACTGGCCCGAGCTTATGTCCCAGTTTTGCTTGTGGAAAGACTGCTCTTGCTGATGTCTCCAGCTACTGTAGAGGCTGTGGCGCTGGGGATGTTTTCCTTATTTTATTATATCCAATCTCATAAGTCCCCACCCACTTTGAATGTCCAGAATTAAATTTCAATACCCCCCCCCCCCCCAATTTTTTGCTCACCCACCTTGCTGAGAAGCTGCCTGACTTCTTTCTTGGTTTCATGTCACGGAGCAGTCAGAAAAGGGCCCTTCTCTATGCAACCATCTTGAAACATCCTTAGAAACTGTATTTCAAATTTAAAATTTTGCTCTTTTCCTGAACTACCAATTCTTAGTTAGATACTCTTAGAATGTGAGCTCTACTTCTCAGTTGTCCATTTGATCATGGGGGTAAACAACCAAAATTCTATAGTATATTGTGTTGCTAAACTATCGCCTTTGGTAGAGTTCCGTAGGTGAGGTGTACTGAATGCATTTACAATCTTGTATTGGAAATGTGAGTTTATCAAAACATAACCTCATTAATTGATTTATAGTACTTTTTTTTTCTGACAAATCTTTATTTTGGATGACCTATTTAATGGTGAGAGAGGTGTGTTGAAATCACCTACTATTATTGTATTTTGGTCTGTTCAGTTCTATATTGCAGTTTTGTTTTATGTTGACAGTACACAGACGATTGGGGCATACATATTTACCACCATGATATATTCTTGTTGGATGATTCCCTTAACCAATATGAAGTGAATTTTTTTTTGTCTATTTGGATTAATTCTGTTTTAAACTCTATTTTTTTCTGATATGCAAGAAACTTCCTCTGTTTACTTTGTCTTCATTTGCATGGTATATTTTTTTACATCCTTTCAGCTTTAGCTTGTGGAATATTTGCCCATGAGATGATTTTTTTATAAATAAAATATGATTGTGCCTTATTTTTTAATCCCCTCTGCTAATATGCCAATTATATTTTTGTTTCTTTCTTTGTTTCATACCTGGGATTGAAGCCAGGGGCACTCAACCACTGATCCATATCCCCAGATTTTTCTTTTTTCTTTCTTTCTTACTTTCTTTTTTTAAGTTGTTGATGGACCTTTATTTTATTCATTTATTTATATGAGGTGCTGAGACTTGAACTCAGTGATTCGCACATGCCAGATAAGTGCTCTACCACTGAGCCACAACCCCAGCCTCTATTTTTTGTTTTGAGATGTGCTCTCACTAAATTGTTGAGGGCCTTGCTAAATTGCTGTGGCTGGCTTTGAACTTGTGATCCTTTTGCTTCAGCCTCAGGAGCTGAATATATGTCTTTTGATTGATCAGAGAGATTTAGATCATTGGCTTTTAGTGTTATAGAATATGATTTTTATTTCCTGTTATTTTGATTTATTTCTAAATTTTAATGTATAATTGATTTTCCTTTTTGTGACTATTCTACTGGGATGCTGGCTTTATTTTTCATTTCTTCCACATGTAGTATTTTATTGAGTATGTTATGTGGTGCTGGCTGAGTAGTTATGAATTCTTTTGTTTCTACTTATTCTGGAAGGTTTAATTTCATCTTCTTGTGTGAAGGACAGCTTTGGCGAATATAACAATCTTGGTTGGTATTTGTTTGTTATGTTTCAAGGCTTGGTATGTATTATTTCAAGCCCTCCTAGCCTTTAGGATCTAGGTTCAGAAATCATTGGACACCCTAGTTCGCTTAAACTCTAAATGTGACCCACCATTTTTCTCTTGCAGCTTTGAAAGTTCTATCTTCATTCTATATATTAAGCATTTTAATGATGTGTTATAGAGAAGATCTTCTTTGATCTTGCTTAGATGGGGTTATAGATGCTTCTTTTATTTAGATTTCTATCTCATTCCTAAAATTTGGAATTTTTCTGATATTATTTGATTGAAAAAGTTATATATTTCATTAGTTTATATTTCAGTGCCATTGCCTACACCAGTGATTCTTCAATTTGGTCTCTTAAACGTATTCCTGATTTTAAAAATATTCTTGTGATAGTCTCTTAGCATCTTTTCTTTATTGATGAATTACTTTCAAGATTATCAGAGTTTCAAAATCTGTCTTTAAAGTGTTCTAATCTATTGATGATACTTTCAAATGAATTTTTAATTTATTAGGTCTGCCATTTCTAGGGTTTCTGTGTTTTCTTTTTCAGATTCTCTTTGTCATTGTTAAAATGATCTTTCACTTCCTGTATTTTCTCTGAGTTCATTCCTTACATTTTCTTTTGGCTCATTGAAAATTTTAGATATGAATTTTCTAAATTCTTTCTCAAACATTTCCTCCACTATGGTCTCAGTGGTATCAGTTGGTAAAGCGTTGTGAGCTGTTTGGGGTAATTTGTTCCCTTGATGTTTGTATGTCTACTCATCTGCTGTGATGATTATTCCTTCTAATTTAAAAAAAAATATTTCTTAGTTGTCAATGTACCTTTTTTTTTTAAATTTATTTACATGCATTGCCGAGAATCGAACCCAGTGCCTCACACATGCTAGGCAAGTGCTCTACCATTGAGCCACAACTCCAGCCCATATAGCTTCTACTTTTATGCAAGGGAAGATTTAGTGAGCTTTCTTTTAAGTGCCCCCCCCATGGGGTGAATATTCAGGTGTAGATATTCTCATTCACCATGTGTTCTTTGCTGTACCCAGTATCAGTACCACTTTGAGAGACAATAAGCCCTATTTACTACTATCACTTTAGAACAGAGCCACATACTAATAAACCTTAGGGGAAAACCCCCAAAATTTGTGGAAAACGTTCTCTGTAGGTATAAAATTAATCATCAGGCTCTGGAATAGGTAGGAAATTTAACTATTAGTCAAATTACTATTAATTTCTATAGGGACTGAAGAGGGGAGTAGAAAAAAATTGGGCAAATGAGAAAAAGAAAAGATTGAATATAATAATAAAAAGCAAGATCAAAACAAGAAAATGATGGGATTCAAGGCAGTAGTAGGTAATGCAAAAGGGACAACAAGAGCTAAGTGGATCAAAGGACACAGAGGTAAGAAAACAAAGATAGAATGATTCCAGTTAATGTTTTGAAACATTAAAATAAGCAAAAAATCAAATGGGTTCAGGGCACAATATTGAATTCTAGGGAAACTTTATCCATTCAAAATGTAGAGTAGTATATGTAAGATCAGAACTGACATTAGAATTATTTATTATACTATATGCCAAGTGGTGAAAATTCTTAATGAGTCTTCCTGGGTATTTTTGCATCAAGATTTGGGACTTTCAGAAGATACCCATCACTCGTGACTAACAATTCTATTTTTCAACTGTTGTTCTGAAGGAGTTACTTCTTTTTTTTGTTTGTTTGTTTTTAAGTTGTCAATGGACTTTTATTTTGTTCATTTATATGTTGTGCTGAGAATCAAACCAGGGGCTTACACATGCTAGGCAAGCTCTCTACCACTGAACCACAACCCCAGCTCAGAAGTTACTACTTCTTTTTTTTAATTTTTAAAAAGTTTTTAGTTGTTGATATATGTGGTGCTGAGAATCGAACCCAGTACCTCACAAATGCTAGGCAAGTGCGCTACTGCTCAGCCCCAGCCCCAGCCCCAGCCCCAGCCCAGAAGTGACTTCTTAAAGTCATGTAGAAGATGAATTTTCTCTAATGTGTAACAGAAGAAGTTTGATAGCTGGTATTGCTAAGAGCAGTATTTAAGTAATATATGTGTGTATGTCAACCAGCAAGTAAATTGTGTAGGTAGGATACTTCAGTAGACAAAAAAAATGTTTTTTTTTTTTTTTTTTTTTTTTTAATTTTT
>NW_026000338.1:626467-669373 GCF_001458135.2 Marmota marmota marmota
GTGTTACTTCTGAGTCACTCTCAACTGGGAGATCTTTTACAGAAGAAAGGTGGTGTTCTCTCCACCCATACCCACATAACAACCAGTTTAATGATACTTTTCTAGTTCAATTTCCCCCAACAGTGAGTCCTAGTTATTAAGAATAATTTAGAAATATTGACTGACTTCTTCCAATTTATTATATTCTTTCTTATAAGGTAACTTTTGTAATTTCACTTTATATGTATATCTAGATCGCTGTTAGTCTTTGCCAGTAAGTTTAACCTAATATGCTAATGCCAAAATACTATCTTCAGAAACTAAAAGATATTTGCTTTATTGAATACTCCAAGTCTTTTTGAGGCATGTTTTGTCCCCTGGTGCTTTTCTTTTCTGTTTTACAATGGTTGACATTTTATTTTTGTCCAAATTTGTATACTCATTTAGTGGACCTTAAGTACCATTTATAATACTACTTCAATTTTCTTCTGGTGGGTTATAATTAATACTAATTAATGCCATATTAACCAAATACAGCAGCAGATAAACATAATTATACTCCTAATGTTTTATTATCTTCCTGAAAAAACAGTGCTCTAAGAGGATTAAATTTGCTTATGTGCATCACATTTCTAGTTTCATTATATTAAGCATTTTTTATACATTTTTATAGGCCCCGACTTTGTTGTTTGTGATGAAGGCCATATTCTAAAAAATGAAGCATCTGCTGTTTCAAAAGCTATGAATTCTATACGATCAAGGAGGAGGATTATTTTAACAGGAACACCGCTTCAAAATAACCTAATTGAGTGTGAGTTTATTTCTGCAATTATGCTGTAGAGTATTGGTTTGCCTCAAGTGTATTTTTGCAACTTCTGCAATTAGCCTTTTCTCTGTTCGGTGTAGTTCCTGACTATGATCCATGTATGTCCATCCTAGTCTATTGTGAAAGAATACCATATTTTCCAAGTGAGATGCTTTATAAATGACTGATGAACTACCATCAAAAGATGTGCCCTTGTGATTGTGCAGATAAAAATATGGAAATAAAAATATAAAATATTATGAGTCTGAAATACTTTAAAATTTACAAAGGCACATTTCTTTACTCAGGAAATATTGTAAAGATACTTACTCAGTTTTAGGGGAGGTACTGTTAAATAAAAGGAAATGCCCAATATGAACATTTTTAGAAAGGGGGCATTGGAGATGAAAAACCATGCTAAATCTATTGCAGAATAGTTTGTTGAGGCTGAGGATAGATGAGTAAATTCAAGGAAGAGTGTTCTTGTGAAGTTTCTTCATTTTCTTATGTGTGTGGTGACACTAAAGAAGGAAGGTGAAATCATTTAGCAAATAACAAATTGAGTTTTCCATTATACCCTCCCACATTTTCTCTTTCTCATATTTAGACT
Organism: Marmota marmota marmota; assembly: GCF_001458135.2. Taxonomy (NCBI): domain Eukaryota; kingdom Metazoa; phylum Chordata; class Mammalia; order Rodentia; family Sciuridae; genus Marmota; species Marmota marmota. Next base: position 627,862 of record NW_026000338.1, read on the forward strand.
TTCTTTGCTGCATTACTCCACAGATTTTTACAATAACTTTTTTTCTATTTTATTATTTGAGTTTCTAATTATTGTTTAACTTTAGGCTTTATTTTATCTTTGTTTTAGGGTTTATCTCTGTTAATTTCCCTTTTCTATTATTTTATCCCATTTATAAAATACTACTTCACATTGTAGTATTGGACAATTGACAGCCATTTTAATGACTAATGGTAATGGGGTTTTTTAATATAATCTTTTGTATGGTAGCTTATTATCTCCTTTTATTATTTTTATTCATATCTATGTTTGCTTCATAGGATAGTTGAATCATATGAAAATCATTTTTGGGGTGGTAGACCATGTGATTTATACGTTGTGTCTCTTAAAAGTCATTTTTCAAAAAAATTCCTGTCTAGTATTTAAGGATAATTTTTATTTCAGTTTCTCACCTTATTTAAGTAATCTAGTTGTATTTCAGACTATAACCAATGTTTATTCTACACTCAGTTGGATATTCTTTTTACCTTCATTTGGATTGATATGTGGTTTTGAGGTCAGCAATTCATTGGGGGAATTTTTCTAAGTTAAAGGTTCATTAATGTTATTGAATTAATGTCTTCTCTTTTAGATCATTGTATGGTTAACTTTATCAAGGAAAATTTGCTTGGATCCATTAAGGAGTTCAGGAATAGATTTATAAATCCAATTCAAAATGGTCAGTGTGCAGATTCTACCATGGTAGATGTCAGAGTGATGAAAAAACGTGCTCACATTCTCTACGAGATGTTAGCTGGATGTGTTCAGGTACAGACATGTTCCATAAGAATGAAATATTGTCATTTTTTATTGCAATCCCAAAACATTTTCTGAGTTTAAACTTTGTTTTTCTTTTCCCCATTCAGCATATCGTTTTAAATTTATATATCTCGGCCTTGTGTTCAAAAGTTGATGCATCATTGAACTTTTAAAACATTTAATTGAGAATTTTAGCAGACAATTAGCAATTCATTTGTGAAGTTTAAAATCTCATATTGTATTATATTAATGTTTAGATGGGTGGAGGGGGTAGGGAACAATAGAGGTACTTTGAATTTTTTATCCTTTAGACAGCTAGTTCCTTAAAAGCACAAGCTATTATTAATAAGAAATTTCTAATCTTACCTTCATTCTATAGTAATAGTGTTCAGATCCTCACTTATTTGGAATAGTAGTAGGAGAGGTCAGTATGAATTAAGAACGGAGACTTTTTTGGGGGGTACTGGGAACTGAAACCAGGGGTACTTTGCCACTGAGCTATTTCCTGAGCCCCCAGCCCCCTTTTTTTATTAAGACCAAGTCTTGCTAAGTTAAGTGGCTTAGGGCCTCACTAAATTGCTGATGCTGGCCTTGAATTTGTAGTCCTCCTTTCTCGGCCTCCATAGTTGCTGGGATTACACATGTGTACCTCAACGCCCAGTGATATGTGTAATCCTTGAGAAATAGTTTTATTACTTTCACGTACAGGCAATAGCCTAAACAGGCTAACAGTGTTTATATACAGACCTTTGGTTAATTTACATTCATGAATAGATAAGTATGTAGAGACTGAGCTAACTATTAATGGATCTCAAGATCTATACCTTTTCAGATATTAAATTTTAATGGTAGCTACAAAGAACCATCACATTAGAAATGCTATCTATCCCTCAGGCTTCATATACTGCCATCATATAAGGCAAAGTCATGCTATTTGGTTTGGTTGGTTACACAAGCTAGTATAAGTACTGTTTTTTTTTTTTATATTTTTTTAGTTATAGATGGACACAATGCCTTTATTTTGTTTATTTCTTTTTTTGTGGTACTGAGGATTGAACCCAGTGCCTTGCACATGTTAGGCAAGTGCTCTACCACTGAGGTACAACCCCAGCCCCTATGTATTCTTTATCTGTACTGCTGCTACTACCCCGGTATCATTTTTCTGATTTGTCTTTTTTCTTTTTTAGCATATTAGTGTTCTGTTTTTTCCTTATACATATGATAAAATATTTCCCAAAGTGTGTGTGCATGTCTTATTTTCTCAACTGGGCAAACATTTTTACTCAGATTATGTGTTATTTGGCACAAATGTATAGCTTACCAATAGTATAACTCAGACCGTACTACAGTTTGATTTATTGGTATTAGAATGTGATTAAAGCAAGTCATTTGTTACCACAACTTACTACATTCCCCCACCATTTTCTCCCCCCGCCAACCCCATTATTCTTGGAGGAGACTGTCCTGAGAACTTACATTGATTTAAGTGGTCATTTTGTCAAATGACTATTTAAATTAAAAATGTGACTGATATAGTACAGTATCTTTTTATGAGTATACTATATTATCATATGAAATTATTACTATAATAATACATGGATCATTGTGATTTTAGCAAGTACAAATATGGTTTTCAAGTTTTTATGTTTGGTGTTTAGTTATGTGTGTCTTTTAGTTGTAATCAAAACAAGAATTCTTAAAACAGTTCATTACTGTCATGTTTTTAGATTAACTAATTATCATTATCTTTCTTGTTAATTACAGAGGAAAGATTATACAGCATTAACAAAGTTTTTGCCTCCAAAACATGAATATGTGTTAGCTGTGAGAATGACTCCTATTCAGTGCAAGCTTTATCAGTACTACTTAGATCACTTAACAGGTAACCAATATACTTATTGTTTTTATCTTCTCTATAAAGACATACTTTTTCTGAAGAATTTTTCCTTGTCAGTTCCTTTCCAGTTTTGCATTTGAATGGATGTCCATAAAAGAACAATAGCTCTAATTTAAACGAAATCACTAATGCTGTCATTAATCTCTAAGAACAAATGAATAAAAAAAAATATATGGCATGTATTCCTAATGAATGTTCTTCATTTGTAAGAAGCTATTTCAGAAGAATTATGAATATGGAATAAATCCAGAATAGAAGACACACAGAAATTCTGGAATATTTTAAAAAGTATTCCAATTGCATTAATGTTAAGAGGCATTTAAATGAAATCCATGAGATTGTTTCTTAGTTATCAAATTAATAAAGGTTGAAGGCAAAAAAAGGGCAGAAAGAAGATAGGCATTTAGAATGATCTCCATGTTGTATCAAAATTACAGGTGCTTAATCTACACTGAAATGTTAGCTGAAGTTGTTTTTCTCATTAAGAAGAACTTTTAGTTTGTTATTCTTTGCATTGTTTTTAGAAAACAATGCATTTCTATCTTTCTTTCTTTCTTTCTTTCTTCTTTCTTTCTTTCTTTCTATCTATCTATCTATCTATCTATATACTTTTTAGTGTGTGTGTGTGTGTGTCCAGTTCTTTATGCCTGAAGTAGTTCACATAACAAAACCTAGTCTGTGGCTCTGAGGGGAGAGATTTCTTATTTTTTGGTCACTTACTTGGGTTCTTTCCCCACATGATATGCCAAGTTTCGTTAGTGATTGTCGTTTAGAAAATACCCTTGAGGGGGCTGGGGTTGTGGCTCAGTGGTAGAGTACTCACCTAGCATGCATGAGGCACTGGGTACGATCCTCAGCACAGCATAAAAAAAAATTAAAGATATTGTGTCCACTTAAAACTAATAAAGTAAATGTTTTAAAAAACAGAAAATGCCCTTGAGCCCATTGTGGATGCAATGATTGATTAAAAAACCAGAGGAGGATGGAAGTGCGCGCACATTAATTAAAATTATACTTTATGATACTAAAGTGCTACCCTTTGTGTAATATTTGAGGTTGTTATTTGATTATTATATCTTGGTCCAATTGGGGATTGAATTCAGGGTGCTTTACCACTGAGCTATATTGTCAGCCTATTTATTTATTTGTTTAATATTGAGGCAGGAGCTTAATATGTTGCCCAAGCTGGCCTTGGATTTTTAGAAAAAAGTTTAACTTTATTTGTTTACTTTTTTATGTGGTGCTGAGGATCGAATCCAGTGCATCACATGTGTTAGGCAAGTGCTCTACACCTGAGCCACTACCCAGCCCCTGGCTTTGAATTTTTGATCCCCCTGCCTCAGCCTCTGAGTTGGTGGGATTATAGGTGTATGCCAACACATCTAACATAGCAACTTTCTGTTTTAAGGAGAATAGTAGTTGAATATTAATATTTTATAGAACTGCTGTCTTTTAAAACAACTTTTGACTGTGGAAGGAAAATTTAAGTTCTTATAGGGCACACATTTTCATTTGACTATTGGTAACTGTTAGATTTATTGTACTATTCTATTTTGAACAATAAAAATTGTAGATACAATGAAGTAACCAAATATAAGTATCCCAATGAGTGAATTACACTGTAGTTTAAGAAAAAGAAGAGTGTCCAGAAAGGATACTAACTTTTCTAATTTATATAGTATTTTTCCTTTTATGCATGTTGTTTTATTTTAAGTAATGTAATACCTTTGTAGTATTTTAAAATATTAGACATTCATCTATATTTTAAAGTAATGGAAATTCTTTTTATTTATTCTCTATTATTTATTTATTTAGTTTTGTGGTGCTGGAGATTGAATCCAGGACCTTGTGCATGTGATGCAAGCAGTCTACCAACTAAGCTATATCCTAAACTCAGGATTCAGCTATTTTTAAAAATTGGAATTAATACCTGAGATACAGATATTCAAATATCATTTTGTGAACAATACAGTATTTAAAAGAGTTTAGGGGGTACATTCTGATCACTATTAATTGATAGAAATATTTGAAGCACTAATTGCTAAAGGTTTTAAACTGTGAATGCATTATTATTAAATTATTTTCTGATTAATGAATCTAGATACAAGGTATTGGTTTTCATGGTGTGACACTTTTGTTAAAGTACAATAATGTGTGTTAATTAGCCTCCTTTTGAAAGCATGCACAAAGGCCAAATGGAAGCCAAGTGTGGATGTGCACATACCTGTAATCTTGCTCCTCCAGAGGCTGATACATGAGTAGGTAAGATTGAGGAGAGCTGCAGCAACTTAATAAGACTGTGTCTTAAAATGAAATATAAAAAATGCTCAGTATGGAGGTCAGAGGTAAAGCACCGTTCGGTTCAGTCTCCTGTACTGCCCTGCTCCCCAAGAAAAATCCAAATGGGTTATATTAATGAGTATTCTGTCTTGATTCTCACTATAAGTCATTGGGGTATTTCTCTTGGAATTTTATCCGTGCATTGAAAATGTTTGGTAAATTATCTTTTATGTTATGTATTTTAAAAAGTCTTTTGTTCCATAATAGAATTTTTAGATTGTGCTTTGTTTTTTATTTTAGTTTTATTAGGAATGAGTTATAGTACATTTAATACACTGCAAAAAGAAGGAAGACACTGGAAATGAATTTTGAGAAAATAAAAAAATCTCTTTTTTTACAGTAATTTTTAAATTGTTAAAAAATTGTATATATTCATGGAATACCATGTGATGTTTTAATACATGTACACATTGTCTAATGTTCAAGTAATAGTTAATATATATCTCTTCAAACTTACTTCTCCTGACTGTAACCTAGTACCCATTGGCCAATCTCTATTCCTCTCTACTTTCCCCAGCCTCTTTTAAACAACATTTTATTCTTAATTTCTATGAGATCAACATTTTTAGAATCACCTATGTTACATGATGTGCCTCCATATTTCACTTAACATAATGACCTCCAGTCCTAATGACCTCCAGTCCTAATTACAGCAGTACATCCTTTTTATGGCTGAGAGGTATTCCATTGTGCATATGTACCATTTATATTATTAATTCATTAAATAAGGACACTTGTTTCCATTTCTTGGCTGTTGTGCATTGTGCTGCATTAAACATGGCAGTACAGGTATCCTTTCAACATACTGGTGTCCTTTCTTTTGGATGTATACCTATAAGTTTGATTGCTGGATAATATGATGGTTTCATTTTCAATTTTTGAGCAACCCCATACTGCTTTCCACAATGATTAATTTACATTGCCACCATCAGTTTATAATGGTTTCCACTTCTCCACATCTTGTTACCTTTTTTATTTTTGATTATATCCATCCTATCAGGAATGAGAAATAACTCATTATGATTTTTTTGTACTGAGCATTTAATCTAGGGGACACTCTATCTCTGAGCTACATCCCCACCTCTTTTTATTTTCTATTTTGAGACAGTTGCTTAGGATGTCACTAAACCACTGACACCTAGCTTTGAAGTTGCAATCTTTCTGTAGTCACACAAATCTGTAATCATTGTGATTTTGATTTGCATTACCCTGATAATGGTTCCCATTTTCTTTTTTCTTTCTTTATTGGGGGGAGAGGGTGGTACTTAGGATTGAACCCAAGGCCTCAAACATGCTAAGGAAGTGCTTCACCAATGAGTTTCATCCTCAACCCTCCTTTTTTTCAGTGTCATTCCATAGGCTGCCTTTTATTAAAAGGTTTCAGAAGTTCTTAGTAACATATAATTGTATGCATTCAGTAAACAATTAGGTTTTATAAGCATATGAATATGTGGTCTTTTAAATAACTAATTATTAGTCTGAGTTTAAACTTAAATCAATATTACAATCTATATACTGTCTTGAGTTTTATAGTGATGCAAAAGTGGAGCACATGGCTGGTCATGTTGTGCACACCTGTAATCTCAGTGACTGAGGAGGCTAAGACAAGAGGATCACAAGTTCAAAGCCAGCCTCAGCAACTCGGTGAGGCCCTGAGCAAAGTAGTGAGACTCTGTCTTAAAATGAAAAAACATAAATAGGCTGGGGATGAGGCCCAGTTGTTAAGTACCACTGGGTTCAATCCCTGGTACAGAAAAAAAAAAAAAATAGTACATTGAACGATAGCCCACAGAACTGGAGGAAATATATTCAAATCATTTTTTATCATTTTTTCTGAATAGGGATTGATATCCCGAATATATGATGAATTCTTATAATTCAGCAACAAAGAAACAAACCACCTATGTCAAAAATGGGACCCAAATTGATATTTCTTCAAAGAAGATATATATAAATATCCAGTAAGCACATGAAAAGATGGTCATCATCACTAGTTATTAGGGATGGGAATCAAAACCACAGTGAGACACTGTTTTGTGTCCTTAGGATAGGCATTATCAAAAAAAGAAAAGGCAGTCTAAGAAATACTGCTTATGGTGTGGATACAGTGGAAACCTTATATATTTCTGGTAGGAATGTCAGATATTATAGCCAATAGAGAAAAACAGTGTGGCATTTTTCAAAAGTGATCCAGAATATCCAGCAATTCTATTTGTAATATTCCCAAAAGAATTGAAAGGAAGAACTCGGATAATTGAACCCCCAAATTTATAGCAGTGTTATTTATAATTGCCCAAAAGGTGATGGGCACAGTGACAAATACCTGTAATCCCAGCAACTTTGGTGGCAGAGGTAGGAGGATCTCAAGTTCAAGCCCAACCTTAGCAACAGAGTGAGACCCTCAGCAACTTGGTGAAATTGTGTCTGAAATAAACAATTCTGGCAATGTAGGTCAGTGTTAATGTGCCCGTATGTTCAATCCCTAGTACCTAAATAATAAGAAAAATAAAACAAAAATGTACAATCAACCCCAGTATAGACTGACAGATGAATGCATTAAAAAATGTGGTATAGATATACAATGGAATATTATTTAGGTTTCAAAAAGTTAGGATAATTCTGACACATTCTATAACATGGATGAACCTTGAAGACATTAATATATAGTGAAATAAGTCAGACATAATTGTAATACTTGTATAATTCTGGTTACGGGTACCTACAATAGTCAGACACATACAGGCAGAAATTACAATGGTGATTACCAAGGGCTGAGGGAAGAAGGGAATGAAGAGTTATTTTAAGAGGATGCACAGTTTGTTAGGAATGATAAACTTCTAGAAATGGAGGGTGATTATGCTTGTAGAGCATTTTGATTATGCTTCATATCAATCATTTGTGAATTTACAATTATTAAAATGGTAATTTTTTATTTCATATCAAATAATAATATCCCCAAACAGAACTCAGTAATAGCTTTTGTGTCTAAAAATGCCCGAGTCTAAGTTCTGACTTTTAGAGGTTGATTCTGTGTATTTGGACTGGGGCCTGTTCATTGGCATTTTTGTAACCCTTCAGATGATTTTGATAAACACTTCTGATAACCATTTGATAATCATTGCTATAAAGTGTTTACTTGATTATTAGGTAGTTACATTTCAGATGAGAGCTGAGACTTAAATGATTGAGTGTTAAGTAGCCAAAGGAATCATGGAGAAATGATACCAAAACATTAACTGAGATTCTTTCCTTTATGTGGTAGAAATATTAATTCTTTATTTTATTTTATTTGTTTTACATCTCTACAAAAATTGCAGAATACAAGTAATCTAAATGTGTGTTTATATAATCAGGAAAACTAAGTTATTAAATATATAAAATTAATACTATATATATATCAGTACTGGGGGTGAATCTCTGAGGTGCTTTATCAGTGAGCTATATCCCCAGCCCCTTTTTTAGTTTTTATTTTGAGACAGGGTCTTGATAGTTGCTCATACCAGCCTCAGACTTGCAGTCTTCCTGCCTGAGCCTCTCAAGTACCTGGAATTATATGTTAATTTAAATCTTACATTTGAAAATATTATAACTAACATTGTGATAACATAATTCAAGGTTGAGGAAGAATGTATAATAATTATCAAAAGTAGTCATGACATTAGAGTCATCATTGAACATTAGACACCACTGAACTGATAAGATAAAATGATATCGAGTATTGTTAAGGATATAGTGAATTGGGCTCTTTAATGCTTATATTAATTTGTCTTTAACTAGGTAAGGTATATCATAATTATTTTCAGCTTTAAGCCTTTATCCAAAGGAGAGGTCTAATAATGTGTACAGAAATTTATATTCAAGAATGCTTATATCAGATTTTTAAAGCTTTTTCCCCTCCTTGCAGAAATATGTGTTCATTGTGGAATGTGTATGAAATATTGAAATGTACAAATGTGAGAATAAGAGTAGCGATTGTGTCATAAACCACAAATTGGAAGTGGTATTTTTATTAGGTATCCTGCTTTCCAATTTTTTAAAGTGTATATGTTCTTTATTTGTGTAGGAATGTTTTTTATTTTGTTTATGGATTATCTATAATTAAGGAGCATTAAAAAACACTAGGAAAATATTTTTTAATGACTGGAATTTTACAATCCATCTTTTTATTTAATATTAACTCTTTTTATTTTTGTCATTATTTGTAATAATGAAAATTGGAAATTAACCAAAAATCTCAACTTTTGGGGTTTGTTTATTTATTTGGGTACCAGGGATTGAACTCTGGGGCACTCAACCACTGAGCCAAATCGCCAGCCCTATTTTATATTTTATTCAGAGACAGGGTCTCATTTAGTTGTTTGCTTACTGCCTCGCTTTTGCTGAGGCTGGCTTTGAACTCAGGATCCTCCTGCCTCAGACTCCCAAGTTACAGGCATGCACTATGGCACCTGGCTGGGGATAGTTTAGATTATGATACATCAATTTAATCTAATGCCATGAAGTAAGATACATTAAATATAATAATCTATGTACCATAATGCCTTAATAGGAATCTATACAATGTATCATGTATTAATGGTTATAAAACAATGCATAATTCTGTGTAGTATTAAAACATATGTATCAAGGCCAGGTGCACTGTTGTGGTGCACATTTGTTCTCCCAGTGACTTAGAAAGCTTTAGGAAGATGATGGTCCGTCCAAGGCCAGTCTCAGCAACTTATCGAGAGCCTGTTTCAAAATAAAAAGGACTAGGGATATAGGTTAATGGGTTCAGTGCCCAGTACAAAAAACAAAAAAAAGTACACATATCTAGTATGCAAAGATATTATGTGTGTTGAATTCTCTCTTCAAATTTTGCTCTGTCCCCCCCCCNCCTTCCCTTCCCTTCCCTCCCTTTCTTCCTTCCTTTCCTCAAGCTACACCTCAGGTAGTACATCCCAAGCCCATTTTTTTTTAAAAAAGGTACACATGACAGAGTGTTTTTGACATATTACACATACATGGGGTATAACTTATTCTAATTAGGATCCCATTTTTGGGGTTGTACAAGATGTGAAGTTTCACTGGTCACATATTCACATGTGAACATACATATAAAAGTTATATGTCTGATTCATTCTACTATCTTTTCCATTCCCATTCCTCCTCCCCCTTTGTCTAATTCACTGAACTTCTATTCTCTACATCCCCCATTTTGTGTTATCACCTGCATATCTGAGAGAACATTCAACCTTTGTTTTTGGGGGATTGGCTTATTTCACTTGAGCATGATAGCCTCCAGTTCTGTCTATTTACTGGCAAATGCCATAATTTCTTCTTTATGGCTGAGTAATATTTCATTGTGTATATACCACATTTTCTTGTCCATTCATCTGTTGAAGGGCACCTAAGTTGGTTCTATAGTTTTGTTATTGTTAATTGAACTGCTATAAACATTGATGTGGCTGCATCACTGTAGTATGCTGCTTTTAAGACCTTTGGGATAACTGGGTCAAATGGTGGTTCCATTCCTAGTTTTCTGAGGAATATCCATAATGCTTTCCATAGTGGTTGCACCCATTTGCAGTCTCACCCGCAGTGTTGAGTGTACCTTTCCCCCCACGTCCTTACCAACATTTATTGTTACTTGTATTGTTGATGGTTGCCATTCTGACTGGCATCAAATGGAGTCTCGGTGTAGTGTAACGAACATGGAAAGGTCTCCCTTGTTCTTTGATAGGCAGAATTAATATTATCAAAATGGCCATACCAAAAGCACTATACAGATTCAATGCAATTCCTGTTAAAATCCCAGTGATGTTCTTCATAGAAATAGAAAGAGCAGTAATGAAATTTATTTGGAAAGATAAGAGTTTCAGAATAGCCAAAGCACTCCTTAGTGAGAAAAGTGAAGTAGGAGGCATCTCATTATCAGATCTTACAGAGCTATAGTAACAAAAATGGCATGGTATTGTCTCCAATATAGACATGAAGACCAGTGGAACATACCAGAAACAGAAAGAAACCCACATTCCTACAGTTATCTCATACTAGACAGAGTTATCATAAATATATATTGGGGAAAAGATAGCATCTTCAACAAATGGTGCTAATAAAACTGGAAATCCATATGTAATAGAATGAAATTGAACCCCTATCTCTCACCATGCACAAAACTCAACTCTATGTGGATGAAGGACTTAAGCATTAGACCAGAGACCCTGTGCCTACTAGAAGAAAATGCCAGCCCAATTCTCCATTATATCAGTTTAAGAACAACTTCCTCAATAAGATTGCTAAAATGCAAGAAATAAATTTAATAATCATTAAGTGGGATGGTATCAAAGTAAAAACTTCTTTATGGCAAAGGAAACAATCAAGAATGTGAAGAGAGACCCAAGCCCCCTTTCTTAAAATTTATTTATTTATTTAAATTAGACATATATGACAGCAGAGTGCATTTGCTTTCATTGTACACAATTGTTGCACAACTTTACATTACTATGGTTGTACATGATGTAGTGTCACACCATATGTGCAGCCATACATGTACCTAGGGTAATAGTGTCTATCTCATTCCACCATCTTTCCTGCCCCCCCCCCTTGCACCCTCCCTATTCTTCCTCTCCTTTGCCCAATCAAAATTCCTCCATTTTTCTTATGACTCCCCCCCCTCCATGTTAGGGATCAGCATCCACTTATCAGAGAGAACAATCAGCCTTTGGTTTGGGGGGATTGACTTACTTTGCTTAGCATGATGTTCTCCAGTTCCATCCATTTACCTTTTAATTTTAACTTGAGACAGGGTTTGGCTAAATTGCTGAGGCTGGCCTCGAATCTGCCTTATCCTCTTTGAGTAGGTGGGATTGCATTGTTCACCAAAATACTCAGCCTTCTTTTTCTTTTGATATTTATCAAGCTTTCTTACTCTGTAAACCATTTCTCCAAAAGATCATTTGATAGATCTCCCCCACCTTTTCTCTCTGCAGTACACTGGGTTGCCCTACCACTGACCTATATCCCTAGCCTTTATTATTCTATTTCTTTCCTTTTATGTTTGTTTATTTGTAGTTACTAGTGATTGAACTCAGAGTTGCTTTACCACTGAGCCACATCCCCGGTCCTTTTTGTTTTTTTATTTTGAGATGGGGTCAAACTAAATTGCTTAGAATTTTGCTAAATTTCTGAGGCTGTCCTTAAACTTACAGTCTGTTTCAGACTCCCATGTGTTCCACTGTGTGAAGCTCATTGAGGCTTTTAAAAAAATTTAGTTGTTGATGGGCTTTATTTTATTCATTTATTTATATATGGTGCTGAGAATTGAACCCAGTGCCTCACACATGTGAGGCGAGTGCTCTACCACTGAGCCACAACCCCAGCCCCCATCGAGGCTTTGATATTCATTTTTCTAAGAATTCGTGATGATGAGCACCTTTTTATATACTTGTTTGCTATTTTTGTGTCTTAATTGGAGAACTGTTTATTCAGGTTCTTTGCTCATTTTTAAATTAGATTATTCATTTTCCCCATACCTTTATTGAGGTAAATTTGAAGTACAATAAAATGCACATATTTAAAGTATGAAATTTGATCAATTTTGAGATGTATGTAACCAATACAATCAATATAAAAAAATTTCCAGTACTTTTTTAAAATTTGAAATCATGCAGTCTGTTTCCTGCATGATTTATTACATTAGGAATCAGTCACTCTAAGATACATAAGACCCCACCCTCACATCAACTATTTCAGAATTCAGTGGTGCACTTCTAAGTATCTCTGAGGTCAAGGAAAAAAGCACAAGAAAAGTAGATAAAAAGTGTTTTGAACTCAAAATAAAAGCTTAAAATATCAGGCTCTCAGGATGAAACAGTACTCAAATGAACATTCATAACTTAAAGTAGTTGTATCAGAAAAAAAAATCTAGAATAACATAGATTACTCAGTTTTTTGCTACAGATATATTTTTATAGTAACCTCTTATTTGATACATGGTTTGGAAATATTTTCTTTCCATCCATTTTCTTATTATTTTCTTCATTGCTTTCTTTGCTGTACAAGTACTTTGTAGTTCAATGTGGTACTACTTGTTTATGTTTACTTCTATGTTTTTGTGCTTTTAGTGAGCTATCCATAAAATCTTTGCCAAGGCCAATATCAAAAGTTTTGTTTTGTAGTGTAAAATATTCTTACCTGTTTCATTGTTTTGCATGTATATATATATAGTTTTCCTATTACTTCTGCTTTTCTAATTTGGATGCTCTTGCTTGTTCTTCTAGTACTATGCAAAATATTGGCAGCCAGCATATATATCCTTGCCTTATATTTCATCTCAGAGTAAAAGCATTTCCATTTTCTCCATTGACGTGATACTGAGGAAATTTCCTTGTATACCTATTTTGTTGAGAGATTTTTTTGTCATGAAAGAATATTGAATACTGTTAAATACTATTTGTTATTTAGATGATTAAGATAGTTTTTTTCACATATGCCAAGCAAGCACTCTACACTGAGTTGCTCTTTCTTTTTGTTAATGTGTATATTACATTGGTTGTTTTACATATGTTAGTTCTGCCTGTCATCCCAGGAATAAATCATAGTTGTCATGGTGTATCATCATGTTGCCATATTGTTGAGTTAGGTTTGTTGGTATTTTATTAAGGATTTTAACATCTATGTTCCCAAGTAATATTTGTCTGTAATAATACATGTTTGGCTTTGGTATCAGGGTAATGGTGGCCTCGTAAAAAGAGTTTGGAAGTATTCCTTCTAACTGTATTTTTGGTAATTTTTGGTAAGAGTTTAAAATGAATTTGTATTGATTGATTCCTTGAATATTTGGTAGATTCAGTCTTTTTTTTTTTTAAGATAGAGCGAGAGAGGGAGAGTGAATTTTTAATATTTATTTTTTAGTTTTCGGCGGACACAACGTCTTTGTTTGTATGTGGTGCTGAGGATCGAACCCGGGCCGCACGCATGCCAGGCGAGCGTGCTACCGCTTGAGCCACATCCCCAGCCCTAGATTCAGTCTTGAAAGTCTTCTTTATTCAGAAAATTTTATTACTCCTTCAGTCTGTTTATAATTGTTCTGTTTTTGCTTTCTTTTTACCTTGATTAATTTTTGGAGGGTTGTATGTTTTTAGAAATTTATCCATTTTTTGAGGCTTTTCAGTTTTTTGTATATAATTGTTTATATATGTCCTTCATGATCTTTTTTTATTCCCAAGGCATCAGGTGTAATTTCTGATTTTATTTATTTAAATCTTCTCTCTGTTTTTCTTCATCTAGCTAAGTGTTTGCATTTTATTAAAAAAAAAAAAAACTTCTGGCTTTTCTGATATTCTTTTCTATAGCTTACCTAATCTCTGTTTGATTTATTTCAAGATACTTAAGGTATAAAGTTAGGTCGTTTATGTGTGTGTGTGTGTGTGTGTGTGTATAATGTGTGTGTATACGCATATGTATAATATATACATATATATGTATATATGTATTTGTATATGTGTATATATATGTGTGTATATATATTGTATATACATATATGTGTGTGTATTTATTTTTACTTTTTAAATTTAGATGGTTATTGTTACAAACTTCTTTAACATTCTTCTTATTACCTAAGTATTTTCTTTGACCACATTAGAATGAAATTAAAAACAGTAATTAAATGAAAGTTTAAAAATTCACCAATATGTTTAGATAACTCACTTCTAACCAACCCATGGTTCAAATAAGAAATCACTAAGGAAATTAAAAAAATATTTAGACATCAATGCAAATGAAAGCACCTAGGTATCAGAATATAGGGTGCAGTTAAAGCAATCCTTAGAGGGAAATATATAGTTACGAAATCCTTATGTTCAAAAAGAAGAAAGAACTTTATAATCTAACTTTCCATTTGAAAAAGTAAAATAAGAGCAAACTAAACACCAATTAAGTGAAAGGAGGAAATAACAAATACTAAGATTAGAAAACCAACAAAGAAAATCACTGAAACCAAAAGTAGGTTCTTTGAAAGGATTAACATAGTTGATAAGACTTTAGCTATACTTACAAAGTAATAGAAAAGACATAAATAAGGAATGAAACAGTATATGACTGACCTTAGAGAAATAAAAGCAATTATAATAAAATGTTGTAAGCAGTTGTATTCCAAGAAATTAAATACTTTGTTTTCAGAGTAATGATTTCTGTTACACACAATGGAAATACATCTGTCTGGCAAAATAATAAGTACAGATTTATGTTAAGTTTTTTATTTTCATTTTTGTTACTAAATTTTCTCTCCTAATGCTTGCTAATTACTGGTGAACTAATATGGTTTAAAACTGGATAGTGGGGATGAGGTTATGTGCTTAATGTGTGCAAGGCCTTGGATTCAATCCCTAGCACCGTAATTCCAAAAAACTATGAATAGGAAAATATGTTATTACTTAAATGTTGTTTTTATCCTTTTAATTTTTGTCTTGCCTTTTGCTACCTTGATAATTTTACCATATAATGTAATGTGTTTTCATTCCCTTTTCATTTTGCTTTTATTTAAAGATACTTCAATGGTATTATGCTGGACAGAATAAAACCAATATTTACAATTTTTAGAAGTACATTTTTTTGAACAAGTATACTTGGAGAAAGTTGCTACAGGACTATGTATATGGAGCAAGGCTTGATCTAAAATGGGAGTTTTTAATCTAGAGCCCATGAATAGAGAATCTAGGGGGCTTTAAGAACTCATATAAAAAAAGACAATGTATGTTTTTTTTAAATGTCTGTCTAAAATGGCAGCTTTTTTTTCAGTTATGATTAAAGGCAACAAAATATGCTAGTATTAATCGTAAACCCCAAAGTATTTTTTATATAATGTTGTTATTGATATCTCTAGATCTTTTAAATTCATCAGTACTTTAAAATTTCAGGTCCTTATTTTGCCTGCTGTTACATTTATTTTGTTTCTTAATGTGTTTTCTTTGTTGTTTGTTTGTTTTCAAACCTGGAGCCTGGTACATGCTGAGGAAGTGCTCTACCACTGAATTATTTCCACAGTCCTCTAATGCATTATTACTTTAAATCACATATTTCTGTGTCACAAATTTGCTTCTTGATAGTTTCTGTACAATGGGTTTCTTTCACAATTTTATTATTTTTTGTGGTAAAGAATGTATTTCTAAAAAACAAGATTAATAATCTTTTACACACTTCCAAAGGGTCCATATCACAAATAATTCCTCTAATCTGGAAATATCTTGGTTAAAATAAAGAATTCTTGCATCTTAAACTCTTTTTTTTTTCTTTTGATTAGGTGTAGGTAATAGTAATGAAGGTGGAAGAGGAAAGGCAGGTGCAAAACTTTTCCAAGATTTTCAAATGTTAAGTAGAATCTGGACTCATCCTTGGTGTTTGCAGCTGGACTACATCAGCAAAGAAAATAAGGTAAATCAGATACCTAAAATTGTTTAAAAGGAATCTTTTTGAAATAGAATAACCTTAGAAAAATGGTCAATTTTTGACTTAGTGTATATTCAAGGCAATTTTCTATTTCATTCAGCTTTTTAAAATTTCTACATCCTTGAACGATTGTGATTAAGAAGGAATGTTAAATGTTGTTTTATTATAAGAGTTCATGTTTAAAACCTTTTATTTTGAAATAGTCTTATATATAGAAAAGTTCTAAAAATATTTCAGAGTCCCCCTATTCCTTTGATTCAGATTTTCCTAATATTAACATCTTGCATAACCATAGTGAAATGAATAAAAATAAGAATTTAACTTTGCTCCAGTACTATTAACAACATTGTATGGATTTCATCTGTGTTTCTATTTATATTCTCATTCTTGTCCATGATTCAGTCTAAGACCGCCATTGCATAGTCTTTCTTATCTGTTGAGTCTCCTTTCTCTCTTCCCATCTGTGTTAGTTCCTCAGTTCTTCTTTATCTGAGGTCAATGAACTTACCTTCAACTGAAATGAAGCATGATTATAATTTCCAGTATACATTTAAATAACCTACTCAAACTTGTCATTTGTTTTCTCTAGGGATATTTTGATGAAGATAGTATGGATGAATTTATAGCTTCAGATTCTGACGAAACTTCCATGAGTTTAAGCTCCGATGATTATACAAAGTAAGTTGAGTACCTTTTGTGCCCTGAGTTGATCATTTAAAACCCCTACTTGCTAACTGTCCTATGATAATTGGCTTTTTTATCTTTGCTTGGCTTTCCTAACATTCTTCTTTCTTTCTTTTTTTAGAAAGAAGAAAACAAAGGGGAAGAAGGGGAAAAAAGACAGTAGCTCAAGTGGAAGTGGCAGTGACAATGATGTTGAAGTGATCAAAGTTTGGAATTCAAGATCTCGAGGAGGTGGTGAAGGAAATATGGATGAAGCAGGAAACAACCCTTCAGTTTCTTTAAAGCTGGAAGATAGTGAGTCTAATGAACAATGGCACATTGATTTAGAAAATATCAAGTTATTAGTGTTTTTTTCAGTCTATTATTATTGTCTCTACTTGATTTAAAGGAATTTCTTTTCTCCGTTTATTAAAGTCTAGAATAGTTACATACGTATAACATATATCTGATGAATCTTCAATTATGGGAAAGCCAATTTGTTCTTTTTGGAATTTGGAATAAAAGGAAAAAAAGAAAAATTAATATTCATTTACATACATACACTATGTTATTTTAGCTATTTGTTAGCTAACTGTTCTTGAGCAGCCTTGAAATGTAGTTGATATCTTTAGTTTTATAAATGAGAAGTATATCTGGGATTCGGACCAAAATATGTCTAATATTAAAGTCCCCATGTTATTTTCACTTAACCATATAGGATTAACTGGAAGTATTTCAGATAATGAAGTATGATTGTAATTAATTTTATTTATATAGTAAAACTAACCTTAATCATTTAGTCTTTTTCCTTTCTAATTCTTCATAATCTGTAATTATTGTTTACTTTCAGTTTCCCCTGTATTATGTACGGCATGTGCCACTTTTTTTTTTTTTTTTTGNNTTTTTTTTTTTTTTTTTTTTTTTTTTTTTTTTTTTTTTTTGGTCTTTTCTGTCTTGTGTATGAAAGTGAAAGTCTTAGATCAAAATCTCCTATGTCTTATGTTCTCTTTAACCATTTATATGTGTTGAAAGATTGGCATTGAGCCTCTGTATTCTCCTATTGCAGCCTGATTGTGTGTTTAGGATCTTTGAAGGTGGGACCAAATATCAGAATATTTGAAATATCAAACATCTGAAGAGAGCATAGTGTAATGGCTCTGAATATCCGGCCTTTGGGAGCTTTGGAACAAAGCAGTTAATTATCTGTGAGGAAAAAAGAGATAAGGGGGTCATCTGAATGATCCTATGATCCAACAGGTTTGACTTGTCTCAGATCTACAGCTGAACCAAGTTGGTGATTCTTTGATAAACATTTCTCTCTTCAGTACCTCCATAGAATAGACAGGTGGCAGCCTAATCACAAATCCTGGATTCACCAAGAAATCAGGGGATTCAACAAAATTAAACTATAAAATTCCCCTCCTTTTTGTTCTTTCCTGCTATTACATAAAGGCAGTTTACTGTCAGTGTTCATCTTCCAATCAGATTTAAGAATATTTTTATAATAGTAAAGGAATAGTTTAATTTCAGATAATGGGAAGCTCCTGTAATATCCTCCTTTGTTCCCTCAATCTGCCTTTCCACTTATATATAGTTCTCAAGTCCCTCATCTTTTTTAAAATATTTTTTAAATTTCATCCATTCATTTATTTTTTTTTAAACTTTATTTATTTATTTATTTATTTATTTATTTATTTATTTATTTATTATTTTTATGTGGTGCTGAGGATCGAACCCAGGGCCTTGCACGTGCAAGGCGAGTGCTCTACCGCTGAGCCACAACCCCAGCCCCTAAAATATTTTTTAATATTTATTTAGTTTTTAGTTGTAGTTGGGCACGATATCTTCATTTTATTTATTTATTTTTATGTGGTGCTGAGGATCGAACCCAGGGCCTCACATGTGCTAGGCGAGTGCTCCACCGCTAAGCCACAACTCCAGCCGTAAAAAAATACACACACACACACACACACACACATATTTTAAGTTCTAGTTGGAGACAGCATATATATCCTGGGGATGATTTAAATATAATTTGTTGAAATTTTTCTTATAACTTATTGTTACGAGGAAGAAACAATCACCCAGTGTATATTGTCTTATGCTGTAAGTAGTTTATGTAAAAGATGATTTCTTCATCACTTGGAAGTACAGGTGGGGTCTGAACAACTGAATTACTGCCAGAAGTGAGTAGCCTCTTCCTTTTCTCCTCTGGCATGCTATGTAAGTATTATTGCTTTTCATATATACCATAATAGAAAAGGATTAGAAAGTAGGAGGCTACATGTTGAGAATCTGAAAGCCGATAGGGAATGTCATGTGTTTTAAAAGACAAAATTTAACCAGATTGCATAGGGTTTTTGTTTTTTTATAGCTGTGTGCACTCAAATTAACATTATTTATACATAGATGCACTTTATATTTTTGTAGCTTATATGTATGTATAGTTCATCAGAAGCATCTCCAGAACTAATAGATGATGGAAATCTATTATTTAAATCTACATTAATTCCATGAGTATATCACAGTATTAAAACTTATATAGCTTATACAGTATAACTAAGATAAAAGTACTTTCTTAGAGTAAATGTAAGAAAAGGTGAATAGGTAATATTAATGGTTCAAAGTGCTATATATAGAATTTGAAATGGGTATCAAATATGTAGTTGGCTTTAATTGAGCTGTAGTATGATTTTGCTACATATTTTCTGTACACATCAGAGTTGCTGTTTAATTCTTTTGCAGTAACTTTTTTGATTTTTCTGAGAAGCAGCATCTTGAATATGTCATTCAAGGTCACTTCAGCATTCCCATTTTTATGTTGTGTGAAAGTAAAGTTTTGCGTTAAGGAATGCCTATATTAATTATTTCAAAGTGTTAGATTTATTTTTTTAATATTTTTAGTATGAACTTTATCTCTGAACAGTAACATTTTAAAAGGTTTGTAATTGTTTATATGGATACACTTTTTGGAGTCAGAATTCTCCTATTCTGATGTTGGGCGGTAATATTAGCAATAATATACCAGGTTTATTCATTCAACAGATATTTACTGAGTGTTTTCTATGTGCTGCATACTATTCTAGAAGCTTGGGTTATATCAATGAACAAAAGACTTTCATGGCACTTGCCATTTGTTTTAGTCCATTTTCTGTTGCTGTAGCAAAATACTTGAAACTGTAATTTATAAAGGAAAGAGATTTATTTGGGCTCACAGTTATGGAAGCTTAAAAGTCCACGATTGGGCAGCCATGTCTGTTGAGGATAAATGAGCACTCACGAAAACTAGAAAACATTAGGGGCAGACTTTCTTTACTCTGTGGCAAGTGGGAACCCATTCCTGTGAGAAGGCATTATTCTCTCTTAATGACCTAATCACTTCTCAAAGTACCATTACCTCTCAGCATCATTACATTGGTAATCAAACTTTAACATGAGTTTCAGTGGGGACGAATTATATTCAAACTTGTTGCACCATTTTTCTGTTTTGTCCAGAGAATATTTTGTATTTTAAAAGTATGTATAGTATATTGATATCATTTATTTCATGATCCATTCTTTGACTTTTTCAAATAACCAGCCAATAACATTAGACAAGAGGATTTCCTTTATATACACAAACTACACACTCACTCCCACACCCTACCATGAAGTTAGTATTTAAGTAGGTTCTACCTACAGCACCATTCTACTACTACTACTACTACTACTACTACTACTACTACTACTACTGAATACATACATATAATGATATGCTACTTTATATGTGCTTTACCACTGAGTCACATCTCCAACTCTTTCTGTTTTTGTTTTTAATTCTGAGACAGGGTATCACTAAGTTGCTGAGGGCCTTGTTAAGTTGCTCAAACTAGGAATCCTTGTGACTCAGCCTTCTGAGTTGCTGGGATTATAGGCTTGTGCCACCATAACCAGCTGTGCTACTTTCTTTTTAAAAATCTATATTGTTTTATGCTACAAGTATGATAAAGAAACTTTTACTTAAATATATATTTAGAATGCATTAAGTAGTTAATTGTGAAGGTATAATTTTCTATTTATCTTATATTTCATTTATGCCTTAATTTTTTTTTATTTTTTTTTAAGAGAGAGTGAGAGAGGGAGGGGGAGAGAGAGAATTTTAACATTTTATTTTTTAGTTATCGGCGGACACAACATCTTTGTTTGTATGTGGTGCTGAGGATCGAACCCGGGCCGCACGCATGCCAGGCGAGCGTGCTACCGCTTGAGCCACATCCCCAGCCCTATGCCTTAATTTTTAAGGATTTTTTTTTGTTGTGGAGAATTTAACCCAAGAGCACTATACTGTTAAGCTACACCTCCTGCCCTCTATCATCACCATCTATTATAGCTGGCGACCTAATGCTGGGTTCACAAAATCTGACTATTGTAATAACTTAAGAAAACGGTGAAGGAAGCACACAAACACACAGAAGTACTTTTCAAACTCCGGGGACTGCTCTGCGACCTTAGGGGTCCGCGGAAAGAGAGAGAGAACCCCTGGAATGCTTTATTCTTACATCGGGGACACACAAGGGGAGCGTCCATGGAACATTCTATCCCCAAAAGGGAAAAGGGGTAGGATTACAAGGGAATGGGTGAGTGTAACTCAACCCCACCAGGTGATGCCAACTCCTGGAGCCAGGCTTCATTATCTGAGTGGAGGTAAAGCCCAAGTTATTGCTAGGCACAATAATTGTTCAGTATCTCTTGCTCAGGACTTAAGAGTGTGTATTTCCAGAGCGCTCCTGATACTCCATTCATTCATTTTTATATATATTGTGTGTGTATACACACAAACACACACACAGCACAGTTACAGCAGAAGTCATGACTGATCCATGTGGATAATGGAATAAGAAAACTCAGCAAGAAGTATCTATAAGTTTTTATTTCATACAATACTTAGGATATTTATTAATTAAATACCCTTTATTTGTATCATTTTATTTTTTAGACTTGACTATAAAGTACTATCATTATATCCAATAGAATCAATATTTGATCAGGAGGGTTGTGGGCATATTTCAGTGGTAGACCATGTGCTTAGCATGCGGAGGGCTTTGGTTTGATCCCCAGCACCACAAAACTAATTGGAATGAGATCTGTTGTATTTGTACAGAAATTATCAGTGCTGTTCTGAACTTCATTCATATTTAGCTGTCCTACTTTTTTAGTTCTGATATTTTCACTTAAATTATTTTAGTACAGAATTCTCCCAAGGTTCTATTATTTGCCAGTGGGCAAATTGTGAAGCTTCTAGAATAGAATGCAGCACATAGAAAGCACTCAATAAATATTTGTTGAATAAATAAATCTGGTATATTATTGCTAATATTATTGCCCAACATCATAATAGGATAATTCTGTCTCCAAAAAGTGTATCTGTATAAACAATTACAAACCTTTTAGTTAGTTAATATTTGTTTTATAAGCTGTGAGTCAGGAGACCCCACCACACCTAGGTTCATTGGTTCAGTAGAAAGCTTCACAGGACTCAGCATATAGTCATATACAGGACTATGTGGCTTTTTTGTTTGTTTTTATAATAAAAGAATACAAAGCAAAATCAACATAGTGAAAAGTACATAGCATGAAGTCCAGTTGAAATCGGGCACAACCTTCTAAAAGTCCTCTTCCAGTGGAATCACCTGGGATACTCCTAATTTCTCTAGCAGTGAGTTATTACAATATGAATGAAGTGTTGTCCACCAGAGAAGCTCATTAGAAACTTAGAGCCCAAGATTTTTACTGAGAACTATTCACATCTGTTTGGCTCATTCTAAATTCTAGACCCCACAGGAAAGCAAACATTTGGAATAAACCACATTGGTTTTACAATCTAGCCATTGTTATCATAGAAAGGTTTTGTGAGTTTTTTGTTGTTGTTATTTTGTTTGTTTGTTTTGATTTTGGTACTGTGGACTGAATCCAGGGTCACTTTTACTAGTGAGCCACACATCCCTGGCCCATTTTGAGACAAGGTCTTGCTAAGTTGCTTAGGGCCTTCCTAAATTGCTCAGGCTATGTTTGAACTTGTGATATTCCTGCCTCATCCTCCAAAGCCGCTGTGATTATAGGCATGCGGCTCTGCACCTGGCTCATGAAAAGTTTTATATCAGTTTAGGGGACTGTGTACCATTCATGGTCCCAGATAATGGCTAATGACCAACAACATGTAGTAAAAATATAAAGACTTGCATAGAAATGGTCAAGATAGAATTTAGGGGTTTAGTTACCTCTTAGTAGAGAGGGAAAGAAAATGGGATTTGTTAGGGTCACATACTAGGCTTCAGCTGCATCAGGAGTGTATTAGTATTAAAATGTGATAAAGATGAGATGTGGAAGTACAGCTGTTCATGATATTCTATGTACTTTTCTGAGTACCTAAATATTTTATAATAGAAAATATGTAAATTGAAAATATTCTGCATTACAAAACAATGGAATATTCCTTACTTTTAATCAAACCATATTTAAATTCTTTAACAGATTATTTTGTGAGGCTTTCTTCTTGTGCCTTTTATAATCAAAGTGTTTATGTGGAGGAATCACAATGAAGTGATTTAGCATGATAGGGCAATTCCCTGGTAAATCCTTGTTTTGAGTTTTCCAGAATTCTGTAGCACAGTGAAATGTGTCCTATCTTAAAGCCCTTTTCTCTCTTGATCTCTGAGTATCTCTGTGTCTGTTAATTCCTCTCTTGGGGTATGTTTTGAGACTTTTACCCTCAGAGCCTCTGGGATTTCCATCTCTTGGAGTCTCTTTGTGAACTCCCCACACTATTTCCAGGGTTTTCCTCTCATACTTGCATTGTCTCAGTGTCCATCTATTGCTTGTTGTCACTTGGCATTTATCCCTGTCTCTCTCTTCCCTCCATTTCATGTCTTTCTCTATCAGTGTAGAGCTCTTCCTCCTGGATTGGTGTCTATCTGTGTGTGTGTGTGTGTGTGTGTGTGTGTGTATGTATATGTTTGACCCTAATTGCCTCACTTCTCCCAAATCTACATTAGTCTCTCTCTTAATCTCTCCTTGGTTGATCTGTTTCTGTTTCTCCTGGTCTCATTTTCTTGATTTACCTACTTATTTATATTCTATTTTATTTAGGTAAAGCTACTTCCTCTTCTAATCCAAGCAGCCCAGCTCCAGACTGGTACAAAGATTTTGTTACAGATGCTGATGCTGAGGTTTTAGAGCATTCTGGAAAAATGGTACTTCTCTTTGAAATTCTTCGAATGGCAGAGGAAATTGGGGATAAAGTGTAAGTTCTTTCCTGTATTTATTGTATAAATAAGCCTTTTGATAACATTACTACTGCTTAAACAGTTTTATTTTTTAAAAATCTGTTATTTTTTTCTTGTTTAGAGATGTATTCTCTTTGGTTATTGTAGTGCTAGACCAATAGAAATACTATTTTTCTTTTAAGAACTAGTTTTGACCATATACTCAGATTATTTTTCCATGTTGTTTTTTACTTGTAGTTTTTGTACTCTGAATTTATTTTTTGGTCTCAAGCTTTTAGTAGATATTTATGTTTCTCCATGTATAAAACCCTGTGACTTTACTGAAATTCTTTCTGAAGTCCCTAGTGATCTTCTTATCTTCAAACCTAATGGACATTTTTCAGACTTTTAACATTTTACCTGTTTGATTGTTCTTTCTTTATTATTTTTCTTTTCAAATAATTTAACAGAAGACTAAAAAAATGATACTTTATCTTAAAAAATTCAAACTTACTCTTTCAGCCCCCTTGAAATAGACAAAACTCTTATTGTCATAGCACCTTTGAATATATTCTACTCTTAACACATTTTAAAGCACTCACTTGTTTATGTCTTTCTACTGGAAAAAGTGGTAGTTAGCTGTTTGAAGACACAGACTATTTTTTTCCCTTTTTTGTTCTTCTCAGTACAGGGGTTTTAACCCAGGTCCTCACACGGGCAAGGCAGGCACTCTACAACTGAGGTATATCCCCAGCCCAGTATATTATTCTTTTTGTTGTTGATCACTGTACCTAGCACCTACTAAGTGCTCAATATAACTTTTTTTGTTTGGTTGGTAGTGTATTGCCATTGTAGTTATACAGAAACTAATGGCTTAGGTAGGGGATGATGTTGGCATATATTGTATGGAAATAAAGGATATGATTTGGAGTAGAAACAGAATGACTTGATAGATGAAATACATACAGGGTAGCAAAGAGAGAGTAGTCAGAGAGTGACTCCTAAGCCTCAGTTTTATTGGAAGAAATTGGGAGTCTTACTCTGGCTGTTTAGTTTCTTTTTAAAATATTTTTTTAGTTGTCGATGGACTTTATTTTAATAATTTATTTATATACAGTGCTGAGAATCAAACTCAGTGCCTCACACATGTGAGGCAAGCACTCTACCACTGGACCACAACCCCAGCCCCTGGTTGTTATGTTTGATGGGCCTGTTAGGTACACATGAGAGATGTCAATTAGTAAGTAGGTATTTGAGTTAAGAGTTTCTGAAAACTCAGAAGATATTATTACTATAAACTTGCTTTTTTTCACTATCAACCTCTGTGATTTAAAATTAAGAGTATAGAAGGATTTTAATGGTCTTTTCCTATATAGGAATTTCTTCTCCCATATTCACTGTAGATGTCCACCTGCCCTCTGCTATAATAGAATATGCTATCATCATAGAAGGTTACCCATAATTGAATACTTATTAGAGTTCAACTATTAGTTATTACTTGTATTATCGTAACCTTGTAAGAGCAAGATCCAATGAATGGGATGGCATCAAATTAAAAACCTTCTTTATAGGAAAAGGAAACAATTAAAAGAGTGAAGAGACAGCCTACAGAATGGGAGTACATCTTTGCCAGCTACTCTTCCAACAGAGGATTAATTTCCATAATAAACAACTTAAAAAATCAACACCAAAAAAAAAAACAACCCAGGGCTGGGATTGTGGCTCAGTGGTAGAGTGCTCGCCTAGCACCTGTAGGACCCGGTTTTGATCCTCAACACCACATACAAATAAAGGCATTGTGTTTGTTTAAAAAAAAACAACCCATTCAATAAAAATGGGCAAAAGAAATGAGCAGACACCTCTAAAGGTGTGCAGATGACTAACATGTTATGAAAAAATGTTCAATATCTTTAGCCATCAGGGAAATGCAAATCAATACTATACTATGATTCCATCCCACTCCAGTTAGAATGGCAATTCTCAAGAATGCAAATAATAATAAATGCTGGCTAGGATGCAGAATGGGAGTGTGGGGGAAGAAGTACTTACATATTATAAGTGAGAATGCAAATTAGTAGAGCCACTATGGGAATCAGTATGAAGATTACTCCAAAAGCTGAAAATCCAACTACTATAAGATCTAGTTATATCACTCCTTGGTATTTATCCAAAAGAATTTAAGTCAGCATACTTAAGTGATACATTCATGTCCATGTTTACAGCAACAAAGTTCACAGTAGCTGTTTTGAATCATCCTAGGTATGAGTCAGCAGATAAATGCATAAAGAAAGGGTGTGTGTGAGTGTGAGAGAGAGAGAGTGTTTGTGTGTAGTTTCACTTAGCCGTAGGAGGAACAAAATTATGTTATTTGTAGGAAAATGCATGAAACTAGAGATCATAATGTTGAGCAAAATAAGTCAGAAAAGTATCATGTTTTCTCTCATGTGTAGTTGAAGCTAAAGGGACAAAAACAGGAAGAAAGAGATACCATGGAACTAGAGGGAGCCTCATTAGGTTTGAAGAAGGGGATCATTGAGGTACAGGAGACAAGGGTAATGAAGTTATTGGATAGTGAAATTGCTTTTACATATGTATGAATTTGCCATAATGGAATGCACCATTTTATATAATTAATATACACTAACAAAAAATAATTTGCAATTCACATTAATTGTTTCAGAGAAATTTTTGATTCTGAGATAGATAACCAGACTACTTAGGTGTCAAGACATAGGCTTTGGTTATTTAAGCTGAGCCCTAGGACTCAATTCATTTCTTTACCAGTGTTCTAGAAGTTGGCAACTGGGAGATAGTAGCCTCTGGTAGTGCAAAGATCAGGAAGCCATATAACAGAAAATTTATATGTTGTTAAATTCAGCAGCTCTTTCATAGCTTCAGCTGTTCTTTTTATCTCCACTAAATCTAAACACATTTAGTGGTGACTATTAAGGGATGTTTTGGAATCATAAGCACCTCCCTGCCAGAATCAAGTAAAACTTAAGAAACACACTTACCACTAATACATAACTTTTTATATATCGACCTACTTTGTATATGTAAGGGATAGGAATTCCTTCTACATTCTCTTCCAAGCTTTTTTTTTTTTATCACATATTATCCATTTACTCACTACTGTATTGGATCAGAATAGTGGTTTTCAGATTACTTCTGAGCAAGTTGTTAACCTAGAGCAGAGGATGAGTTACCAGTGGCATTTTTCTTCCTTTTCCCACAATACCTAAAGTATCATGCTGATTTTATGTATTTTAATTTCATATTAAACTTTAGGTCAACAAATGTATTTCATGGCTAAAAATGAGTTTAAACTCACTAGAATAGAGAATCAGGAATTTGCAGACCTATTTGAAATGGAGTGATAACATATAATAGGATGCACAGAATTTTGAAATATTGTAATACTTTTAATAGGGAGATTTAAAAATTTTTACCTCCTTGGAACAGTGTGTCTTTTGCAGAGCAAAAGCTTTTCATTTAAATGAAGTCCAGTTTATCACCTTTATTTTTCACCAGTCATCCATTTATTGTCATGTTTCTAAGATAGTTTAAGTTAAAAGATTTTCTTCCATATGACCTTCTAAATATTTTATAGTTTTTATATTTTACATTTAGATTTATGTTCCATTTTGACCTACTTTTTGCATAAGATATAAAATTTGAACCAAAGTTCATTGTTTTTTATATGAATGTCCAGTTTTGCCAAGACCATTATTAAAAAGACTATCCATTTTTCATTGAATTGCTTTTTCCCTGTTGCCAAAAACCAATTATCCACATTATATGACTCTGTCTGTATTCTCTCCTGTTCCATTGATCTGTTCCTGTCCTTTCACCAGTAGTCTTGATTACGGTATCTTTTTCAGTATTGGAATCATGTAGACTTAGACCTCCATCTTTTTGATTCTCAAAATTGTTTTGGTTGTTCAATAGTTGACATTCCCTTATGAATTTTACTCTCGTGTTAATTTCTACATAAAATCCTGTTAAGATTTTGATTATAATTGTGTTAATTTATGGATTGGGAAGAAGTGGAGCCTTTACTAGGTGATTTTTTTTAAGGTGAATGTTCTAGTGTTTGAACACTAATCTTTTTTTTTTTTCCAGTCTTGTTTTCAGCCAGTCACTCATATCTCTGGACTTGATTGAAGATTTTCTTGAATTGGCTAGTAGAGAGAAAACAGAAGATAAAGACAAACCTCTTATTTATAAAGGTGAGTTACAAACATTTCTATAAAATAATTTTTAAAATACTTATTTAAACATATTGTAAAGACATTTTAACAATAAAGGAAACAAAACAATAAAGGAAACAAAATGTTGTGAGTCTCATAACCCTAATACATAAGTTTTTTTTTTTTCTATTCTTGGTTCTTTTCACATACCTCTGTTTTTTTTTTAAACAAAATATTCTTGTGTATATTTGGTATTAACAACATCATATTATACAATACAAATAGATATTAATAATGTGGCCATTTAGTGAAATATATTAGCATATCTATCACCTCACAGTTACTTTTTGTGACAAGGGCAGTTAAAATTGAATTATTTAACAAAATTTCCTAATACAGTAGTCTCTGTTGTTGTAATTATAGTAAAAATTTTAATTTTTATATATCTTTGTTAATATATAATTCTCCCCTATAAAATTTACCGATTTAAAGTATAGAAGGGGGAGCTGGGTAGGGGTGCATGCTTGTAATCCCAGCGACTTGGGAGACTGAGGCAGGAGGATTGTAGGTTCAAGGCTTCCCTTGGCAACTTAGTGAGACCCTGTATCAAAAATAAAAAAAAATAAAAAGGGCTGAGAATGTGACTCAGTGGTTAAGTGTTCCCTGGGTTCAATCCCTGGTACCAAATAAATCAATAGTTTATGTAAGGTAATGGTTTTAATATATTCACAGATATTCACCATAGTCAATGTTGGAATATTTTAGTCACTAACAAATAAATCTCTGTACCTTTAGGGATTACCTCCCTACTCTCCCCCTCAACTCCCTCACAACCAAGCAACTGCTAATCTACTTTATGTCTCTATAAAATTGTCCTATTTAGGACCACTCATGTTAATGGGAACATAATATATTGTCTCTTATTTACTGACTTCTTTCACTTTGCCCAGTATTTTCAATGTTAATCCATTTGTAGCATGCATTATTATTTATTTCCATTTTATAGCCTAGTAATATTTTATTGTTTGAATAATGCCGCAGTTTCAATATCTGTATTCATTGAGATATTTGAGCTCAATATGATTTCTCTGCTTCTATTGATACCTTTTGGCTATTAATAACAATGATGCTATGAACATTCATATGCAATTTCTGTTTATTTAAACACTTGTTTTCGATTCTTCTGAATCTATACTTGGGGTGTAATTAGTGTGTCAAAGGATAACTCTTTGTTAAAATTATTGAGGAATCGCCAAACTGTTCTGCACCTGGCTGTATAATTTTATACTCCAAGAGCAATATAGAAGCATCTCAATTTCTTTACATCCTTGTCAAAACTTGTTATTCATTTCTCTCTCTTTTTTTTTTTCTTTCTTCTTAGCAATTGAACCCAGGTATACTTTACCACTGAGCTACACTCCCAGCCCTTTTCATCTTTTAAGACAGGGTCTCACTAAGCTTCTCAGGTTGGCTGCAAAATTGAGACCCTCCTGCATCAAGTCTCCCATGACACTTGTTCTTTTTCTTTTTTTTTTTTTTTAATTTTAGCCACCCTATTGGTTATAAAGTGGCGTCTCTGTGGTTTTGATTTGCATTAATCTGATGGCTAGTAATACTGAATATCTTTTCATGTGCTTGTTGGCTGTTTGTTTATCTTCTTTGGAAAATGTCTATTCAGGTCCTTTGCTCATTTTCATTTTTTTTTTTTTTGCTCTTCTTAAAATTGCATTTGTTGTCTTTTGTTGTTTAGATATGAATGTTTCAAAATTATATTCTACATACTAGATATGTTATTTGCAAATATTTTCTCTCATTCTGTGAATTGTCTTTTCACTTTGATTGTGACCTTTTGTATACAAAAATGATTTCATTTTGATGAAGTCTATTTATCTATTTTTTTGTTGGTTGTGCTTTTAATGTCATTTTTAAGAAACCATTGCCAAATCTAAAACCATGAAGATTTACTCCTTTGTTTCCTTTTTAAAAGTTTTATGTTCTTACATTGGATCATTAAATGGATCTTTGATCCATTTTGAGTTATTTTTTATATATGTTGTGGAGTAAGGTTCCATCTTCTGACTTTTTTAAAATATTTCTTTATTTATTTTTAGTTTTTCAGTGGACACAACATCTTTATTTTATTTTTATGTGGTGCTGAGGATTGAACCCAGTGCCCCGCGCATGCCAGGCGAGCACGTTACCGCTTAAGCCACATCCCCAGCCCCCCATCTTCTGACTTTTGCTGTGGATATCCAGTGGTCCCAGTACTATTTGTTGAAAACAATATTATTTCCTCATTTAATGATTTTGGTACTTTAAAAAGTATATCAAAGGATATAGGTTTGTTTTCTGACCCCTAGTTCTGTTCCACTGATCTTTATGTCAGTCTTCATGCTAGTATTTCACTGCCTTGTTTACCATTGCTTTGAAAGTAAGTTTTAAAATTGGGGAATTGATAGGATATACTTCAGTGGTAAAATGCTTGCCTAGCATGTGAGGTTTTGAGTTTGATTCTCCGACACTGCAAAAAAATTAAGTGTGACTCTTCCTACTTAATTCTTCAAAATTGTTTTGTCTGCTCATTAGTTTCCACAATATTTAATTTTAGCAAGTATTGCTATCTTAATAATAAGAGTATTCTAACCTATGAACATGGGATGTTTGCTATTTGTTAAGGACTTTAATTACTTTAATCAGTATTTTGTAGTCTTCAGAGTATAAATTTTATGCTTCTTTTATTAAATTTATCCTTACATGTTTTATTCTTTTTGTTGCTGTTGGCAATGAGATTTTGTTCTCATTTTTGTTCACTGGAAATGTATAAATTGACTTTTGTATATTGATTTTGGCTGCTGCAAACTGGCTGAATTTATTTTCTTATTTAATCTTTTTTAGAAGATTGTTTTGGATATTCTGTTTACAAGATCATGGCATCTACAAATAGAAATAGTTCTTTCTAAAATGGATGCCTTTTATTTATGTTTGTTTCTCTTTTGCTCTAATTAGGGAACTCCATTATATGTTGAATGGAAGTAGCAACAGTGGACATCCTTGTCTTGTTCCTAATGTTATGGGTAGAAAATCCAGTCTTTTATATCCAGTCTGTTATTTCCTACGATAGTAACTGTAGGTTTTCATAGGTGGTGTTTATCAAGTAGATGAAGTTTCAATGTAATTTTAGTTTGTTCAGTATTTTTATTATGAGAGAATATAGGATATTCTCAAATGATTTCTCTGCATCTATTGAGAATAAATTATTTTTTCTTTATTGATATAGTGTATTATTTTGATTTTAAATTTTGATGTTAAATCAACTTGGCAAGCCTGGGATAAATCTCACTTGATCGTGGTTTATGATTCTCTCTATGTGTTGTTTGATTCAGATCGCAAGTATTTTATTAAGGAATTGCACATCTTTATTAAAATATGCTGAGCTTGTAATTTCATTTTCTCATGATGTCTGGGGATGTAGCTCAGTGGTACTAGCATCAATCCCCATTACCCCCACCTATTCCCCCCAAAGTCCTATTGCACTGGAGTCCAACTCATTCAGTGACCATATGAAACCCAGAAATTTTTTTTAAATAATAATAAGAGAGAGAAAGAATAGAGAAATAGACTGCATCCTTGCCTGGTGTGCTCAGTGAGGGAGAGCAAAAGCTCCCTGAAGAGATGTATGGATTACAAGTCAGAGTATCTTATGTCTCTGTTCTCTCTCTTGAAATGCTGAAAGAAGAAATCGTAAAGATTTTAAGAAGTGTTGACTCAGTGACTAGACATACTGAGTAAAAAGATTGAGCATAGAAAGAGAATACCTATACTTTTTGGCACTCTTTTTTCTTTTTTATCTTTCAGTTTTGTTTTTTTAAATCCAGTTTTGCAAGTTTCTTTTTTTATATATTTTATTTAATTTTATGTGGAGGATTAAATGCAGTGCCTCATGTGTGCAAGGCAATCACTCTACCAATGAGCTATAGCCCCAGCCCCATCTTTCAATTTTTGTTTCTGTGGGCTACTTTTCCATTACTTTCATTTGATTTTCTGGGGCCCAGTCCAAAAATCTACCTGCACTCAAAAATGAGACAGTAGCACAAACCTGTGTGGAACTCTAGACTGCAGAAGGCCAATGGAAATTCCTTGGAAATTGGCAAACTACAACTACACAGGTGTGTGGAAACCTGACATAGTCTGGTAGAGTTTCATCTCTTCAAATAGATTTCAACTGCTGAGATTAATCATGGAATTTTCAGACCCATCTTGGCTATATGAGGAAGGGCAGGGCAAGAATTGTTAGAGTTGGGGGTAACAGTATGTACACACCTGTGGCAGTCTGCAGAATAGCATCAGGATTCATTCAGGAACTTCCAGAGTTTCCTGATGGCATGATAGAAAGGTGGGTGAGGTTCGTACTGTTAGTCCTCTCAGCCAGAGAAAGATCTGGCTGCAGGACTGCAGACACTTAGAGCAAATTCCTCAGACCCTCCCAAGAGTTTTTATGTGCCTGTTAATGCCACAGAAAAGCCAGAACTTCCCAGGTATGCATCCGAGGCAGGCATGTTGAGGTCAGTATGGAGAGGTGAAAGAATCTGAGTTCTGGAAGCTTTTGAAGCAGAAATGCTGAGCTGGATGGGTGACAAACTAAATATACAGCTCCCAACACAGCACAGAGACAGATGATGTAGTTGTTAACCCCATGCCCAGAGACACTCAGAGGTCATGTATTTGATACTTGTGCATTTTCTGTGTTTCCCAGTAGCTGGCATTCCAAAGTTGGAAGGTCCAGTAAGAAACCATTCTGTCTCAAATACTTCTACAGGGAATAATTTTAGATTCTTTAACTTAGCATTTTAAAAATTTCACTGGTATTTTATTTTGTGTTAATTTGATAGATTCTTGCTACTCTTTGACTTTGCATATCTTAATCCAATTTTATGTATTGTTTTACTTTAATTGGAGTTACTCATTCCATTCTCTCTTGTTTTTACCTACTCTCTCCCACTCTTTTTCTTACATATTTTCCTTCTTCTTTTTTAAATATTTTTTTAGTTGTCAGTGGACCTATTTTTATTTTTATGTGGTGCTGAGAATCAAACCAGTGCCTCACACATTCTAGGCAAGCGCTCTAACACTGAGCCACAACCCCAGCCCCTCCCTCTTTTTCTGTTGTCATTTTTCTTATGTCTCTGTTCCTCCTCCCTGCATTTTTAAAAATGTTATATCAATTGAATTTATTCATTCTATTTTTCTTCTGCTTTTCTGTACTCTTACTGTCTCATCAATTTTTTTCCTTATGTCTCTCTTCCTGTCCACTCTCCCTGTAGTGGTTGGGCTTTATGTATGTGTGTTTGTTTTGTGGTACTCAGGATGAATCCAGGGATGCTTTACCACTGAGCTATGTCCCCAACTGTTTTATTTATTTATTTATTTTTATTTTGAGACAGGATCTCAGGAAGTTATAGAGGTTGGCTTCATATTTGGAATCCTTCTGCCTCCGCCTCTTGAATAGCTAGGATTATAGGCATGTGCTACTACTCCTGGCTGTTGTGTTTTTGGTTTCTGTTTTTATTTGGGGTGTGGGGTGTATACCAGGGATTGAACTTGGTGGTACTTAAAACACTGAGCCACATCCCCAGCCTTTTTATTTTTTATTTTGTGATATAGGGTTTTACTAAGTTATTTAGGGCCTAAGTTGCTGAGGCTGGTCTCAAACTTGTCCTCTTGCCTCAGCCTCCCAAGTCACTGGAATTACAGGTTGTACCACCATGCCTGGCTATGTTTTTTCTTTTTAATATTAACTGGATTTAGTCTTCTTTTTCTTCTTGCTTTTTTCTATGCTTTCTCCCTCTTTCATGTTTTCTTTTTTTTTTGTCTTGTGTCTATCTTCTTATTTTCCTTTTTTTGTTTAATTGATCTTATTTTTTAAAATATACAACAGCAGAATGCATTGCAATTCTATTTTACATATAGAGCAGAATTTTCATATCTTTGTATATAAAGTATGTTCATGCCAATTCATGTCTCTTCTTATTTTCAGTTTTTTTCTTTCTTGCTTCTTCCTATTTTCTCAAATACTTTATATATTTTTAATATCCATTATACTTTCTTTGACACTATTTTTTCAGCCTATTATAGGATATCACTTTCTATTTTGCTATTTCCACTTCTGGACTAGTGAGTTTGTAGTAAACATTTTTTCGGGGGGAAGGGTACTAAAAATTGAACCCAAGGACAGTTTGCCACTACTTACTTTATTTTTTTAATTTTCAGACTGGGATTTGCTAAGTTGTTGGTACTGACCTTGAATTTGTGATCCTTCTTCAGACTCCTGAGTTGCTAGCATGTACCGAACATTTTTAATAAGTTAATATGTCTTATAGGATATATTTTTGCTCATAAGTGGTCACAGTTACTTATGATTTTCATATTTCAATGTGATGCTAGAGATTGTTCAAAGTTCATAGTGAACATGTTGAGCAGGCGTTTTGACACTGAGTTATACCCCTAGCTCAGGGACACATTCTAAAGAAAAAGAAAATCTCTAGAAAAACCCTCATATAATGGTGAAATAGAGATTGGCCCCACAAAATTTTTAGATCTCAATATAGAAACATAAGAAATCAAGGTAATAAGATGCCACCAAATGTTCATAATCCTCAAAAAACTAAACCTATAGATATTAAAGAAGAGGAAATGTTTGCCAAAGACTTTAAAAAATTATTGTTAAAGTGATCGGTGAATTAAAAGTAGATCTAAATAATGACCTAACGGAGAAAATACAAGGTATGAAGGAACATTCCAGTAAAGAGATAGAGATTCTTAAAAAGAACCAAATATGTCCTGGAAATGTAAACTCATTCAAATAAAAAACTCAGTTGACTAATTCTCACCAATAGATTAAATAAGTCAGAAGACAAAATCTCAGGACTTCAAGATAAAGTCCATGAATTGAATTTCAGACAATAAGAAAAAAAATTAAAAAACTGAACAGAATATACAAGAACTCTGGGTAATGTCACTGATTGAACTCCAAATAGACCAGACCAGAAAATAAACTATGTATGGTACATTATATTTGAAATGTGAGAATTCCAGAAAAATAAAGAATTTTAAAAACTGCAAGAAAGAGACATCAAGACATGTACACATTCAAACCTAGCAGAATAACAGCCGATATCCTAATAGAAATTCTAAAGCCCAGGGGACATTGAATGGTATGTTCCAAGCCCTGAAAGAAAACAACTGCTAATATTGATTGCCATAATCTGTAAAGTTGTGTCCTTTAGAATCAAAGCAGAAATTTAAACTTTTCAAACAACTATGAGCTAAAGGAATTCACGACCACTAAACCAGCATTGCAAAAAGATAAAGCAATACTACACACAGGAGAAGAAGAAAACAACTAAGAGAGCTTGGGAAAGGATAGATATCATTAGATGGTTAAGTAAGCAAATAAGAATTAGGATTGGATCAAATATCACAAAAAGGAAAATGTCAGGATAAAATGCATACCTCTATAATAACAATATAAATGGTATCAATCCTCCAATTAAAAGACATAGAGTGACAGATTGGATTAATAAACAAGATACAATGATATATTCCTTCCAAGAAACATAGCTCATTGGCAAAGACATCCACACACTGATGAAAGTGATAGGATAGAAAATGATATTCCATGCAAATGGAACTCAGTCGTAAGGAGGAGTAGCTACTCTCATATCAATCAAAGCAGGTTTCAATCCAAAATTAGTAAGAAGAGACAAAAAAAGGTCACTACACAGGAGAACAATGCAGAAATAAGGTATGACTATTGTAAATATGTATGCCCTAATTTCATAAGAAAAACACTATCTAACATTATGGCCCAAATTGGCTCAATTACAATAATTGGTGATTTCAATATACCTCTCTTACTGATATGTCTTCCCAACATAAAATCAACAAAGATACTGCATAGTTAAAACATACTATTGATTAAATGGACATAACAGCCATCTATAGAATATTTAACCCAGCAATAGCTGAAAATACTTTCTTTACCATTGGTCATGGAACTTTCTCCAAAATAGATTATATTTTAGCCCACAAAGCATGTTTAAGCAAATACAAGTTGAAATAATTCCTCATATCAACATGGATCAGAATTCAGAATTCCAGATTTCAAATTATACCACAGAGCTATACAAAAAGAGTGTGGTACTGGCATAAAAACAGACACATAAATGCAGCAGAATAGAACACACAAATAGAAACCCACACAGATACAGTCATCTGATTCTTGAAAAAGTGCCAAAAGATAAATTGGAGAAAAGACAAACTATTTAACAAATGTTGCTGGGAAAACTGGATATCCATTTTTGGAAGAGTGAAACTAGATCCCAATTCTCACCCTTCACAAAGATCAACTCAAAATGGGTCAATGATGTAGATGGAAATCTTGTAACTGCTAGAGGGAAAAAAAAAAGCATAGGGGAAATACTTTAACACATAAGCACAAACAGTGACTTCCTGCAACCCTGTGTAAGAGGTACAGAATTATCCCCATTTTTATAAAGAAATGGATGCATAAGGAGTTTAATTATTTGTATGAAGTGAAAATGTTAGTAAACAGTGAAACTGAAATTAAATTCATTGAGTCTTACTCCAAGGTTTGTATTATTAACTACTGACCTATACTACCAGTTTTTATGCATTGGATTCATGGAAGTGGTATTAGAGATTCATCACCATTATCACAAAAAGGAAACTATGTTGAAATGCTTTTTTTAAATAATCAAATCCATAAAGCACCAAATAAAACAATAAAAAAATAGAAGGAAGACTAGTAAGTATGGTAAGGAGAACAGCGGGAGGGAGAAGAGGAGGGAAAGAGAAAGTACTTGGGATGAAATGGAGCAAATTATATTCCAGCATATATGATTATGTCAAAATGAACCCCACTATTGTATATATCTATAAAGCTCTAATAAAACATTTAAAAATAGTTATATTATTTTCCATTCATTTATGTTTAGTATATTTATTATAATATTTTACAATATTTATACTGTTGAAGTGACTGATTATAATATAAATGTGACCTTTTTATCCACCTTCTTCTCTCAAATTCTTTTTTCTACAGATACATATGCTGTTTTCCCTAATAGAATGAATAAAGATCATAAGTAAAATTACGTTTTTAGACATTATTGAATTTTCAGCAAGGAAATTCTAGGTTTTCAGTATAAAACATGCATAAATCATAAACATGAAAAAACATCTATTTAACAAATGTACGAAGTTTAAAGAATTTGTTAAAAGGCATATATATTCATTTATTAAGACTCTACAGCATGGAAATATGAATCTTTCTTGGATGGGTAATAGTAGTAGTATGTTTATAGTTAAAAAATCAGAATGAAGGGCTGGGGTTGGAGCTCAGTGGTAGAGCGCTCACCTAGCATGTGCGAGGTCCTGGGTTCGATCCTCAGCACCACATAAAAATAAATAAAGTATTATGTCCAACTATAACTAAAAAAATTTTAAAAATTCAGAATGAAGATTATGTATGAAATATTAAAATGTCATAAGCACTCAATTCCTGGTATCAATGCAAGTCTTGGGAAACTTTTACATAACTTGTCTAAAAGTTGACGTCAGATCACTAACTCACATACCTAAGACCTTCACACTCACACATAGATACACATATGAACACCCAAATAATATTCATAAAATGGAAATATATGCTGAAATTTTTGGCTAACCAGTAAAAGGTTTTGTCATATATCAGGCACTCAGTTAATACTTGATCAATGAATGAATAAAATCATTGTTTATGGTGTTCACCTGGTAGTTACCAAGTTGTTAATAAAAAGGGGAGAAACCTGGCTATTTGCATATTTACTTGAGTTTTTATGTAATTTTTAAAAAAATTCTTTTTAGATATTCATGATAGTAGAATGTATTTTGACATATTATACATACATGCAGTAAAACTTATTCTAATTAGGATCCCATTCTTGTGGTTGAACATGATGTGGAGTTGTAGTGGTCATGTATTAATAAATGAACATAGGAAAGTTATGTCTGATTAATTCTACTGTTTTTCCTATTCCCATTCTCCCTTCCTTCCCTCCATTTGCATAATTAAAGCATACCTCATGAGCAAAGTGCAGTTTATCATATACTTTGGACAGTTTTTAAAAAATATTTATTTTTTAGTTGTAGTTGGACACAATACCTTTATTTCACTTGTTTATTTATTTTTTTTATGTGGTGCTGAGGATCGAACCCAGGGTCTTGCAGGTGAGAGGCGAGTGCTCTATTGCTGAGCCACAACCCCAGCCCTACGTTGGGCAGTTTTAAAGGATTTTAATCAAATAAATGCTTTTATGAAATTCTCATGTATGTTCAGAAGCCAGGCATGGTGGTGTAGGCCTTTAATCCCAGTGACTTGGGAGGGCAAGGCAGGAGGATTGCATGTTCAAAGCTAGCCTCTAAAACTTAGTGAGGCTCTAAGCAACTTAACTGAGCCCTGTCTTAAAATAAAAACTAAAAAGGGCTAGGGATATGGATCAGTTTTTAAGGACACTTAGGTTCGATCCCTGGTACCAAAACAATAACCACCACCTATGTTCAATATCTACTTAATTGAAATTTTTTTGAATGAAATTTGTGGTGAATTTATTTGTAATACAATTAATTGTCCCTAGGTTAAGAAAAATATGTGTGGTACTATACAAATACTGGAAATACAGCATTATAAATATATATCCTTTTTAAGTGGTGAGTAAGGAGGAAAATCTGTTAGCAGAGCAATGTATCAAATCCTTTTTGTGTTTTCTCATTAAATTTTCAGGTGAGGGGAAATGGCTTCGAAATATTGACTATTACCGTTTAGATGGTTCTACTACTGCACAATCAAGGAAGAAATGGGCTGAAGAATTTAATGATG
Source organism: Marmota marmota marmota (assembly GCF_001458135.2). Lineage (NCBI taxonomy): Eukaryota > Metazoa > Chordata > Mammalia > Rodentia > Sciuridae > Marmota > Marmota marmota. Next base: position 667,333 of record NW_026000338.1, read on the forward strand.
AAACTAATGTGAGGTATGAATCATCTTCTGTATGTATAGAAAGGCTTTTAAAGTCATTTTTAATTTACATACAGTAAAATTCACTCTTTTTAGTGTATCCTTCTCTAGAGAATTTTGATAAATGGAAGATACAGTGAAGATACAAGTTTCACCCTCCTCTCCAAATTCATTCGTGGAATTATTTGTTTGTTTGTTTTCTTCCTGGTGATTGAACCCAGGGCCTCTGGCATGCGTTCTACCCCTGAGTTACATCTCCATCTCTGGAATCATACATTTTGCTGCCTATTTAGTCTCACTGCTTTCATTTAGTGAAATGCATTTGTAATTCATCCATGTCATTGCTGGTGTTCCTTTTTTCTTGTTGAATAATTGTCCTTTGCAGGGATGTATCAGTTTGTTTAGCCATTTCTACTTGAAGGACATTTGCATTATTACCAGGTTTGGGGATTAAAATCATAGCTGCCCCAAACATTCATGTACTATTTTTTGTAAGTATAGGGATCTCTTTCAGTGTAATGAAAATGCAGAATGATAATTTCTGAATTATATGGTAAGTTTATTTTATTATATATATATTAGAAGCTGTCAGTTTTCCCAAGTGACTGTACAATTTTGTGTTCCCAACAATAGTGTGTGAGAGTTCCAGTTGTTCTGCATTCTTATTAGTGTTTACTTTTGTCATATTTTTACAAAATTATTTTACCTATTTCTAGTAAGTATATAATGGTACCTCATGTGATTTTTTTTAAAATTCTAATTTGTTATGTATGACAGCAGAATGCATTACAATTCACATTACCTATATAGAGCACAATTTTTCATATCTTTGGTTGTACACAAGGTAGTGTCACACCATTTGTGTCTTCATACATGTACGTAGGGTAATGATGTCCATCTCATTCCACCACCATTTCTACCGCCAAGCCCCCTCCCTTACACTCCCTCCCCCCCTTTGCTCTATCTAGACTTCTTCTGATCTACCCGTGCTTCCCCCCAACCCCATTATGAATTAGCATCCTTATATCAGAGAAAACATTTTGGCATTTGGTTTTTGGGGATTGGCTAACTTCACTTAGCATTATATTATCCGACTCCATCCATTCACCTGCAAATGCCATGATTTTATTCCCTTTTAATGCTGAATAATATTTCATTGTGTATCTATAACACATTTTTGTTATCCATTCGTCAACTGAAGGGCATCTAGGTTGGTTCCACAGCTTAGCTGTTGTGAATTGTGCTGCTATAAACATTGATGTGCCTCATGCAGTTTTTAATTTGCCTTTCCCTAATGATAAATTATGTTGAATATCTTTTTATGTGCTTACTGGCCATTTTTATATTATCATTGGTGACAGACTCTTGATGATTTTAAAGTTAGCAAAGTTTTCCTGATCTCTTTCTTTGTTGTAGAAATGTGAATCATAATATTTAAATAACTATAGATACAGTGTGCTTTATATGTGCGGTTTTTATTTTGTTTTTAACTGTTACTGATTGACATAATCAAAATGAATTTAGCAATGAAAATTTCATATATACACACACATACATACACAAACATACCAACACATACTTACACATTAAACACAAATATATGAAAGCATGGCCTTTGAAACAAAGGCAGAGAGGGGATTAGTTTAATGGTAGGATGACTAATGTGTGTCTTAATATTTTAAACAATGAGGAATAATGTGTTATAAAAGACATTTTTTAATTCTAGCAGTCATGAACCAAATCAAGGCTTCAGGCTAGTGAAATTTCAGTTAGGTCATGTGAAGAGTATTAATTGATAATCTATAGGAGTTAGGAGTGCTTATTTTTTTTTTTTTAATTTTTTATTGTGGGTTGTTCAAAACGTTACAAATTTCTTGGCATATCATATTTGACACTTTGATTCAAGTGGGTTATGAACTCCCACCTTCACCCCATACACAGATTGCAGAATCACATCAGTTACACATCCATTGATTTACAAATTGCCATCCTAGTGTCTGTTGTGCTCCGCTGCCTTTCCCATCCTCCACCCTCCCCCCTCCCC